>NW_006399941.1:3288978-3310233 GCF_000299155.1 Elephantulus edwardii
GACATTCAGATGGCCAACAAGCACATGAAGAAACGCTCAAAATCCGTAGCTCTAAGAGAGATGCAAATTAAAACAACTATGAGGTATCATCTCAACCCAGTCAGAATAGCAAAATTTAACAGAACATCAAGAAAGAAATGCTGGCGAGGTTGTGGAGAAACTGGAACCCTTATTCACTGTTGGTAGAAGGTAAAATGGTGTAACCACTGTGGAAAGTGGTGTGGTGCTTTCTCAAAAAGTTGCAAATAGAGATACCATTTGACCCAGCAATTCCAATACTGGGAATATATCCTAAAGAGACCATAACCGACATCCAAGCAGATATATGGACACCCATGTTTATCGCGGCTTTGTTCACAATATCAAGGAGTTGGAAACAACCCAGGTGCCCATCAACAAACAAATGGCTAGAGAAGCTGTGGTATATTCACACAATGGAATACTATGCTGTATTGAAAAACAAGGAACTCATGCAATATTATTCAAAATGGGTTACCCTGGAAGACATTATGTTGAGCGAAATATCTCAATCACAAAAGGACAAATACTGCATGGTGCCACTGTTGTAGAATGGGACTGACATCAGGGTTGGAGTAAGACTGAGAAAAACTGGATAAATTATGCATACTGCATTGAAATAGATGAGGGAGAGAATAAATTAAAAGTGATACATGGTAGGGTATTATGGTTATCACAAGAGTCCAGAATTAAGGTTGCATAGTGGAGTGTACTTGGGGCAGTGGGAGGGGTGCGGGGGGATTGTATACCAAAGAAGGAATTTTTCTTTTGCTTTTCGAGGAGAGGAGTGATCTGGGGTAGGGGTTGGGGAGGGGAGGGATGGGCAGGGAGAAAAGTGCAACAATGAATGAATGAAAAACCAAAATATCTATAAATGTTCATTAAAATTAATTAATGGGGAAAGAAAAGAACTGATATTTCTCCAGCCACACTCCATAGACACCATGTTTCTTTCTGTGAAGTGATATCTGACTCAACATAGTCCTTTTCACTATTTAAACTCTATCTTATTTTCTATTGTAGGAGGTTAGGCACATTGCAGTTCCCTTGACAATAGTAATAAGCAGTGCTAATAATAAAGCATTTGTTATCATGCAAGGTCCAGGCTATGGTTGACAAAAATTTAAAAGTCCCCAAGCAACTTAAAAACCCCAAAAGCAGAGAGTATTCTCTAGAAATAACTAGATTTGGACATTCAGATCATGTGAGGGTAATCATGGTCAGTGGTAGAATTCTTGCCTTCCATGCAAGAGACCTTGGTTCAATTCCCAGCCAGAACAACACATGTGTAACCCCCTCTATCTAATATCTCAATGTTGTTGTGATACGGAACACAATTCAGCAGAACTTCCATCCTAATATGGAAGAAGATCTGGAGATCTAATTGTAAAATATCTATCATAATAGTCTGTTTCCCAAGTGATAATTTGGGCTGGCCCAGGACCAGATTAGCATTTTATTCCTTTGTGCCTGAGGTTAACATGAATCAAGTTGACTTGACAGAGCTAACAACAACACAATTGTTAATATTGCCTACATCTTTGAACTCTAAATGATGCTTTCTTTTGTTTAGATGAAGGGCTATGAGTAGTTAAGAAAGTAGGCAAGAAAATAGGTAAGAAAAAGGACTGCCTTGAGCCTCTGAAGTGTGGGAGGTCTTTCAGATGTCAACGTAATAATCTTCTCTGATTACATCCAAAAAGGATACTAAACAATGTAGGGAAAACACATTATTTAGCACAGTCGTTGAACTAAAGAAAGGATAGATTCCATCTATGTAACCTAGAAGGATTTTCTACAATATACTTTCAGGAATCTTGTAGAAGATACAAAGTTCAGCAGAGCTTATCTCACTGGAATCCACTCGCTAATTCCTTGCCTGTTGTTGCTGTGCTGTGCCAATCGCACTGTCTCTGACACTCCCATTCTGATTAACCCAGTCACTGAATCAATCCACCTCATCGAGGGTCTTCCCCTCCTGCACTGTCCCTCCATCCTACCAAGCATGATGTCCTTCTCCAAGGACCGGTCCTTCCTTACAACATGTCCAAAGTGTGTTAGACGAAGCCCCAGAATCCTTGCCTCCAAGGAGCCACCTGGTTTGACCCTTTCCAGGACGAATCTGTTTGTTTTCCTAGCAGTCCATGGTATTCTCAATACTCTTCTCCAGCACCACAGCTCAAAGTCATCAATTCTCCTTCTATCCTCCTTGGTCATTGTCCAACTCTCTGATGCATAACAAGTGATTGCAAAGACCATGGCCTGTATCAGACGGATTCCTTGCCTACATTTGGTAAAGAGGAATCCTAATGTGACCCAGACTTCTTGCCTGCTGCTTGGAGAGCTCATGGTAATTCAGTTGTAATGGTAGGTCCCCAAGGGGGCTCATTCTTTAAATCCCTTCTGAACATGTACAGAAGACATTCCTGCAGCCTACTTAGGAAACTATTTCTTGAGGAACAGTCATCACATTTCTGAAAAATTATGGTGGCAGCTGATCCAAAATCTTGGCCTTGAACTCCAGCCAATGTTTTCTTGACTCCAAAGTGTCCTGCCAAAACAAAGTAATTGCACAGCTGACAGAACCTCTCTTGTTACCTCTTAGGAATGACCATAATTTGCAGCCTGTAATGCCAATGGGGGTCTCCCCATGAATATACGGCAACTTCTGGTTGGATAGCCATGAGTCATCTCAAAGCTAACTGACCTTCTCATGTTTACCTTCTCAGGAAAACACGGAATTACTTGTTTGAGGGAAGTAAGCACCACAGATAAACATCTCTGCTTTCTCTGTGCTCCTTTTTTGCCTTCCAAATGCCTACCAATTTCCTTATCTTACAGTTAATGATATTGTCCAAGATCCCCAATTCTTTCCCCTGGTACTGGTCTTGACTTGAGGTGGCTATGACCAAATATGGAGATTTGTTAAAAGAAAGATGTATTAGATTCTTTGATATTGGCTTTCTTAATAGACAGACCTCTTAAAGAATATACTAGGCTTTACTGACTTTGATAGACAAGGTAAGTTCTGGGTCCAGGGTATAGATTTTAGAATTGAGAAATAGGACAAGAGGTAAAAGTGAGAGACATATATTTTACCATTTTCAACCTGCATGAGTTGTTGAGCTAGAGTCAAGTTTGCTAGGCTGTAAACTACTCTGGGTTTATTATGGTTACTTGGCTTAAATAGGCTCTGCTTTCTGATAGGTATACACACTGAGGTAAGTTCATCACATTCTCCCTTAGGATCAACCAATGAAAAGAAAGATCCAAGGGATAGTTCCAGTCAGGCAGCAAGGCTTTAATTCCTGGTAAATTCAGAAATATTCATTCCTGTGCTTTTGCATGCCTGGTAAACCTCAAGTCCTGGTTTGTGAAAATTGGCAAACTCTCCACCCCTTTTTGCTCAGGGCTGCAGCAATTTGGAGCATGCCTTTACTGCTCTGGGGCTCATTTAGTTTCTTTTGCAATCTGGGCCCCTTGGGCTTTCTTTAAGGGTTCTTGTATAGCTCAGAAGGTTAAGCACAGGCTACTAGGTGAAACTTCAGGATAGAACTTGAAATTGCCTTTTTAACTATGAACGCAACATTGTGCTTCTTCTGTTTTTCTTTCCCTTCATGGTATATACTATGTGGTTGTCTGATTCAAAGTGGCCAATGCCAGTCTATCTCATCTCACTAATGCCTAGAATGTTGACGTTCATGCATTCCCTTTCATTTTTCACAAATTCTAGTTTTCCAACATTTATACTTTTTACATGTTCCAGCTATTAAAGGATGCTTGCAGCTGCTTCTCCTCATTTTGATTGGCAACCAATCAGGGCTTTAACTCTAATGCTGTAACTGTTCATGTTACCCTATTATTCATAGGGTTTTCAGAGTCCTGCTATTTAAGAAGTGGATGACCAATCCCACTTCTTAGTCTTTCTTAATCTGGGAGCTCTACTAAAACTTGTCCAAAATAGAGGGTTGTTGTGACATTTGGCACAGGGATGGCATAACTTTCAGTACCACAGCAACCTACAGATTACTTCAGTACAGCAAAATGACAGACAAGTGCTGTTCTAATAAGAACAGTGATAAACAAGCAAGAAGATACTTAATCTAGAAAGTAATTAGCAATATGCAGCTCATTTCCCCAATAAAATAGTCAGAAAAGTGTGGTATCTCTAATAGGAAATCTGGCATACTAATACAATATTGCAGGATCCAGTTGAAGCCTGTGTGTCTTACGTGGATCTATCCTTGGTACCAGAAGTCAGAAGGTCAGGAGATATATTGCCCTGGGAAAGTTTGCAGTCAGAGACTTCTCCAAATTACTGAGAAGGAATGATGTCAATTTGAGGACTAAGGTGTGATTGATTTAAGCTGTGGTCTTTTCAATGATTTGTTATGCATCTGAGAGCTGGATGATGAATAAGAATGCCAGAAAAAGAATTGATTTTCTAAGTTGTAGTATCAGAGAAGAGTACTTAATATACCATGGACTGCCAGCAGAACAAACAGATATGTCTTGGAGAAGATGCAATCAGAGTGCTTTTTTGGAGGCAAAGCTGATAAAGCTTCATTTCACATATTTTGGTCATGTTGTTAGGAGAGGCTATTCCTTGGAGAGGGTCATCATGCTTGGAAAAATCAGAGAGCCAGCAAAAGAGAGGAGGATCTTCAACCAGATAGTATAAGAGTGGCTACCGCAGTGGGTTCAAATATGTTAGAGATTGTGAGCACGGCACAGGACAAGACAGGATTAGGATCTGTTGTTCTTAGGTTGAATTGGAAAGTATCCAACTTGATAGCACACAACAACAACAAAAACAATGAGCTGAAAAGTTGACTATTTGAACCTACTTAGAGGTACTTAGGGAGAGAGGCCTAGCAATACACTTCCTAAAACTTCTGTGAGTGTAGAGGTGACAACATTTGTTCTCCACCAACACTATGTTGTTATGTTGTTATGTGCCGTCGAGTCGCTTGCGACTAATAGCGACCCCATGTACAACAGCCTTAAACCCTGAACCATCTTGCACCAATCGCACTGCCTCTGACACACCCACCCCGATTACCCCAGTCACTGAGTCAGTCCACCCCATAGAGGGTCTTCCCCTCTTGCACCGTCCTTCCACCCTCTCCAAGGACCTGTCCCTCCTTACAACATGTCCAATTTATGTCAGACGAAGCCCCAGAATTCTTGCCTCCAGGAGCAGTCTGGTTTAACCTTCTCCAGGATGAATCTGTTTGTTTTCTTGGTGGTCCAATTCAATACTCTTCTCCAGCACCACAGCTCAAAGGCATCAATTCTCCTTCTATCCTCCCTAGTCATTGTTCAACTCTCTGATGCATAACAAGCGATTTCAGTTCACAGGTGTCTATTTATTAATTTTTCTACCAGGAATCCTTATCTGTTGTATAAATGGAAATAGACCAATAGTGGATGCTTTCAGATGAACAGTGAATGTCCGAGAAGTGTTAGACAATGCAGCTGTTCTGAACTGTGATCTATTCATTGAGATGGGTTCCTGTTCATCTGGCTTGATTACCTCTGCAAAGAGCTTTCTCACAGGGTCAACAGGTTAGAGCTTCTTTTGGACCATCTAAGTCACTAAGTCTTTGTTGGCCATTTTTCACTTAAACTTCTATTTATACCTATAGCCTAGAGTACTTGTCTTTGCTTTTTTTATTATGTGCTAGACTCTGACCCATTAATGTGTCTTGTTTTTCCTTCAGTTCTTCTCATGGTCTTTAAATGCCTGATGCTAGCCATGGTGTTTTCAATTGTTTCCAATACATCTGGACGACAAGTAAGGAAGACAGAAAAAGAATTGATGCCTTTGGATTATGATTTTGGATACAAGTATTGAGTTTTCTATGGACTGACAAAAGGACAAACAAAAGTATGTTGGAGAAAGTCCAACAAAGGTGCTCCTTACAGTCAGTATAAGAGAAGAAGGCTGGGCAATCTCCTCCCATGAAATTAATTGTCTCTGAAAACCCACTGCAGGGTCAGCTATGGGTTGATTCTGACATGATGGTAATGATGGTACTTGACAACAATGAAACTTCACCTCATATTCTTTGGATATGTTGTCAGGAGGGGCCAACCCTTTGAAAAATACATCATGCTGGGAAAAGGTAGAGGATCAGTGGAAAAAGGAAGACCCTGATTGAGATGGGTTGACGTGGTGACTACAGTGACAGGCTTGAGCAGGCCACAACTTGTGATGATAGTGCAGGATAAGGCAAGGGTCAGGTCTGTTGTTTTTGGACAGCTATGAGTTATAATTGGCTTGATGACCCCGAAGAACAATAAACAACCATTCTAGCAGCTCACTGCCTGATTTTTCTGAACCATTGTCCTACGCTGACTTAAAGAACCATTTATATTCACCTTTAAATGGTTCACTTGATCTGCAGGGCTTTCACATCAATAGACTGACTCTTGTTCTTACTGATCTTGTTATTTAGCACTTTATCCTAGTCATCTACCCCAGAATTGATGGAGGCAAATCATGTGAAGACTTTGCCTTGAAAGTTTTAGCACCACACACAGATTTTAAGGAACAGGAAGGAAATCTGCAATACCAAAGATTCATGTTTATGAAGATATAAAATGGAAGAGACCTTAAGTTAGCAGAAAGGAGACCTTGCATGAGCTTATTTGGTCACTGAAGTAATGTTCTCAGTCTTGGATAGGCTTGTTCTGTATTCTGAGGTTGTTATCTTAGTTCTATCTTCATTTATAATCTGTACCCTTAGAATTACTTAAATTACTGGGAAGAGGGGAAAAAAAAGTCCTCCCTCTAGAAACTCTGTATTTTTTTCCTCACACCTACTTTCTTGCTCATAGAAAGTCTTAAAATGGCTTGCCTCTGGAAGCTCCATGAACATGGAGAAATAACCAAATTTATACAAGTGTTCAGGTCTTTCGTTCATAGGGTTGCTATGAGTTGTCTATGACTCGATGACACTTAACAACAATAACAACGACAACATAGAGAGAGCTATGTTGGCTTAGTGGACAAAAAGTTATGCTACCAGCCCAAGGTGGGTGATTTTAATCTGCGGCACTCAGGCCTGGTTTAAAATTGTTTTTTTGTCAAACATTCTTCTAAGTGGTATAGCACTGGTCTGTGACTTGCTGTACAGAGGTGGTTACTGTGATGCTAAACACTGTGACTATGATGTGCCAAATGCGATAATAGTTACCAGTGGACAATGTTTGGTGGAGCTGCCTGATTAAAACAAGCTGGGAAGCAGGAGTGGCATCCATTTCCGAAATGGCTTGCCTCTGGAAACTCTATGAACATGAAAAAATGACCTAAGTTATATAAGTGTTCAGGTCTTTCATTCATAGGGTCACTATGAGTTGTCTACGACTCGACGACACTTAACAACAATAACGACAACAACTTTGTTGTTATCTGTGAGAATTTAGCTCTCTTAACCTCTCCTTATGTTAATACATTTTTTTTTATGCTAAGAAATTTTTATTTAATGAATGTTGCTTTGTCTTTAAATTCCATTGTCCATCAATATCACCACAGTTCCTCCAAAGCTTGTATACAAAATTCATCTTCAAGAGAACCCTTGTTCCACTACTGTTCTTTCAATATAGAAGGAGATTTTTGGAGGTCATCACATGTTTGTGTGCAAGCAATATTGCCAGTGGACACAAGAGCTGTCATATTTTGTTTCCATTAGGCTGAATGCTGACTTGCTTGTTATCTCCCCTATTATTTCTCCATATTAGTAAATTACTTCAGGGTCCTAGAAATAAAAAGCTGATTTTGGTTTTTATGATCTCATAAGCCTTACTCCTCAATGTTTGTCTTCTGTTTGTCTCAAGTAGTTTTCACTTTAATGTTACAAAATGTTAATAGCTTTTTATAAGGCCATGAATAATGCCTCCCTTCTTCACAAGAACCTTAGAATTATGGACATTCAGAAAATATTCAATCACTTAGTCTCTGTTCTATTCAGTTTTCAAAAAAACAGAAAAGGATTAAAATAATTTCAAAATGTAAAAAGTCATAACAAATTAAGGGTGGAAAGTGTCTAAAAGATTACTAAATATTAGTTTGTTTTGTTATATACTCTTTATAGAACTATCCTCCCAAGTCTTTTGTTCTGTTTTCCTAATGATGGAAAGACCACCTTATATTGACTTCTGCTAGTCTCCTGAGAGCTCATCAGAGGTCACATACATAGTCACGTAAATCACATACTTAGGTATGGTGCTTTTTATATGCTTTTTATATATTAGAACTGATGGAGTTTATTCATTTTACACACTGGGGTAGTTGGCTTCTTTTGGAGGTCACAAAGACCACATTGGCCACCACTAAGGAAAACAAGCAACATATTGTTTTCAATACAAACAACTTTCTTTTCATCAGATTTTATTTGCGGTTGATATTAAATCAGAATCCAGAGTATTTGGCTTGGCAACCTCGAGTTCCTGTCAGCATCATGCCATTCCTAAAGAGAGAAAGAGTCACGCCCTTGGGTATCTCGAGTTGCTTTTCTGCCCAGTATGTCTCTCTTCAAATGAATGGCTCTCACCTAAGAAGTCACACTTCTTATATTCTCCTTTGTTTCCTTGTTATCTTTTGACTTGCAGCCCTATACCCATTCAACACAGAAAAATTAATGGAAGAAAGGGAAAATATGGTTCATGATGGACGACTATTCTACTTTATTGGAAGTTAGACTTAAGTCAACGTAGTATATTAACCTGTGCTTGAAAAAATACAAGCAAGCACTTTCAGGCCAATACAACCACATGTCTACTGACTCTGAAACATATTTGTAACCAATACTTTAAAATGAAATTGGTATAGGACTGTGAATGTATTTGGTATCAAGATCAAGATGGTAGTTAACGAAATTGTGCCCAGTTTGTGAGATTACATGAGCTCTATCCACTTGAAAGTATCCTGCAAAAATTTTACACTATAAATAAAAGGCAGTTGAAGGACACTGGAAAGAAAAATTCAATATGAAATTTGTATGGAATGACAATTTTTCTTTATAATCAAGACTATAATGAGCACCAACCAGAGACACTTAAAAATGGAATTGTTGTTGTGAGGTGCCTTTGAATCAAGTACAACTCATAGCGACCCTATGAACAGCCAACCTGCACCCTGCCCTATCCTGTGACAGCCTCATCCTCTCTGACACACCAGAACCCATTGCTGAAGTCACCATGTCAATCCATATCCTTGGGGTCTTCCTCTCCTTCGCTAACCCTCCATCCTTCCATGTTCCTTTCAGAAAGGAATCTGGTCATTGAAGATGTCAGGGATCTACCATTTTTAAGGAATTTTTGTTCTGGTTGCCTACTCTGTGGAGAGTTACACTGCTCACCTTTTTCAAAGATGGTGTCTCTCTGGTGGTTCCAATTCACCAGTGGCTCCTTGAGAGAAAGATGAGTAATTTCCCCATTTCCTGTGGTTTACAGTCTCAGAAACCCAGTGTTAGCCAGCTATGAGTTGATTCTGATGCCATGGTAATGGGTTCTTGTTCAGTGACATACTGGTGCTTTACTTAGTCAAGTGAAAATTTTCTGTCATCTGAGGTCAGCACATCCAAAAACATACAGCCATATATAGAGTTTGATCTTTATGTTGCAAGCAGTTGGGAATTCGAACAAAAGTGTGACGCGGTCAGAGGTAG
This sequence comes from Elephantulus edwardii, assembly GCF_000299155.1. Taxonomy (NCBI): domain Eukaryota; kingdom Metazoa; phylum Chordata; class Mammalia; order Macroscelidea; family Macroscelididae; genus Elephantulus; species Elephantulus edwardii. The sequence continues at coordinate 3,298,671 of NW_006399941.1, forward strand.
GTTTTAAAAAGTACAATAATTTTGATATATTGAAATTAGGGTTTTAGAGATTTAAGGGAGGACAAGAAGAGGGAAGCAAGTAAAAGATGATCAACTTTGAGGGGGATTTTGAAGTAAATCTTGGACATAGTTAGTGTGAGCTGCTTTTAGCTTTGCTTATTTGAGATGCCAAATTGACAATGAAGCATATGGGTTTGGAACTTAGAATGAGATTTATTGTTCACTGAAGCGAACAGATGGGCTCAGGATTAATCCTTGAATAACTTCAAAACTTAAGAGAAAGTTGGTCTCCGTCACATACAGAGAATGAGAATCAAGTTAACTGTACAAACAGTTTCTGATTTAGAACCTATGAGATAGAGGATTGGCCTTAGTTTCTCAGAATTCTTCTAAACCTGAGATCCTTGATTCTAAGGGAATAGAGATGCATCCATTTTCTGACTTAAATTTATGCTTCTGAGAAGTTAAGAATTGTGGACATTATTAGATCACTTATAATCACTTATAACAAATTATCAATTAACATTTTGGGGAAAATGAAGTTAAATGATTTAAAGTTTCAGATTTTTAAGAAATCCAAGTTGATGCTTCTATTTTCACATATCTAACAGTCCTCTAAATTCCCACTTTCTTAAGCCAGCAACCATTAAGTTACTCTTAAACCCACACTAAGTACTATTTAACACTGGGGATAGAAAGCCAGATAGGTCTGGTTTTTGGTATCAGTAGTGTCTTTGTTGTGGAGAGATGTCAGTTTCCAAATTCTCACTACACTGTACAGACCTGTGTACCTCAGGCAACTTTATAGCCCAAACCCTACTCCTTGGGGACTTATAGCAACTTGTAAATCCATGAGGAATTTTTCAGCAAAGTTCTATTTCTTAGTTTATTCATGGATTAGACTTGTAAGAGTAGATTCATTCTAAGGTTCTAATGAGCAGATTTTTTTTTCCTCACACTGAAAAGAACACTTGCTTCTCTTTTCCCAACATTCAGCTTCTGATGGCTTTAGAATTTATGTTCTCCGTTCTATCCCCCATTGACTTTGAAATTTTAGAAAATGCTCTCTATGGTTCTTCCCAGAATCCAGCACTCTTCAAAGCCTTTCTTTATGTACCACGGAGAAATGGAGTTGCACAAAACTATTTCACATGAGTGTGTTGCTCTGGTTTACTTCTAAGAATATTGGCTCTGCTCTCCCAACTAACCAGAAGTTCAAGACAGTGTTTTCATAAATGAGCCAAGTCTGTTATCAGGAGCGGAGACTGTGAAGAGGACTTCCTTGCTCAATGTCTCATAATTGGGCTGAGGGATACTTCTTTCCCCCCCCCCAATTGGAAAGGTTTTAAACAGATTTTCTTGTTTTTTTAAAAGTGCTACTTTTTTGTTGTTGTTGTTGTTGTTTGCCTTTGAATAGAGCACGACTCATAGAGACTCTATGAACAAAAGGCCTGAAACTTCTCGACAACTATCAAGATTTATCAGTGTGCATAGAGTTTCTGGAGGCATGTTACTGTTTTTGTTAGATACCATGAAGTCAACTACAAACCTTAGTGACCCTGTAGACAAAAGATGTAAGTCTTCATGAAAATTAAGTCTTAAAAACAAGTTGAAATATGATAATGCTCCTAAATGTACATTTGACTAAAAAAGTGCCAGCATCATATTTGAAGCTAGTTTAGATCATTCCATCTGATTTCTCTGGGGCCTTAATTTTCTGGACTCTCTTCACTTACCTGATAGTCTTCAGCATGTGCTCATTTTGGTTTAATTCTTTTTCCAGCTTCACCTCAGTTCAAAAGACATTTTAAGGGCTATTGCTCTTGTTAGGTGCCATTGAGTACACAAGTCATGTTGTTGTTAAGTGCCGTCTGGTCGTAGACGATTCATAGCGACCCTATGAACGAAAGACCTGAACACTTGTATAACTTTAATCTTTTTCTCCAAGTTCATAGAGTTCTGGAGGCAAGCTATTACAGAAGTGGATGCCACTCCTGCTTCCAATCTTGTTTGAATTGGAGAGCTCCACCAAACACTGTCCACCATGGTTTTAATTATTTTTGGTCAAACATTCTTCTAGGTGGTATAGCACTGGTCTGTCTACTTACTGTACAGCGGTAACTCGTGGTTGCTGAGATGATGAACACTGTGACTCTGATGGGTCAAATGCGATCTGGTCACACTAGTCATAGTGACACTGTAAACAACAGATCTGAGCCTTGCCCTATCTTGTGCCATCTTCACAATCTGACAAATCTGACAAGCCCTAATCCATTGTGACAGTTACTCTGTCAATTCCTATTGTCGAGATTCTTCATCTCTTTCTCTGATCCTCCACCTTTCCCAACATGATGTCCTTTTCAAGGGACTGGCCCTTTTGACAACATGACCCAAGTACATGAAATGAAGTTTCACCCTCCTTGCCTCAAAGGAGCAGTGTGGTTGCACTTTCCCCAAGACAGACTTGTTTATTCTTTTGGCAGAACATGGGATATTCAGCCCTCTTCTCCAAAGCCACAATTAAAAGGCATTGATTCTTACTTGTCATCCTTATTCATTGTATAACTTACAGATATATAGGAAGACATTGAAAGTACTGTGGTTTAAAAAGGAGCCCTGATGGTATAGTAGGTAACATGTTGGGCCACTAACAAAGAGGTTGACAGTTCAAATCTACCAACTGCTCCATGGGAGAAAGGAAGTACTTGTGGTTTGAATCAGGAGCACCTTAATCTTTAAACTGATATTATTATTCTGTGGCACTTTGCTAAACACTGTCACAACGGTCCTTGATAGCAGATTTTCTCCATGCATCACATCTTTTAATTTCTTGACTGCTACTACCATGGATGTTGATAGTGGATCCAAGTAAAAGTAAAAGTAGATAACTTCAATTTTCCTCCATCTATCATGATGCTGCCTATTGGTCCAGTGGTAATGATTTTTGTTTTCTTGATGTTGATGCACTCTGTATTGAAGGCTGTAGTCTTATATTTTCTGCGGTAGGTGCACTCAAGTTGGTATCATCTCCATACTGCAGGTTGTTGAAGACTCTTCCTCCAAGCTATATTCTTCTTCATAGAGTTCATTTTCTCAAAGGATTTATTCAGTGTACAGATTGAATAAGTATAGAGAAAGGATACAATCCTAACATATACTTTATTTTAAACCAATCAGTGTTCCCTTGTTCTGCTTGGGCAACTTCTTCTTAGTCTATGTATGGGTTTCACATGAGCACAATTCAATGCCCTGGGATTACAGCCTTCTCAATGTTATCCATAACTTGTTATGATCTGTATAGTCAAATGCCTTTGCATAGTAATGAAAGCAAAAAGGTTTGCTGGTTCCTTTGCTTTCAGCCAAGGCTTATTTGACATCAGCAATGATATCTCCCTGAATTGAAAGTTATCTTAGATTTTATTCAGTATGATGTCCTCAATTTACAGATTGAGGTACAGAGAAGGTAAGAAAACTCCTGGGCCAGAAACTGCTCAATGCCATTTATCCCTGGTCTTCTTTTTACTGATTTAGCCACTGGCCCAAGGAAATAATATGAACTGAAACAGGGATCAGAGCAAAGGCATATGTCTGAAGACACATTTCTACTTGCATGACTACTTATTATTTTCCTAGAGAACGCTAGTGGCTTAGTGATAAGGAGTTGCGCTGCTGACCCAGAGGCCTGTAGTTCAAATCCACCAGCTGCTCTGTGGGAGAAACATAGGTGATCTCCTCCTGTGTAATCCACTGCCTCTGAAAACTTGCTGAGTTGTTTCCGATTTGACAGTTCACAACAACATATGCTATATAACAAATGGTCACCGACATTAAACAATACACATATTCTATATCGCAGTTCCTATGTGACAGTCTGGGTAATACTTAGCAGAATTTTTTGGCCATTGGAGTGTAGTAATTAAGATACCAGCTAGCTGTGTTCTGGTGGTTCTGGAGAAGAATCTGCTTTCACACTTACATGAGTTGTTGACAGAATTAATCTCCTGTGGTTTTTCAGACTCCCATTGTCTTTGTTCTGACTGTTGGCTAGAGAATGCCCTCAGCTCCTAAACGCTCCCCTCAACCCCTTGCCACACGGGCCTCCTAATGTGGCTGGTTACTTTTTCAAAGCCAGCAGGGGAGGAAGTTTCTAGCCTGATAAAGTCTTCAAAACATTATCATGCCTGAAACCCACAGCGTCCCTTTTCAGCAGGAAGTAGCTAAGAGAATACGCCATCCCCTTTTCCTTATGACTCAGGGTGAAGTCTCTCTCAGGGAGGAGTGATAGGGAATGGCAAAGGACACACCGACAAAGGAGATTAATCAGAACTGGCTTTGACAAGCACTGTGGCATTTGGACAAGAACAAACTGGGAGGAGGGTAGAGAGAATAGTGCAACAATGAATGAGTGGAAGCCCAAAATCTCTGTAAATGTTTATGAAAATTAATAAAATATAATTATAGAAAAAAAACATTATCATGAAGAGACACTATCAGCGTTACCATATGGAATTGGTTAGACATAATTCACAAATTTCATTTACTATCAAGAAAGGGGAATTACAGAGAGCATGAGTACCAGAGGACAGGGAGTTTTGGGCTGACAGTAGATTATTTTTCTTTCACTGAGATCATCTTAGGGTCTGTCCATACTAACCCCAAATAAGAGATTTATTTCAGCCAATATAGGGACAAAAAATGATTAGGAAGATGGCACAGGTCAAAAATGTGCTGTTTTGTTATGCATCAGGTCACTTTGAGTAGGAATTCACCAAACACCAACTAATAATAACAGCACAGGAATGTCTTCTTTGTAAGTAATATTTTCATCACAGTCAGCTTTCAAACATGTTTCTGGAATTCCATTCTAGAGTCTAGGAATTTTAATCAACATCTCCATGAAATACCAAAAAGGAAATTTTCCAGCTTTGTGTTTTTCTACATAATGAATTCAAAGTATGTGGAAACGATGTATGCAAAGTGCGTGCAAATGCATAATCAAATTCCACCTTTCTCTCTAGGTCAGGGCAAAGGGAATGATATTTTTCCTTTTAAGATGCTTTTTATACTTGAATTCTCTTGTATGTGACCTAATTCTAGCCCATTATAGACTAACATGTACTTGGAGAAAATGATAAGCTGTTATTGTTAAAAAAGGAGGAGGATTAATAGAAATCACAAGTATGGGAACTCAAGCATGAAAGGAGTGGGAGCAGAGGGGTGAGGATGGATCGGGGCGAAATCATAGGGTTGCACAATTTGGTTGGTGGAGGGAACGGGTAAAGGGAATGGGAAAGATCAGGTGGGACCTGAAAAGACAGGGGAATGGTGGACATAGTCTAACAGTGACTGATTTTATAAAACATAATGAATGGGAATGAAGAATAGTGTGAAACAAAATGTATATGAACTTATTAAGCAAACCAATTACATATAAAAATGCAATAAAAAAAGAGGCAATAGTGATGAAAAGAGTAAGTTTAAGGCGCTCTGAATGAGCTGATAAAAAACAAGGCCCCAAGACTATACTTTCAGGGATCATTTCTATAGTCAATTACTAGAGAAGTTTCTCTGATTGTGTAGAGCACCGAAAACCATGAGGAGGAGATGCAGCGTTCTCTCCTGAGCGTGAAGCCGGCTCTTGGTGTTGCTTCATTGCAACTGCCATTTACCATTGATGATCATTCTTCTCTCCCATCATGGAAGAGTAAGAGGGAAAGGATGCAGTCTGAGTGGTAAAAAAGAAAAAAAAATTAAAAAAACCCAAAAACAAGGCCCCAAGAATTGATGACATACTAATTGACGTATTTCAACAAATATATGCAGCCCTGGCTGTGCCAAGAAATCTAGAGGACAGTTACTCGGCCAAATGGCTGAAAAAGATCCATATTTTTTAACATTCAAAAGTAAAGGTTATCTGATAGAGTGTGGACATTATCTAACAATATCACTCATGCCACATGCAAGCAAAATCCTGCTGAAGATTATCCCAAAATGACTGAAATAGTACATTGACAGAGAACTACCAGAAATATAATCTGTGTTTAGAAGAGGCTGTGACACCAGGGACTTCATAACCAATGTCAGATGGATCTTAGCTGAAAGCAGAGAGTAACAGAGGAATATCTATTTGTGTTTCATTGACTTTGCAAAGGCATTTGACTGTGTGGAGCACAACAAATTGTGGCTAACCTTGAAAAGAATTAACAACTACTTTTGCTCATGCAAAACATATACCTGGACCAGGAAGCAGATGTTAGATCAGAGTAAGGAAACACTTCATGCATGGTTCAAAATCAGGAAAGGTGTACGTACATTAGAGATGCATCCTGTTGCCAAATCTGTTCAATCCTTGTGCAGAACAGGTCATTCAGGAGTTTGGACTTTATGAGGAAGAATGTGGCATCAGGATTGGAAAGGGGGAGCAGGAAGAATACACACAAAAGATACTGTTCATCTTTTCAACTCCAAAATGACAATTTTGAATTTATAAACTGATGACATTTTGAAAGATAGACTTTAGTAAGAGAAAATAGTTCTTAGAAACATTTTTGGTCATGGAATTTCAGCATAAGGAGCAGAGTATAAGGGATTCAGGTTTGATGGCAGAGACGCTTCCTTTTATCCACAAAGGAGATGAGGTTACACCTTTCTGTCATCATACTATAGAGAGAACAAAAGATAGATCCAGCAAGGCAGGAAAGTAAAATCCTAGTGACCTTTGGAACCTTTGTTTAGGTTCTAAAGTGTGTTGTTGTTAGGTGCCATCAAGTAGGATTCGGCAATCCTACGAAAAACTGATCTGAACCCTGTCCTATGATGTGATATCCTTATAATCTCTGGCACACTTAAACCTAATGCTGCAGTAACTGTGTCAATCCATCTCAATAAAGGTTTTTCTCTCTTTCGCTGACTTTTCACTTTTCAAAGCATGATGTTCCTTTCCAAAGAATAGTCCCTCCAGCACCATGTCCAGCATCTTCCACCAGACCCTTCATGAACTGTATTGAGGCAGTGACTATGGGAATTGGATCAGGTGTGTGAGAGACTGTGTGCTTGGCTCAGGATAGGACAAGGTTCAGAGCCATTGTTCATATGATTGTTACGAGTCAGTGCCAACTTGATGGCACATACCAACAATAACAACAGGAGCATGAACAAAGTATGTGAGACAAAAGTTTAAGGACCACAAAAATATCCACATAGGTGTACAAAAGCCCAATTTTATATCGAATGACTGGTAATTTCTACCCAAAAATGTAGTCTATAAATTTCCAGGTGAGCTGAAAACTTCTAGAATTCACCTCAAAACTTGTCAGTTACCTGTAATTCCAATAAGATGTATCACTGATGAATATTAGACATCATTCTCTGCTTCCTGTTAGCTGCTTGTGTCATTCTCAGATTCCAGAAAAATCTCACTTGCCTAGAAAGACATAGGGAGATACTAAGACGGCTTAGAGGCAAATCAGAGCTTCACAGCATGTGGTAAGCTTGTGATCAGAGGTAAAGGGATGTTACAGACCTCAACTATCAATGCAAGTATGATGTCTCCCAAAGTGAGAAAGCATTGTGAATATTTAGGAAAACCACCACAGGCATGAGGCCAGGCAAGCTACTCCTCTGCAGACTAGTGGGTTCCAGTTTTGTATTTGGAGCTACTCCCCATCATCATGGTGATGTGGCATTTAAGAAACTTGATTACTAAAAAAAAAAAAAGAAACTTGACTACTAACCTCAAGATCAACAGTTCTAAACCACTATCTGCTCTTCAGGAAGAATATGAAGCAGTCTGATTCTGTAAGATTTGTTATTGGTAGGTGTAATGTAGTTAAGTGCAGTTTATAGCAATCCTGTGAATAGGTCAAAATCTTGTCCTATCCTGTGCCATCTTCACAATTTCTGCCATACTTGAGTCCATTACTATAGTCACTGGGTCAATCTAACCTATTGAAGGTTACAGCTTCAGAAACCCTAGGGGACAATTCTATTCTGCCCTATAGAGCCACTATAAATGGGAAACAATTTGGCAGAAGTGTGCATGGTTTGAGTCCCATCGTCATGAGGTCTTTGATTTCCTCTTTCATCCACTCATCATCTTATAGATTGAGAAGGGCTACATTCCCTAAGGGGCTGAAAATGTATTCAAAAGAAAATTGTTACTTTGAGCTTAAAAGTCTTTTCTGAAGGAAATACAGTTTTCACAAAATTGGTTTTCTTTCTTTTTCACCCATCAGAGACATAATATGGATAACTCTGCTACCAACAACTTACAAAAGCCACATTTTCTTAGCACAACTGAGAATGGTGGTAGCAATTTTGTGACCAGCTAAACTAGAATTATGAATCAAATAAAACAGGATGATATTAAACAGCAGTAAATGTAAGATCTTGCCTCTGAGTTAAAAACATGTAAAATACAGGATGCGAATATTTGGTTTAAGAACAGCACAACATCACTCAGGAAGAAAAAATTAGGGGTTGTATTAGTCAGGAATTTTTTGGTCACAACTTACAGAAACCCGATTAGAATTAGGCAAGAAGGCAAAAAGGAATTTATTGGCTCTAAGAATCCAAGAATAACCAGACTGAGGGAAAGGAGTGGAAGATGCTAGGCCTTGGGGATAAATGGGGTGACGGACATATAATCCTTGGAACTTTCTCCATTTATCTTCTCTTTGGGTGGTAGTTTTAGTCCATCTTACTACAGACCAGCCATCTGCGTTAGGAAGGATTACTGTCCTTAGAAGCTTCTGGGTCCCATCTTTTATGATTTCTACTACTACATTTAAGAAAGACTACCCAGAACAGCTTTAACAATAACAACAACAAAATACTGTGGAAAATTTCCGAGGGATAATTTGGTAAGGGGTCCCTTGAAACAGAGTCATATAAAACAAACCAAGAAAACAAAACAAAACCAAAAACACCCAACAACTACAAACAGGCAGTTCTCAAAATAGCCATTTTAAAAATAAATTCATGGTGGAGGTGGAAGGATAGGGAAGAAGGAAAAGGACACCTTAAAATTTCAGTGAATAAAGGGAGATTCTAGGTAAATGTAAAATCTAGGTACAGTTAATACCTTTAATACTAAGATAGTGGATTCTAATATTAATATTAGAATGTGGTAGGAAGTTGCATACATAGTTGTATAGAGTTTAGAGTATGGAAATTAGCACCTCTGGAGGTTGGGATTTTATTTTGGTAACCGAGTGTGAAGAACAGAATGAAATAGAAGAGTGTAGACCGAATGGAAGGGAAATTTCAAGGAAAGCAACCAGGACGATAGCATAATGCAACACTATTCCGTTAATACTGCTATCTTAAGGTAACTCCTGAATGAATCGATGCATTTGATCTAGAGAAAAGAATCCCTAAGACATAAAACTTCTTCTGCTCTTTATGGACTAATAAATACATACTTCAGGAAAATTGGCTTTGATTCATTATACTGGACTTTCTCATAGTAAAAGCTGACTTGGAATAGATGAGTAACATGTGACAATATAAAAATCATCAAACTGATTGAAAAGGTATGGAGATAAGGACACATCCCTGCCATACACCCTTCCCAATGTTAAATCATGCAGTGTTTCTTTGCTCTGTTCTGATGACTGCCTCCTGGTCCAAGTATAGGTTTTACATAAGCACAACCAAGTGTTCTGGGATTCCCATTTTTCAAAAGTCAGCCAAAGTTTGTTGTGATCCACACAGCCAAATGCTTTTGCATAATCAATGAAACACAGACAGACATCCCTCTGGTACTCTCTGCTTTCAACCAAGACCTATCTAACATTAGCTCTAATATCCCGAGTTCTATGACCTCTTCTAAACCCAGCCTGCACGTCTGAAAATTCTGTTGATGTGTTGTTCCAGTCATTTTTGGATAATTTTCAGATTATTTCTTGAGTGTCATTAATGATATTGTTTGATAATTTCCACAATTTGTTGGGTCACCTTTCTTTGGAATGGGAACAAATATGGATCTCTTCGAGTCAGTTGGCCAGGTAAGTTGTCCTCCAGATTTCTTGGCACAACTTGGTGAGTGCACCCAGGACAGCGTCTCTTTGCTGAAATATGCCAATTACTATGCTGTCAATTCCTGGGGCCTTGATTTTTGTCAGTTTCTCAGAGCAGCTTGAATTTCTTCCTTCATCACCACAGGCTATTGCTTATGCGCTGTTTAACAAAATTCTTCCATGTTAGCCAATTCTTTTTGGTATAGTGACTCTGATAATCTTTTACATATATGTTCCTGCATTCTTTATTTGTTCATTAAATATTTATTAATTTGAAAAGAAACTAAAAAACACTCTACATACCTAGCCTAGTTCCTGATATCTACTTTTGCTTTGTTATTGCTAAGTACTATTGAGTCCATTTTTGACACATAGTGACCACCATGTAATGGAATAGAACTTCCCAACAGAATTTTCTGGGCTGCAATCCTTATAGGAATAGATAATTTGATCTTTGTTCTGCAGAGCCACTGTTGGTTTTGTTAGGTGCTGTTGAATAGAGCATGACTCTATATAGTGATCCTAGGAGCATCAGGCATCCTCACAATGCTCGACACACTTGAGTTCAATGCTGCAATCATGTGTCAGTTTTTATCTGGTTGAGGTTCTTCCTCTTTCACCAACCCTCCACCTTTCAAAGTATGATGTTCCTCTCCAAGAAAAAGCCTCTATTATCCACATGCCCAGAGTATGTGAGATGAAGTTTCATCATCTCTGCCTCCAAGGAGCACTCCAGCTGCACTTTGTCCAAGTATTTGTCCTTTTGGCAGTCCATGGGATATTCAGCACTCTTCTAAAACACCACAGCTCAAAGACATCAATTTTTCTGCCTCCCTTATTCAATGTTCAGCTCTCAGATGCATAATAAGTGATTGAAAGACAATGGTCTGAATCAGTCACACCTAAGTCTTCAAACTGACATCATTGCTCCAAAATAATTTGGAGAAGTCTCTGACTACAGACTTTCCCAGTGTTTCCTGATCTCTGGTCTCTTTGTCTCCTGACTGCTGTTACCAAGTGTATTGATGGTGGATGTAAGTGTAAGAATGTAAGATGAAGTGGTTAATGGTCTCAATCTTTTCTCCATCTATCATTGCATTATGCAGACGACATACCTTGCTTGCTGCAAGTGAGGAGGATTTGAAGCACTTGTTGCAGAAGATCAAGGAATCCAGCCTTCCATATGGATTGCATCTCAATGTCAGGAAAACAAAGATTCTTACCACTGAATATGTAAGCATCATGATGAATGGAGAGGAGATTGAAACTGTCAACAGCTTCATCTTACTTGGATCCACACTTAACACCCTTGGTAACAGCAGTCAGGAAATAAGGAGACATATTGTACTAGGAAAATCTCCGGTTAGGGACTTCTCCAAATTATTGATGATGATGAAGATGATAACAAATTAATAATAATAATAATAATAGCAGCAGAAGTTTGAGGACTAAGGTGCGTCTGATTAGGCCATAGTCTTTCTGATTACTTGCTATGCATCTGAAAGCTGGACAATGAATAAGGATGACAGGAAAAGAATAGATGC
>NW_006399941.1:3312718-3315752 GCF_000299155.1 Elephantulus edwardii
ACCATAAATAATTGGCTGACATTGAAATATTTCAGGAAGTATCATATGACCAAGGGCCAATGGTAATGAAGGAAGATATTCAAGCTGCACTGAAAACACTGGCAAAATATAAGGTCCCAGGAATTAAAGGGATAACAATTGAAATGTTTCAAATAGCAGATGTAGTCCTGAATGTGCTCACCAGCCTACGCCAGGGAATTCAGAGGACAGCTGACTGGCTAACTGCCTGGAAGAGATCCATGTTTGTTCCCATTCCTGAGAAAAGTTATCCAACAGAATGTGGAAATTATCCAAAAATACCACTAATGTTAGAGGAAAGAAAAATACTGATGAAGATCATTAAAAAATAGCTAGAACAATACATAGACAGAGAACTGCCAGACACTCAAAGCTGGATCTAAGAGAGGACTTGGCACCAGGGCTATCATTACTGATGTCAGATGGATCCTGGCTGAAAGCAAAGAGTACCAGAAGAGTATCTATCTGTGCTTTATTGACTATGCACGGGCATTTGACTGTGTTGATCATAATAAGTTATGACTAACATTGAGAAGAATAGATATCTCAGAGCACTTAATTGTGCTTATACAAAATCTCACCTAGACCAAGAGGCTTTCTGAAAACAGAGCAAGGGAACACTGCATTGTTTAAAATTAAGAAATGTGTGTGTCAGGATTGTATTATTTCTCCACACCTATTTAATCTGTAGGCTGAGCAAATTATTCCAGAAGCTGCACTATATGAAGAAGAATGTGACATCAGAATTGAGGAAAACTCATCAATAACCCTCATCATGTGAATGGCCCGACTTTGCTTGCTGAAAGTGAGGAGGACTTGAAGCACTTGCTGCAAAAGATTAAACACTGCACCCTTCAGTAGGAATTACATCTCAATTTCAAGAAAACAAAAATCCTTGCCACTAGATTGATTGAGACTGTGAACAATTTCATCTTACTTGGATCCACAACAAACACCCTTGGCCTCTGTAGTAAGATCAGGAGACCAGGGGACACTGGGAAAATCTGTAGTTAGGGACTTCTCAAAATTATTGTGGAGCAATGATGTCAGTTTCAACTAAGGTGTACTTAATTCAGGCCATGGTCTTTTCAGTTACTTTTTGTACATCTAAGAACTGAAAATGGAATAAGGATGATAGAAGAAGAACTGATGCCTTTGAACTGTGGTGTTTTAGAAGAATGCACAATATTCCATGGACTGCCAAATAAACAAACAGATAAGTCTTGGAGAAAGTGCAGCCAGAGTGCTCCTTGGAGGCAAAGGTGATGAAGCTTCACCTCACATACTTTGGGCATGCTGTTAGTAGGGACTATTCCTTGGAAAGGGACATCATGCTTGGGAAGATGGAGGGATGGCTGATGGAGAAGATGACCTTCTACCAAGTGGGATGACAAAGTATCTGCAGCAATGGGCATGCGTGTGTCAAAGATTATGAGGAGGGCACTGTATAGGACAGGGTTCAGAGTGGTTGTTTATAGAGTCATGATGAGTTGTACTCAACTTGATGGCATCGAACAACAACAATGACAACTTTCCTAGTAAACCTTTTAACTGTGAGTAAGTATGGCCTGTGAGCTTTGTGTGACCACTGAAGAGATATAGAGAGTGCCAAAGGAAAGAACTAGTCAAACTGTTGTGTCTGATTTTCTCCTCATAAAATCCCATCTTGGACTGTTGATGTACATAATGATTCTCTTTAATGGAATTAGAGGAGGTAAGACACGTCTCTGGACAGTTTCACACCTGTGTAAAGTATATAGGTATAAAGTGCAAAGTGTATGCTATAGGCCTTAGTAAAAACATAAGCTTGGGGGGAAAAATACTGTCTTAAATTTATCCACTGTTGTTAGGTGTCATCAAGTCAATTAAAACTCAAAATGACCCTGCAAAGAAATGGATCTGAACGTTGCCCTATGCACCATCCCTAGGATCTCTGATGTAATGAAGCTCATTGTTAAACTCCCTGTGATACACTCCCTGTGCCATCCCCTCTTGTTGGGGGTCTCCCTTTCTTATGTAGGTCCTCCATCTTTCTCCAAATGATGTCCTTTCCCAAGGACTGGTCTCCCTGACAATATATCAAAAGTCAGTGACACAGAGTGTCACCATCATTACACTTACTCCAAAACAGACTTGTTTGTTATTTTGGTAGTCCATAGTATATTTTGTACTCTTCTCTAACTCAGCAACTCAAAGGCATATGTTCTTTTTCTATCCTCCTTATTCATGGTCCAACTTTCAGATGCATAGGAAGGAATTGACAAGACCATGGCTTGGATCAGTCACATATTAGTCTTGAAATGAATACATCCTTGCTCTTTAACACTTTGCAACGGTTCTTGACAGTAGATTTCCCCAATGAGACACGTCTTGTGATTCTTATCTGCTGTTATCTTAGACATTGCTCCTGGATCCAAGTAAAATTAAATAGTTGACAACTTCAATTTTTTTCTCCATCTATCACAAAGTTACCTATTGGTCCAGTGGTGAGAATTTTTCTTTTTCTTTCTTTCTTTTTTTTTTTTTTTTTTTTGGTGTTCCCAAGTTTATTGACAGTCTCAAAAGGCTCCATGTGGTGTTTTGAAATTCATCCCACTTGTGGGCTGAGTGACCTGCAGGTTGGACAAACTGCCAAAGTCCAAGGGCTTCAGCAACTCCTCAGTGTCAGGATCTACTTCAATGATCTCCTGATCCAGGGCTGAAACCTCTGGTGCATATTCCTCTCTTTTCTCTCTCCTCCTCCTGCAGCTTAATGGAGATAGTTCTCCCGGGCCCTCTCTGACTCTGCTTCATCAGTTGTGTGACATAGCCTGCTATCATGTTCTCAAACTTCTTGCTGGGAATAATGGCGATCTCCTTGCACATGTGCTTTTTGGTGTGGAAGTCATTACACAAGCACATGTAATATTTCTCAGTGATGACCTGGACTGTCTTCTTCACAGTTTGGGTGCAAATGTGGTTCGTGAGGCCTTGGTTAAAGAGTGATTTTTGTTTTCTTGATGTTGAGATGTAATCT
>NW_006399941.1:3318477-3331847 GCF_000299155.1 Elephantulus edwardii
TTCTCTGTGAATGTATTGTTCTAGCCATTTTAAAATATTCTTCAGCAAGATTTTACTTGCATGTGATATTAATGATACTGCTTAGGAAGAATGCAGTTTGATTTTGACCTATGTGGATTTTTTTTTTCTTTAGAAGGACTGCTTCGTCTAGCCCAGTTTGCACTGTCGTGGGTTCTAAGTAGAATATTTTTATTTCTCCATCCCATGTTAATGGAGTTAATATTTAATAATCTTCTCAGGAAATTAGGAGCTCCAGTGGTGTAGTGCATTATGTATGTGTTACTAATAAAAAGGTCAGGAGTTTGAATCCAGCAGCTGCTGCTGAAGAAAGATAGCTGGTTTGTTGCCCTGAGAAAATGAAAGGGGGGAGTCGCTATGAGTAGAGGCAGAAGTCACTCAATGGTAATGGGGAGTTTGGCCTCAGGAATGGAACAAAATCTGGTAAGATTTTTCTTCTTGCCTACCTAAGCAAATTATTTCTGCTTGAGTTTTCCCCGGGGACCATTATAGGCAATAAGAACTTGATTTTGAGAATTAGGTAACGTTGATAACTGCCATGGGGTCAACTCTGACTCATGCTGACTTGATGAGCTGTGAGATAAAAGGATATCTGGTTTCACTATCCTCACAACTACTGTCCCGTTGAAGTCCACTGTTGAGGTCATTTCATCTCACCAAAGCATCTCCTTGCCTTCTCCAGGCCTCGCTTCACCAAACACAATGTTCCCTTTCAGATACTGGTCCCTTCTGAGACGTGTCCAAAGCAAACAAGTCAGGAAATCTTCTGTTCTGATCCATAAGGGTTTCAACGAGAACAGAAGGCAACATCATGACAGATAGAGAAAAGACTCAAGTTGCCAATGATTTAATTTTAGTTGGATGCACAATCAAAAGCTATGGCAGACATATCTAAGAAACCAAAAGTTTTGCATTGAGCAAATCTGCCGTCAGGAACCCCCTTTAAAGTGCTAAAGAGCAAGGGTGTCAGTTTTAAGCCCTAGATGTGCATGATCCAAGCCAGGGTGTATTAATTGCTTTGTATACAAAGCTGAACAGTGAAGGAGGACACACGAGAATGAATTGATGCCTTTTAGTTGTATTTGTGAAGAGTGTTGAATATACCATGTATTGTTGGACAAACAGATTTGTCTTGGAGGAAGTGCAGCCATGGTGCCCTTTAGAGGAAATGTTGGTAAAATGCCTTCTCACACACTTTGGTCATGCCGTCAGTAGGGACCAGTCTTTGGAAAAGACATTCTGTTTGGAAAGATAGTCAGCAAAAGAGAGGAAGGCTCTCAATAAGATGAACTGACACAGTGACTGTAACAACAGGCTAGAACAAGGTAGAGACTGTGAGAATAGGCAGGACAGAGCAAGGTTTCAATCTGTTGTTCAGATGTCACTGTAAGGAGTTGACTCAATGCCATCTAAAAACAATTTTTTCTTTTTTAAATTATCATTAATTTTAATGAAAATTTACAGAGATTTTGGATTTCCATTCATTCATTGTTGCACTTTTCTCTCTGCCCACCCCTCCTCTCCAGTTTGTTCTTCTCTTTGAAAAGTAAAAGCAAGATTCTTTCATTGTTATACAATCCCTCCCCCCAGTTCCACTCCACTATGCAGCCTTCATTCTGGACTCCTGTCATGAAAATAAACAGTTCTCTCCCTCATCTGTTTTAACGCAGTATACATTATTTAACCCATCTTTCTCAGGCTCCCCCCAAACACTTTTGTCAGTCCTGTTTTACAACAGTGGCACTATGCAGTATATGTCCTTTTGTGACTGAGATATTTCACTCAGTATAATGTCCTCCAGGGTCATCCATTTTGTATAATATTTTGTGAGTTCCTTGTTTTTCAATGTAACATAGTATTCCATTGTATGAATATACCACAGCTTCTCTATCCATTCGTTTGTTGATGAGCACTTAGGTGGTTTCCAACTCTTTGCTGGTGTGAACAAAGCTGCAATAAACAAGGGTGTGCATATATTTGTGTGGGTGGCAGATATGGTTTCTTTAGGGTCTTTTCCCAGTAGTGGAATTGCTGGGTCAAATGGTATTTCCATTTGCAATTTTTTGAGAAAGCACAATGCTGCACCATTTTACATACCTACCAACAGTGAATAAGGGTTCCAGTTTCTCCACAACCTCACCAACATTTGTTGTTTGCTGTTCTGTTGAACTTTGCTATTCTTACTGTGGTGAGATGATATCTCATAGTTATTTTCTAACAACAATTTTCAGAAGCAGATTACTGGCCTTTCTTTTCAGTCTTAGACTAGAAGCTAGGCTGAAACTTGTTCACCATGAATGACTCTGCTCGTCCTCAAAATACCAGTGGCACAAATTCTAACATAGCAACGCACACAGAATTCCATTTGATCAATTCAAAAGGATGACAGAAAATGCGGGGACCTGCTACATTCAGGGTAAAATATATCTTATGGGAAATTTTGAAAGGTTAGTCTGAGAGTTTCTGCCTCAGAGAAGCCAGGCAGAATTAAAATTAGTTGTTTGTGTGAGGAAATAAGCTCTGATTCTCCCACTTTACCAGACACACACAGAGAAATGAACATCTTTGGCCAAACTGATTATAAGTAATGATTAACAAACTGTTCTTTTCCTTGGCTAGACTCCCAGGAGAAAATCTTTGTTCCTCTTAGTTGGCTTTAAAGAGGAGTCTGTCTTTGCATTTTGCATATTTTAGGTGAGATGAGCCAGGGCTAATGATTCCTAAGGACAAAGTTGCCTGTCTTAGGATGCCTTAAGGCTGCCTCTTCACTACACATTGACTCTCCAGGAAACACTGGGCCAGTGAGTAATTTATCTGCTTGTTCTAAGTACTCAGGTCCACCTTCTGGACTACCTTGTTGTTGCTATTGTTAGGTAGGTGCATTCAGGTAGAGGATAACTCATAGTGACTCTATGAACAATGGGTTTGAATTTTGTCCTATCCTGTGCCATCCCCACAGTCTCTGACATACTTGAGTCCTGTGCTGCAGTCTCCGTGTCAACTCATTTGATTGACGGTCTTCCTTTCTTTCGCCAACCCTCCACCTTTTCAAGAATGATATCTTTCAACAAGGAATAGCCTCTTCTGTCAAATGCCTGGCTAGCTTAATGCTAGAATATTTCAAGATATCTGAGATACTTCTTTCTTAAAATTCTACATTATTTTAGCCCCAATGAATGCATGATATTATGTCTGTACTTGCTGCTGAAGATCATGGACTTCAATATGTACTACATTTCAACATGAAGAAAACAAAAATCCTTACCACTGGGCCAATAGGTAATATTGTGACAGATGGCAATAAAATTGAAATTGTCAGTGATTTACTTGAATCCATCATCAACAATCTTAGTAATAGCAGTCAGGAGATCAGGAGACATATACCATTGGGAAAGTCTGCTGTCAGGGACTTCTCCAAAATCCAGTCATGCTATGACTTCAGTTTAAAGACTAAGGTGTGCCTGACTCAAGTCATAGTTTGGTTTTCTTTTCTTTCTTTCTTCTTTTTTTTTTTTTGCTTTACATCCAAGAACTGGACAATGGGTAAGGATAAGAGAAGAACTGACATCTTTGAGTTGTGTTGCTGCAGAAGTATACTGAGTATCTCACAGACTGCCAAAAGAACAAACAGATATGTCGTAGAGAAAGTGCAACCAGAGTGCTCCTGAGAGGCAAGGATGGTAGAGCATCATCTCACGTACTGTGGGCATGTTGGTAGGAGAGGCTATTCTTTGGAAAGGGACATCATGCTTAGGAAGGTCGACCAGAGAAGAAAACCTTCGGCAAGACAGACTGATGCAGTGACTGTGGTAATGGGCTTACATGTGTCAGAGTTGATGAGGACGGCACAGGGTAGCACGGAGTGGGATCTGTTGTTCATAGGTTGCAATGAGTTCTATGCAACTTGATGGCACCTAACAACAATACATTATATACTGGAGAAAGTCACCTCTAAGTCTTTCCATTCTCTAAATTTCAGAATATATTATCTTTAGTCACATAGGAATGATGGGACAAGTTCAGAATGATATACTGTCACCATTTTACTCAGATTCCGACTCTTAGGTAATTAGAGTTGCAAGAGCTCTGGTCATGCAGAGTTGAGCTGCTAAATCAAAGGTGGTGCCTCTCGAGGTTTCAATCCCAGTGGTTCTGCTGGAGAAAGATGGGCAACTTGTGCAATCTAGAGCCTCCAGAAACCCCGTGCAGGATCAGTGATACGCTGGTTTTAATGCGAGGGTAATGAGTTCTGAGGGTTTTTAAAAAATTAGAGTTAACTTGTTCATAGTTGAATAAGTTTCTATAAATAAGTAGTGAAGTTAAAAGCTGCAAGCAAGGCCCAAGTAACTGCTCTTTTAGGAAGATACAGACCACTGTGATTATTAGAAGGGGGGTGTTGTTGACAACACTGACAGATAAATGGCACACATGGCCTCTTAAATAGAGAGGTTTGCTTAGAAATGAATGGCCTGTCTCAGATTCTTGCAGTTACAGGAATTAGACCTAAAATGATCCAAGTTTCATTGGAAATGGTTTATGGACCAGAGAAGTATGTTTGGAAAGACAGTTGAAGAAAACAGTAAAAGCTATGAAATGTAAACGAAGTCTAAGAGGCTGGAGCCTTCCATGAATGTTTGCATGGAGTCTTTCTCGAGTAGGATTCCTTGGGGAATGTAATTTTGGATTCCAGTATTCATGTTTCACAGCCCAGTATGTACATCTCTTCTCTGTGTGGGCTAGGCATGGTCAGCACCTCCATTAGTCTTGATCACTGCTAAGCAAACATAACATTTTAGAGATGCATGTCTAAGGAAGGACAAAGGAGAAAAAGGAAAGGAAATATAAAGGGGGAAAGGAAATATAAAGAAGAGGGAGAGAAAGAGAACAGATGATAAATTATTCCAACTAGAGCTTTGAAAACTAGATCTCAGAAATAGAATCCAATTTCCTGTATTGTTTGCTGGCCACATGCAGTTAGGACTGCTATTTACATCTTTGTCCTGGGAGCAGTGGACCTGTATTTGGAACTTGCAATTCTGATCATGAGTGTATTCTGGAATGAACAGTGTCCATTGGAGTTGTTTTTAGAATTCATCCTTTTAAGATCAATAGCAGACTATTTATAAGAAAGCTCAGGTTAACGTCTTCCCAAATGCTTCCACATGATCTCAAATCCTTAACCAGCTGCATAAGCCCATAATTTCTAACGCTAACATCTCCATTCATGTCTCAGTAACCCAATTTATCTATGGCCTTGGGGTTCAGTGATTCATTAGAAGGTGTCCCAGAGACAGACTAGTCAAGGGAATGACTTTCTTGACTATATACGTATAAGGCAGGTTTTGGAGAAATGTGTGAGCCATGGGTCAGGATCCTGGGGACTGTCAGTTGTGGCAGAGCTAGATGGAAAATGTGGGTGATTCAGGTTGGTGGCACAGACTTGCAAGCAATGGGCCAGGATTCTGTTGACGCAGATAAATGGTGACTGTGGTCGATGCAGCTATATGCTCTGTCCTAGGTGAGCATTCCACGGGAGAAGGTGCTAATGCCGAGGTCCCATGAGCATATATAAGCCTCTAATTGGGTCTGGCTTGTATCTCATCCAAGTTCTCTCTCGTTAATATAATAATTATTTCAGCACAAAATAAACAGTTAATGATTATTTAGGAAAGATATCTGAATGGCAAACCTTAGACATCTAAGGGGTCTATAGGAAGATAAATCAGAGAAAAAAAAAATCTAAGAGTAAGAAAGAGCAAATGAGGAAAAAATGAGGGCCTCTGTTGTTATTGTCAGGTGCCATTGAGTCGACTATGACTCGTAGTAATCTGATGAACAACAGATTGGAACTTGGCCCTCTCCTGTGCCATCCTCATGACCTTCAATTGCTCAAGGCCATTGTTACAGGCACTGTGTCATTCCAATTTGTTGAGGGAAGCTAAAGGGCCTTATGTGGGAAAGAAAGAGGCAAGTGCATTAATTTCTGACACACACTAAAGGTTTTTCAGTTTAATAGATAATGGTATACAGTAAGAGCTCACTATATAACTACCTGGGTGAGATCTGATAATAAGCTTCCAGGTAGATGGTTTTCCACCACTGTTGTAGGTGCTAGAAGGCTGAAAGTCAAGAACTAAGGAGACATGTTGCATTGAGTTAGTCTGCTGCCAAGGATCTGTTCAGAATGCTAAAGAAAAATTATGTCAACTTGAAGTCTAAGGTGCATCTTTATTCAGGCTATGATCTTCTCAGTCATCTGCTATGAATGAGAGAGCTGGACAGTGAATAACGATGATAGGAGAAGACTTCAAATTTATGTCTTTGTGTTGTAGTGCTGGAGAGGAGTACTGAATATCCCATGGCCTGCCAATAGAACAAATAGGTATGTATTGGGAAAAGTGCAGTCAACTGTACCATGGAGGCAAAGATGCTGAAACTTCACCTTTCATACTTTGGACAGGTAGGTGTTGTTGTTGTTATGTGCCGTCGAGTCGCTTGCGACTCATAGCGACCCTATGTACAACAACCCTAAACCCTCCTCTATGCTGTGCCAATCACAGTGCCTCTGACATACCCATCCCGATTACTCCAGTCACTGAATCAATCCACCTCATAGAGGGTCTTCCCCTCCTGCACTGTCCCTCCACCCTTCCAAGCATGATGTCCCTCTCCAAGGACCTGTCTCTCCTTACAACATGTCCAAAGTGTGTCAGATGAAGCCCCAGAATCCTTGCCTCCAAGGAACAGCCTGGTTTAACCCTCTCTAGGATGAATCTGTTTGTTTTCTTGGCAGTCCAGGGTACATTCAATACTCTTCTCCAGCACCATAGCTCAAAGGCGTCAATTCTCCTTCTATCCTTCCTAGTCATTGTCCAACTCTCTGATGCATAACAAGTGATTGCAAAGACCATAGCCTGTATCAGATGCACCTTAGTCTCCAGAGTGACACCATTGCTCTTCAGTACCCTGGAGAGGTCTCTAACAGCAGACTTTTCCATTGCAATATGTTTTTTGATTTCCTGGCTGCTGGTGCCAAGAGTGTTGACTGTGGAGCCAAAGCAGACTAAAGTTGTTAATAATCTCAATCTTTTTACCATCCATCCTGATGCTGCCAATTGATCCAGTGGTGAGAATCTTTGTCTTCTTGACATTGAGCTTCAATTCATACTGAAGGCTGACGTCCTTGACCCTCTGCAGCAAGCATTTCAGGTCCTTCTCATTTTCAGCAAGTAGGGTTGTGTCATCAGCATAACACAGATTGTTAATAGATCTCCTCATAGAGCCCAGCCTCTCAGATAATCTGCTCTGAATATAGGTTGAAAAGGTATGGACAGGTAGGTAGGCAATGTTATTCCTTGGAAAGGGTTATCATGCTTGGAAAGATGGAGGGTCAGCGAAGGGGAGGATGACCTCCAATGAAATAGATTGACATGACGACTTCAGCAATGAGGACAACACAGGATACGGCAAGGTTTGGGTGTGCTGTCTGTAGGGTTGCTATGAGTCATACTTGATGGCACCGAGCAACAACAACAAAGGGCTAAAGGAAAGAAAATTATTTTCAAGCATATTGAAGTATTGATGTTTTGATTGATGTGCAAATTTTAAATAATTTTATTTGCTTGGTGAAGCAGATCTCCAAAGGACCTTGTTGGCAACATCCTCCTCCTCTGTTCCACCCCTCCACTTGTAGTCATCATATGGGCTAACTTGTATTTTAAGACTTGCTTTCTTCTTGTGAATTTGAGGCCAACCCAGAGGCTTATCTCGCTGCTTGCATCACTGCTTCTGTGAGGAGCTACTTTATCCTCTTGTTGATTTTGAATCTTCTGTTTCTAACAGCAAAGACTGGGAATACCATGTAAAATGTGGTCAACTTTTGGCTGCTAAAGATCATTAAAACCGGCACTATTCTTTTAACTCAACATCTCCTCCTAAACCTCTATTTCTGCTTAGTGGGACACTCTTTCACTGCCAAAATTTCTGTTCAACCATGGCTGGAAATGAAGGGTAATCTAAGAGATGACTCCATGAAGTTCTGAAAATGGGTGTGGGATGTTTCTGTTTCAGAGTCCCAGTTGTAAGATTTGATTTTGAAGTCGTGTTGTGTAACGTCAAGTCTGAACCAACCCATAGCTGACCCTTTCATGGGCTGTCAGAGGCAGCTAATGACATGGGAGGAGATTGTCATTCTTCTCCTACGGAGCTGCTAGTGGCCTTTGGGATTACAGCACAGTTTTCTTCTTGCCACTAGGGCCCGGAGCTCCCAGTACTAAGAGGTGCTGAAAATAGTACAAATCAAACAAAAGGATATTACATTGTTTAAGATCAGAAAAGATATGTCAGAGTTGCACCTTTACATATTAATTATTCAATCTATAATAAATGCTGACCAAATAATATGAGAATATAGCCTAAATCGAGACCAATATGGTATCAAGATTGGAGGAAGACTCACCAGTAACCCAGGATAAGACACATTTCTTGCTGAAAATGAAAAGGACTTTAAAAACTTACTGAGGAAAATAAAAAACTACAGCCCTTGTCTACGGCCAAAAACAAACAAACAAACAAACAAAAAACCAAAACTACAGCCCTCAACATAAAGACAACAAAAATTCTCACAACTGGACCAATAGCATCATAGCAAAGGGAAAATATTGAAATTGTCAAGGATCTCATTTTACTTAGATTCACAATGAACATTCATGGAAGTTGCAATAAAGAAATCAAACTATTACAGTAAGAAAATATGCTGCAAACGCCTTCTTTAAAATGTTACAAAAGCCCAGATGTCGCTTTGAGAACTAAGGTGTAACTGGCTCAAGTTACAGGTGTTTTTGTGTTTTTTTATTCCCCACTCACCTCATATTCATATGAAAATTGGACAATGAATAAGGAAGATAAAAGAATTGATGTCTTTGAATTTTTCCATAAACTTAATATTGAATATGCCACAAACTACTAAAAGAATCTATCCTGAAAGAAGTGTAGCCAGAATTCTCCTTAGATGCAAAGAGACTAAGATTTTTGTCTTATGTAATTTGGACATGTTACCATAACAGGGACTAGCCCTAAAGAAGGAAATCATGCTGGTCAAAGTAAAAGGGGTTGCGTGTGCCGCTGTGTTGGAACCAACCTATAGCTGATTCTCCAGTGGGTTTTCAGAAACACTAAATTACTTGGAAGGAGATTGCCCACCCTTCTCCCACAGAGCAGCTGGTGAGTTCGAACCATGTGCCTTTGGGATTGCAGTGCAGTTTCTTACCAGTAGGCCACCAGAGCTCAAAGTAGAGGATAGTGGAGAAAAAAGTTTAAGTTGGAAGACCCTCAACAAGAGGGACTGATATGCTAACTTCAATAGTGGACTCAACATAGCAACAATTGTGAGGATAGTATAGAACTTGGCAGTGTTTTGTTTTTTGGATAGAACACAGCTTCTCTGTGAATCATCACCCATCCAGAGGCACCCAATAATAACACTTAGCCTGGTGTTACACTCTAGCATAACATGAGTTAAGGAGCAGTTGGAGGTTGGCTCAAACCCTAACCATATTTTTCCTATGGCAAATTGGATACTAATTCACCAATAATCAGTTTAGAAATGATTTCTAAAACCAAGTCACATTAAGTTAAAATTTGCAGAACTACAGTCTAACAATTATATATTTTAGACTTCTTGTTAACGCCTATGGATCTAACTTGTCTGAATTACAACCTTCAAATAAAGTATATTGAATACATCCTATTCCAACAGCTTTACCCTCATTACAGGCAGCTTTGCCCCTAGGGAAAGAGGCAATAAAGTCTAATACTCTGGTGGTACTAACACCTTCA
The DNA here is from genome assembly GCF_000299155.1 of Elephantulus edwardii. Lineage (NCBI taxonomy): Eukaryota > Metazoa > Chordata > Mammalia > Macroscelidea > Macroscelididae > Elephantulus > Elephantulus edwardii. The sequence goes on from NW_006399941.1 coordinate 3,328,333, forward strand.
TGATGTTTGTAGAAGGAGTAGCCTTGGACCAAGTGAATAAGAAAAGAGGAAGTTCCCGAACCACTTCCAAAGGACTGAGGCTGAAGAGCAGATGTCTACAGGCTGCCCACATGCCTGCCACATGGCCCAACAGTGCTACCGCTGCCGAAACCCCAAGCCGACAACTCAGGGTGGTCTGGAAGTGAGGGATTGTTTTCTTGAGAGTGGTTTCAAGAATGTAGCTCCTCACCTAATAAAAGGAATGTGAAACGATTGACCGGCCTAATATTAGCATCAGCAAAATAAAGAGCAATTGGGCCTGGTATGAAAGAGAACAAGCCTTCCATGTACCCAATGCCAGGTAAAATCTCTTCTTTTTCAGTCATAAATCTTTTTCTGGACACCAGAGAAGACTTTCACTTCCATCAGAAACACAGGGTGAACCCAAGAGAAAGAACATGCTGTTTTGAAGATGAAAGCATGTTGAGGCGAAAGCACTTGGTGTCTTTTCTGTTTGCTGGCTTTTTTACTGGCGTATCCTTGACTTGGCCATGCTTTGCATAGGATAGCAAAGATAGCAAGGATGTTGTTGTTGTTGTTGTTAGGTGCCATGGAATTGACTACAACTCACATCACCTCGATGAACAGCAGATCTGAACATGCCCTACCTATCCTGCACCATCCTGGCAATCTCTGATAATCTCGAGTCCATTGTTGTAATCACTGTGTAATGCATTTTGTTAGGGGTCTTTCTTACTTTTTCTGACCCTATATCTTTCCCAGCGTAAGGGTAGAATGGCTAGGCTCTCCAGTGGGCAGAAGGGACAGCTTGCCCCATGCTGGATTGGCGCCTCTTGACAATATACACAAAGTATGTACGATGAAGTTTCACCAGCCTTGCCTCTAAGAACCATCCTGGCTGCACTTCCCCCAAGATAGACTTGCTTGTTCTCTCGACAGTTCGTGATAACACTATATTTAACCAGATTACTAGTGTCTGCTAGCAGCTCTTACTGTTCTTCAGGGTAGAGTCTTGGCTAAATTTCTTTGTACATAAATGTCCTGATAATTATGCAAAATGCATCCAAAGACTAAATTATGTTTAGCCTGGAGAGCACCATTAATTAACATCCTCTGTGCTATAGTAGAAACAGGAAAAGGTCAACTCGACTTATTTCATTCCTCCAAAGTACAGATAGTTCCAGTTAATGTCTCTACTTGGCAACATCAGCCTGTCCTCCTCGTTCAGATCACCAGGGTCATTGACCACCAGCTCTGCATTGCTTGAGATTTCATAGTTTTCTTTGGTTACAAATATGACTAGATCCTTCCCTTCTTGCCAGCAGTCTGACACTCAAACTGCACTGCAAGAGAAGCAGTGGTGGCTGCGCCATGACCCCTACTCAGCGAGGACAGCTGGTTCCAAGGCTGTGGATGACTCAGACCCTTACCTAATCTGTCTTCATAAAATCTTTTCATGTAAGACTTGGTTCCTCAACGTCAAATCCTCCCAGAAACAATATTACCTGGCAACTTTCTAAAAATGTAAGTTCTTGACTTGCTGAATCTGAAAGGCTAAGGTTGAATCCTGGCAATCTATAAATTTGAGTAAATCTCCTGTGATTCTAATACTCAGTGAAGTTTGGGAATCACTGATATAGGTCATATAACCAGCATTACAAGTCACTGTATATTATCATGGAACATTGAAGTTCTTTAGAGTTAAAACTTTCAATGGTAACTTCCTAAGTTCTGAGCATCTTTAATAACGCACACGCAGAAAACAATTGTAAATACTCCCCAGAAATGCTCAGTCAGGCTTTGCAGACATACTTTTCTTGCCTTCTTTCCCTTTCTTCATCCCTCCCCTCTCCCTTTTTCTCCCTCTGTCTTCCTCCATGCATTCATTCCTTCTCCCCACTCCCCCGCACCCCGTTCCCCCATACCTCTTTCCTTATGTCCATCCGCCCTACATCACTTTAGAGAACTGTCTTCTCTACATCATTTTAAGGAACATCCTTTTCCAGTTGATATGTGTTTAAGACGGTCTGACAATCAGGTGACTTATCTTACCTGCCACTTAGGTAGTCATATAACCCAGCCTGGCCAAAGTCCTCTACTATCTAGGCATAGTGATTTGTCCAGAAGTACTGTCAGAGCCAGGGAGAGTTTTGGGGTAGTGGAAGTCGATAGGGACCGTCTAGAGGAAAGCTTATTGTTATTCCCAATTTGTGAACACCAACCAACCATGAAGAGCTCCGGTAGTGTAGTCTATAGGGAGGTATGCTACTAATCCGAAGGTGGCCTCACACTGGTGTTTCACATTTGTCCACATCTCTGCAGGATAAAGGAGAGCAATCTACTCCCTTGAAAATGTCCAGCTTCAGAAAATTCACTAGAGGCTCAGCTATGAGTCAGTTCTGCCTCGACTGCAATGAGTCTTTTCCCCTCCAAGCTTAGTACTTTTTTATTTGATTTATACTAGTTTTTTACAAAATTCAATTACTTGTTTTCGATAACAAAGTCTTCCAATTTCCCTCACTCCCCACCCATCATATTCTATAGCTCTGTGATTAATGCCCCCCAACTCCTGCACATCCTCATCCCTCTGCAATGAGTTTTTGAGAGAAGCATCCAAGTGAGCTTGGGATTTCTAGGAAACCCATTTGCTGTCACGTGAAGATCCTGATGAGAACTAAGCTAGAATAGAGAAAGCCAAAGCCAAGAGTTGGAGAGAGAGACAGGAAGCTGACAGTGTCATTTGAACCTATATTGCTAATTCAGCATGCTTTGAAACCAGAGCCAGACCTCTTCTCTTGGGCTTTAGATTCAGCTTAACATTTCCTGTGAATATCTTTTTGAGAATCCTGGATATATTTGTGTTAGTGGTTATTTTCATGATTGCACAAGTAATAAGACACCCACAAATTTGAACTTGGTAGCACTAGATCATGTAGAAAAAAGTCATTTGAGATCACTTTCCCTTCCCTGAAAATGATAACATCTGTTTTGTGCATATCCCTTCAGATTTTTCTATCAATATGCTAAGGAAATGGGATTCTAACTGAAACTTTTGCCAAGATGTTTTACAGTTTTGTTGTAAGTTCTTAAAGTAAAGGGCCGGGGGGAATGGTGTTAACATTTACCTTTATATAGAATTTTGCAAAGTGAGTGACCCCTAACCAGGTCAACCACTATTAACTCATCTATAAGATTGTATGGAAAACAAGGCTGGTGGGGCAGTGGTGGTACAGTCAGTCATACAGTTCCCACCTTTCAAGCAGAAGACCTGAGTTCAATTTGAGACCAATATACCTGCATAGCAGGTACCTATCTGTCAGCCTGGAAAACTTCGTGAAGGATGATGAAGGGCTTAGTGTTCAAAATAACTTTCCTCCACAGACTGGGAAAAAGTGCTTGGTAATGACATGTCAGATAAGGGACTTATATCTAGAATTTATAAAATACTTGAACACCACAACAAGATAAAAGTGAATAATCCAGTAGAAAAATGGGCACAGGATATGAACAGACAC
>NW_006399941.1:3332772-3333895 GCF_000299155.1 Elephantulus edwardii
CACATGGATGAGTGATAATATACGAATTGGTCATGTTGACCTGTCCACAAGGGGTTTGGATGGGCCAGGCTTACCAGCCCACAAGGGGATAGAATAGTCTCAGTAATCCACAAGGAGACTGTCTAGTTTTACCAAACCACAAGGATATTGGCTAATCTTGCCATTAAGTTGAGCAGATCAAGCAGCGGAAAAGAGGAAACCTCGCCTTGAAGAAGTAAGAGAATGTAATGTGTCCTTCAGGACCAGAGGCTCTTGTGCTGGCCAGACTGGGGCCATGAGAACAACAGCCACAGCAGCCACAGTGGAGAACCAGAGAGGCCTAACATGAGATGGGACAGACCTGGGACCACTATGCCATTGAACCAGAGCTAAGAACCGTCTATCCAGGTTTATTGAAAGACTGGGGGTTGGGGGGCTGGCGGTGAGGGGAGTGAGGGATAGGGGAAGAACTAATACAGGCAGGACTAAGAACTTTGTAACATTAGCCTAAAGCCACAAGGCTCAAGCCTGAGGCAGCTGTGAGCACATATTCTCAGCTATCTTCACTGAGTGTACTCTGCTAATGACCTGAACTATAGCTTTTGACTTCTCCAATATGGTTCTGAGTGGTCTGTAAGCCATCACATTGGATTCTGGACCTAGTGAAACAGTAAGATTGATGTTGGGATGAGTACAAAGAGGTATGAGAGTGTGGGGGACATGTCTTATATCATGGATATTGGTTTTGTGTTGCTGGGGACAATTACCTTTTGTAAAGTTGGTAAAGGTCAGACATGGCTATTTTCATACGGCCCTTGCTCTTTTTTATAGAGATTAGCTATGATTCAGAATCTACACAACAGTAGTGAGTTTTGTTTGGCGTGGTGTGGTTTATGTCCCAGTTAACATCAAAACTTCATGCAAAAACAAGATCCACACCTCACTCCATATACAAAAACCAACTCAAGGTGGATCATGGACCTAGGACTAAAACCAAGGACTAAAAACTTCATTAAAGAAAAGCTTGGAAGAACTCTAGTAGTCCTAATCCACAACATAAAGAGTCTTCCAAGTATCCTGAAAAATTTGCAACCAGGAAAAGATAAAACAGATGAATGGGACCTTCTAAGAATCAAATCCCTAT
>NW_006399941.1:3333995-3334593 GCF_000299155.1 Elephantulus edwardii
GCAAAATTTAACAGAACAGCTAGCAACAAATGCTGGCGAGGTTGTGGAGAGACTGGAACCCTTATTCACTGTTGGTGGGAATGTAAAATGGTGCAGCCACTGTGGAAAGTGGCGTGGTGCTTTCTCAAAAAGGTGCAAATAGAGATACCATTTGACCCAGCAATTCCACTACTGGGAATATGCCCTAAAGAGACCATAACCAACATCCAAGCAGATATATGCAAACCCATGTTTATCGCGGCTTTGTTCACAATAGCAAGGAGTTGGAAACAACCTAAGTGCCTATCAACAAATGAATGGCTAGAGAAGATGTGGTATATTCACACAATGGAATACTATGCTGCATTGAAAAACAAGGAAATCATGCAATATTATTCAAAATGGGTGTCCCTGGAGGACATTATGCTGAGTGAGGTATCTCAGTCACAAAAGGACAAATATTATATGGTGCCACTGTTGTAGAATGAGGATGACATTGGGGTGGGGGTAGGACTGAGAAAAACTGGATAAATTATGTTTACTGCATTGAAGCTGATGAGGGAGAGAATAGTTTAAAATGAATATATTTTAGGGCATTATGATTATCATAAGAGTCTGG
>NW_006399941.1:3334753-3338123 GCF_000299155.1 Elephantulus edwardii
TTTAAAAAAGCCCAAAAAACCTTCATGCAACTAAAATTCCTTTTCTGACCTTTATCACGTTTTTGTCTGGAATTTGTTTTCTCTCTACATCCAAACAAACATCATGGTATAAAGCTTCTGAATGCTGCCTATGGCACTTCACAGCAGCAGATTTCCTGAGCATCTTGCCTGTAGGTTTTATTTCTTACTGTGAGCACATCGGTTGTAACAACCATATATTAAACAAATGCATTTTCACCACATTGTGAAATATTGTGAGTTTAAAGATGGCTCAGAGGGGCTAAATTTTGTTCCCAAGCTCACATAGCAAGTTCATAGTGGAGCTTTAAGAGAGTTTAGATATTACTGATTTGAAAGCACTATGTATCTTCTTTTGCTTACGAATCCAACCTCTGTAGCTGACTGCTCTCTAAAGCCATGGAGTTATGTTCATGGAAACCAGCTTCAAATACTTCTCTGTGTTTTCATAATTTTTCTTTAAGCTCTGCATTTCCAGGGGTAGAGTTAGATTCCAAGTCCCTGGTCAACTTGAGAGCTGACAGTCTACAAAGGAATTAGGGGAACAAATTGCTTTGGCTGCACCATCACCCCAACTTAATATTTGAGACTTCTGTTCAATGAACTTTTTGTCAGAAGCATTTTCTTTTTTTAAAGTTCCATCTGAACAGAAAAGAATCTGAAATCTCTATTTGTGGTATTGGGAGGAGGGAGGTAGCTTCTAAAAACCATTTCCTTTTTCCCAAGAACTTGAGTATCTGAAAATCTCTGTAATTTTCACTCAGAATTATTATTATTATTAGTGTATATATTGCTATTGTTGTTATGTGCCGTCGAGTCACCCATGACTCATAGTGACCCTCTGTACAATAACTCTAAACCCTGCCCTATTCTGAGCCAGTCTAACTGACTCTGACACATCTAATCCCATTGCTCCAGTTACAGTTACCTCATCCGGGGTCTTCTGCTATCCCTCCACCCTTCCAAGCATTATGTCCTTCTCTAAGAACTGGTCCCTCTTGGCATGTGTCAAAAGAATGTAAGAGGGAGCTTAAAAATCCTTTTCTTCAAGGAGAAATTTTGGTTTCACCCTCTTCAAGACAGAGGTATGTGTGTTTAATACTCTTCTCCATCACCACAACTCAAAGACATCAATTTTTCTTCTATTACCCTTAGTCATTGTCTAGCTCTCTGATGCATAGCAAGTTCTTGAGAAAACCATGGCCTGAATCAGGAGCAACTCAGTTTCTAGACTGATGTCATTACTCTTTAGCACTTTGGAGAGTCCCTGACAGCATACTTCTCCAATGCAATTTACCTTCTGATTTCCTGACTACTGGTACCAAGAGTGTTAATTGTGGAACCGAGCAAGCTGAAATTGTTAACGACTTCAATCGCTTCTCCATCCATCATAGTGCTGTCAATTAGTCCAGTGGTGAGAATCTTTGTCTTCTTGATATAAAGCTTCAATTCAAAATGAAGACTATAGTCCTTGACCTTCTGCAGCAAATGCTACAGATCCTCCAGTTTTAACAAGCAAGATTGTATCATCTGCATAACACAGTTTGTTGATAAGTTTTCCTTAAACGCCAATTCCATTCTTCCTCATAAAGTCAAGCCTCCTGAATCGAAGTATGGAGACAGGACACATCCCTTATGCACTCCTGGTGGAATTCTGAGAGGATGGGCTTTTCCTGATTCAGAGAGAGCAAAAGTGATTCCAGATTTTCCTGCCTTCATAGTCCTGGGGCTAGTCTCTATATGGAGGTCTTGTCTTGCTTTGAATCCCCTGTCTGTCGACTCAGCCAGTGGATCTATTTTATATTTTTCTCTCTCCCTATTTCTTTTGACTACCAGCAGTTTAAAAATAATCTCTATTCTATATAATTGAGTTATATGGCTTTTTAGTTAAACGAAACAAAAAAGAGGAAAGATGACCTTCAATAATCCACTTCCCTTCAAGAAAACCCCAAACTCAGTCAACTTCACAGGAAGACTCCTTTGGGCTCCCCAGGCAATAAATCTTCGTGGAGGATACTGTTCACCTTTCTCCCTTAGAGTAACTGATAAATTTGAACACCAACCTTTCAGTTCACAATGTAACACATAATAAACTATTGCCTCTAGAGCTCTCAGTAATGTTATTTGCTTTTGATGTTGAAATACTTACTTAAATATTGACAATGCATTAATAATATTTATTCATTTCTTTATTTATTAGTAATAAATAAAAGCTATTTGGAAGACAAACAACTATTTTTCACTTGCACATACCTGCTTGAACAGATAGCAAATGATTTTTACAGTTGATTTCAAAATACAAGCATTTCTTTCTTATATACTTTCGAGTATGCTTGCTTTTACCTTAATCTGTTCAAATATTTGACTTCCCAGTTTATATGTTCACTGAGAGTGGCTTGGATTAACAGCATTTATTCATAGTTCTTGGGAGAGAAAAATGACATTACAATTTTGTATGTCCAAAGACACGAGTTCCCAAACAACATTTACTGTAAATGTTTACATACATAACCTCATCTGACCTTCAAAAACAACCCAGCGAAATATTGTCTTTCTTTACAAGGTGAGAAATCTGAAGGTTAGAAGGCCCCCATTAAGCAAATATTGATTAAATTTTATAGGGTCTAAGAGAGGAGGTGGCTCAGTGCGACCATTAGACCCAAGCTACAAGCTTAAGAGTGATACTAATTTTGACTACCTCTTTGTGAAAATTTCTGTCAGTGGAGATGACATTTGTCTTTGTCCCTGATGCCAATTCCAATCTAGAATTACCTTCCTATCTTTCTCAAGAAGCCACCATCATTTCAGCAACCATGACAGTCACTGAGAGATGCCAGGTGGGATGAGTTGCCAAGTAAAATACCTGACACTCAATTAAAGTGGAATTTCAGATAAACAGCTATTAATTTTCTAAAATATACGTGTGCCTCTGCAATATTGGGACATACTTACAAAAATTATTCATTGTTTGTTTGAAAGTCCAGCTTAACTGAGTGTCCTTTGCTTATATTTGCTAAATTTAGCAACCCTATGTGTTTGGCTTCTGAGGAAAAAGCAGTTGGTGGCCTGGCTCAAGCTTTAAGGATAGTGAATTCACAAATAACTCTGTGGAGGCCAAAAACTGTAGCGATCAAGAGATAAACTCCATTGCTTGGGTTACTATCCTGATCTTATTCTTTACTAATTGTTGTAGTTCCTGTGTTGATCAACTTCATTGAGGATTTTCTTCTCTCTATCTGACCCTCTCTATTTCCCAGAATGAGGTTTTCCCTCCAAGGACTGTCTCTTGACAAACAAGCCCAAAGTATGTGAGATAACATATCCAAACGAGTTAAGACAAAGCTTCACCGTC
>NW_006399941.1:3338753-3354980 GCF_000299155.1 Elephantulus edwardii
ATCAAAGTTCATAGAGTTTCCAGAGGCATGTAATTTAGGAAGTGGATGCCACTCCTGCTTCTACACCTGTAACAGTATGTAAAATGTCCTTGACAGAATATTTGACAAATGCAGGACATCTTATGTTTTTTATAACTACTGCTATCATGGTGACTAGAATACCAAAGTTGGAAACAAGAAAGACTGGTAGTTGGGAAATATGGTTTGTTCATTGTAAATGTTGTTCTTGTTGTGTGTCGTCAAGTTGTCTGCAACTCATAGCGAACCTGTGTACAACAGCTCTAAACCCTGCTATGTCCTGTGCCAATCTTATTGTCTCTAACACACCTACCTCCATTACCCTAGTCACTGAATCAATCCATCTCATCAAGCGTCGTCTCTTGCACTGTCCTTTACCAAGCACTGGTCCCGCTTTATAACATGCCCAAAGTATGTAAGATGAAGCTTCAGAATCCTTGCCTCCAAGGAGCACTCTGGCTTCACCCTCTCCAGGACAAACCTGTTTGTTCTCTTAGCAGTCCATGGTATATTCAATACTCTTCTCCAACATCACAACTCAAAGGCATCAATTCTTCTTCTATCATCTCTAGTCATTGCACTAGAGTGTAGAGAGGCCAAAACGAAAGAGATGATGAACTTCTTCAGATAAGCAAGAGTTAAAATTGCTTCTGTGGACTAAGCCAAACAAAAGTTAGACAAAGTAATAAAAACATAAGCAAATTTTACATGTCAACATGAAGCTGTTGTTGTTGTGTGCTGGTGGTTAGACCTGTTGTTCTTAGGATTGCTATGAGTTGTACTCTACTTGATATTACCTAACATTAACCATCTGGATTTTGCATGTAGAAAGATGCATTATAATATATATATGTATATACATATATATATATATATATACACACACATGTATATACACACATATATATATATATGCACACATATACATATACATATATACATATTTTTTTTCTTAGTTTGTGAGCAGTTTTCTCATTCAATAAATTCTTTTAACTTCAACTTACTGATCAAGTTTTCTTTCAACACTAGATTTATGGGTCACTTTATACCTTTGGGTTAAATGAGAAGATGAGTTATTTAATTCTTGGATCCAATATTACCACATAGTTACACCTAAAACTTAGAAATCTTGTAGTAGTTACACACGAGAATGAAAGAATAGGATGTTGTTGTTATTGTTAGGTAACATCAAGTCAAGTACAACTCATAGCAACCCCATGGACAACAGATCTGAACCCTGTTCTATCCTGTGCCATCTTCACACTTCCTGACACACTAGAGCCTATTGCAGCAGTCACCATGTCAGTCCACCTGGTTGTGAGTCTTCCTCTCTTTTGCCAACCCTCCATCCTTCCTGGCATCTTATCTCTCTCCAATAAATAGCCCCTCCTAGCAACATGCCCAAAGTATGTGAGGCAAATCCTAGTGATTCTCACCTTCAAAGAGCACTCTGATTGCACTATCTCCAAGACCTATCTGTTTGTTCTTTTGACTGTCTGTGGGATGTTCAGTGCTCTTCTCCAATATCACAGCTCAAAGATATTCTTCTTCTGCCATCCTTATTCATTGTTCAGCATTCAGATTGGAAAGACTATGGTCTGAAATTTCTCAGTGTCTATCAATTCTGTGTATTCCCTCCATCCTCTTTCGATGCTTTCCGGTACATTCAGTATATTGTCCATAGTATCTTCCAATATTATGACTTGAGGCTTAAAGTAGTTTTTCAGTTTTCTCTGCTTGAAAAATGTAGAGCAAGTTCTCCCCTTTTTATTCTCCAATTCTAGCTCTCTTCACATTCAATTTTAATGCTTTGTTTTGTCCTCGTGAGCTGCCCTTTGAAATCTTCTGTTCTGCTCTTTTATTTTGGCATATTTTCCTTTTGTTTTGGCTTCTTGATGCTCCAGTGCAATCTTTAGAGTCTCTTCTGTCATCCATTTTGATTTTTGTTCCCTCCTCTGTTTTTTGTAATGAGATTTTGCTTTCTTCATTGCCTAAGAGTCTTCCGTTTGGAGCCACATGCTGTGTGAAGCAGAGGATAGGTTGTTTTGATTTAATTGAAAATCGATAAATTCCACACATAAAGGGTTGGGGGTGGGGGGAAGAGAGAGACAGCCACCTTCAAGGTGGTCTATACAATACAGAGGCGGAAATAAATAGTTCAAATATGAAAATGAGTGTCTCGTTTTTTGTACAAAGGGTTTTTGTGAATTTTAATTGCTATAAGAGCCACTCTCTTAAATCCTTTGGCAGCCCTTTGTCCCAACACTCAAGTCTCATAGTCAAAACTGATGGTTAGTCCACCAAAAAGATAAAGGTCTGACTCTGTCTTGCAACCAGAAAAGAATGTTAAACAAATAAACTAACAACTTTCCCCCTATAGAAAACTTCTCTGTAAATGTTTGTTAAAATCACAATTAAATTCTCTTTGAGTGGTCTATATTTCTGTCATTGTACCAGTATCATGAGTTTTGGTTACTACTGCTATGTAGTAGATTTTGAGGTTAGGGAGTGCAATGCCTCCCACTACATTTTTTAAATTTTTTTAAGAAGTGTGTTGCTTATTTGGAAACTGTTTCCTCTCCAAACAGACTTGAAAATTTCCCTTTTGAACTCTTTGAAAAATTAATTTGGTATCTGTATTGGGATTGTGTTAAACATATAGGTTGCTTTTGGTCATTTTCACAATCTTGAGTCTTCCTATCCATTTACAGGGCACATTTCCCCATTTCTTTAGGTCTTTCATTGTGTCTTGCAGAAATGTTCTGTAGTTTTCTTTGTATAGGTCTTCTATATCTCTTGTTAGGTTCACTCTCAAGAATCAATTTGTAGTTGGTTATTGTAAATGGTATTGCTTTCTTGATTTCCTTGACTGAGTTGTCTTTTTTACTGTAGAGGAATCCCACTGATTTTTGGATATTAAACTTATATCCTGCCACTCTACTAAATTGCCTTACTAACTCTAAAAGGTTTTTTGTTGAGTCTTTGGGGTGTTTTGTACACACTATCGTATCATCTACTGAACATAGAAATTTTGTATGACTTAGCTATTCCACTGTATACAATATACCCTGAGAGAATGAGACTTGTACACCAATGTTCATAGCAGTGTTATTCACCATTCCAAGGACATGGAAACAGCTCAAATGTCCAACCACAATCAAATGGATTGAGAAATTATCTCAATTCACGTGATGGAATACGATGTAACACACAGGAGCAATGATTTTGTAAAATACTACCTAACTTGAGAGGGACTGAAGAACATTGTGCTAAGTGAACTAACTCAGTCCCATAAGGACAAATACCATATAAGACCATTATTGTAGAATGAATATGAGGATTCAAGGGTAGAGAGGGAAGGGTTGAGGATAGGGGAGGCTACTCATAGGGTCACAGAGTTTGCTAGGTGGGTGGTGGGTGAAGGAAATGGGAAAGATCAAGTGTGAAAAACAATGTATACAAACTTTGTAAATAAAGCAGTACTAAAATACCTGCAGTTAAAATAATTTTTTTGCTGTTGTTGTGTACCATAGAGTTGGAACCAATCCATAGTTGATCCTGCGATGGGTTTTCAGAGGCAGTTTAATGCAAAGTGGGGAGATTGTCCATCCTTCTCCCATGGAGCAGCTGGTGGCCTCAAACAGTGTGCCTATGGGATTGCAGAAGAGATTGTTACCACTAAGCCACCAGAGGCGAGGTGTGGGGGAAGACTGAGGTTCCCAACACAACCCTCAATTCTGATCTACTGGCTGCTAATTTAGGGGTTTCCTGACTGCACCTTCATAATGCTAGGTGTAAGTTAGAGTACTGAGGGTGCGGTGCCCTCATTTCCAAATTGCAGGATCCCACTACTGTTTTGGGTTTTTTTTTTATGTACTACAATAATTCATAGTACTCACAGGAAGTGCTATTCTTAAAATTGATGCTTTATTATTTAAAAAAAAACCAACCCAAAAGCTAACCCCAAACATACAAAAGTAGGAGCATATACTACAGAGCTGGTGAGGATTCTGTGTCTCACGTTTCACTCTGGAGTATGTCTCAAAAAACAGGTGTAAATTCCCACATTCATTGAAGTCTTCTAGCTAGGAAGCCCAGTGAAATTGTTTATCAGTGCTGTCTTTTAAAAACGTGATTGATTTAAAGATGCAGTGTCCTCTGCCTCTTTGAAATCGTTTGACACATGAGGGGCTGTCTGGCTTGGCCAGCTTCCATCCAAGTTCTTGTTGGTAGGAGCCATCAGGTAGGTCTAGAATCATAGCTACCCTATGTACAACAGAATAAAGGCTTATACAATCATGCATCATCTTCACATTCTGTTGTGCATAGATATTACAGTCACAGTCCCTGTGCCAATCCATCTTTTATGAGAGTCTTCCTCTCTTTTGATGGCCCTCTCCTTTTCTGAGCATGGTGTATTAGGACCATTCCTAACAGCATGCACAAAATATGTGAGACAAAGTTTCATTATCCTTCCTTCTAAGGAGCACTCTGGTTGCACTCCCTCCAAGACAGATTTGTTAGTCATTTAGCAGTGCACCATATATATTTTCAACATTCTTCACCAATATAATTCAAAGGCATTGATTCTTCACAAATATATTAAGCAATTGGAAAATGCCATACCTTGGATCTAGCATACCTTGGTCATTAAACAGACATCTTTCCTGTTTAGCACTTTAAAGAAGTCTTTGACAAGAACTACCTCAGTAATATAAATTCTGAGGGATGATTTGAGAGCCCCATCAAGGACAAACCCCAAATTAATTGGACAAAGTTCATGTTAACTTCTGATGCTAACTCCCCCAGAAAGAGAATGTGACCTTAAATCAAGCAACTGTCTTCACCATAGGTTATCCCCAAAGAGAGTTGACAACTGAGGACTTCTCCAGTTGTACTTCTAGCAACTAATGAAATAAATTCTTTACTTCTAAGAGGGATATCAGATCTTTCGGATGTCAGATTAGTCTTGACTGAAAACAGAGACTATCAGAAAGAAATTAACTTGTGTTTTATTGACTATGCAAAGGTATAGAATGTGTAATTGTGATAAAGCAAAGCCTATACATAGACCAAGAATCAGTTGTCCAAGCAGAACACAGAGTTGAATCTTTTTTAAAAATACTTACTAATTTGAACGCTGAATGGATATTTGAGAAGCTGGACTATATAAAGAAGAATGTGACATCTGAATTGGAGGAAACCTCATCACAATCTATGTAACATAGTTGACACAACCTTGCTTGTTGAAAGTGAGAACTTGAAGCATTTATTGAAAAAGACCGAGACGATAGCCTTAAAGAAGGATTTAAAAGATTGGAGGTGCCAAGGATTTCATTTTACTTGGGACCACAATCAACACCCATGGTAGCAGCAGTTAAGAAATCAAATGTATTACATTGAGGAAATTTGCTGTTGGGGTCTCGCCAAAGTGCTAAAGAGCAACAATGTCCATCTAAAGACCAAGATGAAATTGATTCAAGCCATGATATTTCAATTACTTCTTATGCATCTGGAAATTGGGTCATGAATAAGGAAGACCAAAGAACTGATGTCTTCGAATGGTAGTGTTGGTGAAAAGTATTTAATATTTCATGGACTGCCAAATGAACAAACAAATTTGTTTTAGAGGAAGTCAGACCAGGGTACTTCTTGAGAAAATATCTTCATAATGATGACAGAAATGAAGCTGGAGATAGAATGATAGTATTTTGCACAATCAATGACTTATTCACTGCAGATACATTTATAAGAAACACAAACACAGGCCATACACATTGATTTCACTTGATGGTATGCATAGGGATCAGATCGATTACATCTGTGGAAAGAATTGCTGGAGAAGCTCAATATCAGCTGTAAAAACTAGGCCAGGTGCTGATTGAGGAACAGACCACCAAATACTCATATGCAAGCTCAAGCTGAAGCTGAGGAAAATTTAATCAAGTCCACAGGAAGCAAAATTTGACCTTGAATTTACTCCACCTGGATTTCAAAACCATCTCAGGAACAAATTTGAGGCCTTGGACATTAATGAGCTAAGACTGGATGAGTTGTGGGAGGATATCAAGAATATCATACAAGAAGAATGCAAAAGATCTTTACAAAGGCAGAGAAGACAGAAAAGACCAAGATGGATGTGAGAAGAAACTATGAATATTACACTGGAGCACAGAGAAGCCAAACAGAAGGAAGAATTCAAGCTACTAAAGAGCTAAACAGAAGATTTCAAAAGGCAGCACAGGAAGAGTAAAAAAAAGAAAGTATTACAATGTGCAAGGAAGGAGCTGGAGTCAGAAAATCAAAAGGGCTGAATTTGCTCAGCATTTCTTAAGCTCAAGAAACTGAAGAACAAACTCAAACCTCAAGTTTCAATACTTAAGGATGATTTGAACAGAATATTAAATGATGCAGGAAACATTAAAAGAAGATGGAAAGACTATACAGAGTCATTGTACCAAAAGGAATTGGTGGACAGAGAAGAATTTCATGAAACAACGTAAGAGCAAGAGCCTGTGGTGATGAAGATCTGTTCAATCTGCTCTGAAAGACTTGGCAAAAACCAAGGCCCCCAGAATTGATGGCATACCAATTAACATATTTCAGCAAACAGAAGCTGCCCTAGATGTGTTCATCAAGTTGTGCCAAGAAATCTGGAGGACAACCACCTGGCCTACTGACTGGAAGAGATCTATATTTGTTCCCATTCCAAAGAAAGGTGATTTGACAGAGTGTGGAAATTATTGAATAATATGACATGCAAGCAAGATTCTACTGAAGATCATCCAAAAACGACTGGAACAGCACATCAACAGAGAACTGCCTGAAGTGCAGGTTGGGTTTAGAAGAGGCCATGGCACTAGGGATATTATAGCTAATGTCAGATGGATCTTGGTCGAAAGCAGGAAGTACCAGAGGAATGTCTATTTGTGTTTCATTGATTATGAAAACACATTTGACTGTGTGGATCACAACAACTGTAGCTGACTTTGAGAGGAATGGGAATCCCAGAATACCTGGTTGTGCTTATGCAAAACTTATACTTGGACCAGGAGGCAGTCATCAGAACAGAGCAAGGAAACACTGCATGGTTCAAAATTGGGGATGGTGTCCTATCCCCATATGTTTTCAACCTATATGCAGAACAGATTATCTGGGAGGCTGGCTCTATGTGGAGAAGTGTGGCATCAGGATTGAAGGTAGACTTACCAACAATCTACATTATGCATATGACACAACCTGGCTTGCAGAAACTGAGGAGGACTTGAAGCATTTGCTATAGAAGGTCAAAGATTACAGCCTTCAATATGGATTGAAGCTCAACGTCAAGAAAACAAAGATTCTCGCCACTGGGCTGATTGGCAGCATCATGATAGATTGTGAAGAGACTGAGATTGTTGTCAGCTTTAGTTTGCTTGGCTCCACAATCAACACTCTTGGTACCAGCATCCAGGAAATGAAAAGATGAATTGCATTGGTAAAGTTGGCTGTCAGAGACCTTTCCAAGGTACTGAAGAGCAATGATGTCAATCTGGAGACTAAGGTGCACCTGATACAGGCTATGGTCTTTGCAATTACTTGCTATGCTTCAGAGAGCTGTACAATGACTAAGGATGATAGAAGGAGAGTTCATGCCTTTGAGCTTTGGTGCTGGAGAAGAGTATTGAATATACCATGGACTGCTAGAAGAACAAACAAGTCCATCCTAGAAAGGGTGAAACCAGGCTGCTCCTTGGAGGCAAGGATCCTGAAGCTTTGCCTGACATACTTTGCACATGTTGCAAGGAGGGACCAGTCCTTGGAGAGGGCCGTCATGCTTGGGATGGTGGAGGGATGGCACAGGAGAGGAAGACCCTCGAAGAGATGGACTGATTCCATCACTGGCGTAATGGTGATAAGTGTGTTGGAGACAATGAGATTGGCAAGGGATAGAGCAGGGTTTAAGGGCTGTTGTACATAGGGTCGGTATGAGTCACAAGCGCCTCGATGTCACATAACAACACCACCACCATCACAATGGAGAACAGTTCTCTAAATCATTCCTCTCCAGAGGCTGACCTAGTTTTAGCCTAGGAAGTACATATTCAATGAGGCAAAAATAGACTAGCAAGAAGCTCAGAGAAACTGATCATTCTTGAGAAGCACCTTCCACTCTGTTGTAGCTCATGGGCATCAGTTAGTTTATTTATGATGTCCGGAAAGAAAGGACTCCTGATTCTCTCTTTGGCTTCTCCATTGTACCGACTAAGCTCAGCAAGTTCTAATTTTCTTCCTATGTAGAAACTACAGTGAGAAAATTTAATCTGACTCAACGGCATCAAAAGTTCTTAAAACGCGATAGGAGCAACAAAGACAGATCTCTTAATAGTCCAGACCTGAAAGCATAGTCTTTGCTGTGACAAATTTTATCACTGCAATGAAGAAGACAATTGACCATATTCATGCCTGACACAAATTCAGTGCCTTCATAAACGTTCCTGTCCTGTCAGGTTGGCTTGTGGAGAAAAAGCATTACTCTAGACAACTGTGTCTTCTCATGTCTATTTCTATTACAGCTTAGAAATCTTTGTGATAGCCGATTGCAAGCTTTAATTCTAGTTAATAGGCTTCATTTTACTGAAACTTTTTGGAATGTGTCTTGAAATGTGATTCTCCTTCCCCCCAGAGTCTCCAAGTTTTATGGCATTCAGTGTGAAAAAGTGAAAAAAAGAAGATCCTTCCATTTTCCTGAAGCATGACCTTGAGCGCTCCTCAGTGACCATAGAAATCCAAAGATAAAATTCCACATAGAACATGTTGCTCTTTTCCAGGGAGTCAAATGAGAACACCAAGGAGAAAGGAAAACAGCTTCATGCAGGGAGGAGTCCTGTGAGGATTAGAGCTGAGAAAAACTTCAAGTTGTCTGAGCTGTTGCTAGAGATTTGAAATACATAACCACACAGTGGTTTTTGGCTGATTTCCCAAGGGCATATATGCTCCAAATTCCTCATTCATCTGTCAAGTGCTGTAAGTTGTTTAATGTTGTTTAACACTTTGGTTGTTGCCAATATATTCTTCACATCAGGGAGTATTTTTCTTTTGAATCCTTTCGTCTTGGCTCAAGTGAAGCCGAGGCCTTAAAACCTAATCAGGCATTTGCTGTGGGCATCTCCACCCGCTGACAGCCCCCCATCATTCTATAGTTCATGACATATAGAAAGGAGTCTGGTCATCCCCCACCCCCTTTTTAATGTACTTAGTCATTAGGGGTTTGTATTTGTTCCAGATTCTAAGCTTAGGGAAGGAGCTTAGGCAAATGGGAGAGGGGAGCAAGTCAATACAAAACCATAATCCACAGTGATTATTGCTATGAGACTTGAAAGGAAAGTACTTTTTGGACTATTTTTCAACAGTGTTGTCCTCAACTCTTTTCAATTCTATTTCTCCCCCTTAGATTCTTTGCTGTGCCCTAAATACAAAATGGGCTTAGAAAATCTAAGCATGCTGGCCTAGTGGTAAGAAGCCGTCCTGTCAACCCTCAGGCACGTGATCTGAATCCACCAGCGGCTCTGAGGAAGGAAGATGGGCAACCTCCTCCTATGTGATGTAAAATCTCTGAAAACTTGCTGGAGGGTCAGCTATGAGTTTGTTCTATCCTGACGACACATAGTAACAGCATCCTTTACTCAACTATTGTTCTACTTACTGTGCCCATATCATAAAGACCACCAGGAGATTTTTATTACTTTCTCTCCTCCAAAGTACCACGTTATTCCAAGCATTAAGCAAGAAGTATGTGGGGTTTTTTTTGTCTTAAGTTTGTCATCTGAAGAGGCTTTCTTCTTGAATGCCTCTATGCAGAATATTAAAGATGCCATCACAGTCATTGGCTTCGTGAACAGAAAATTCTTTCAAAATAGGAAGAAGTGGCAGTTAAATGTTCTTTTAATCTAAATGGTCATCTTACACATAACACTGGAAAGCATAAACACAGAAATCCCATTTCCTTAACAATTTCTCTCCAATGCCTCTGTAGATAAAAGAAGGGATTTTACACTGTTGCTGTGGAGGGGTTGATTTGGAGGATATTCAAGGAAATAAAAAGGAATTCTAGTTCTCTAAAACAGCAGTGGAGGTGGCATTTTTTTTTAACACTTAGGAACAGTTGGCTTCCAATGGCTCAGTGATGAATCTTCTGGAAGCAGTAATAGCATCATCAACTTTCACCTTGACATCTTGAAACTACTGTGGCTTGCACTTTCTTCTGTAAGACAAAGCAGCTCACAGACCTTGCTGAGCCAGTATCCCTATTCCTGTCACTAAAAGCCCTCATGTATCTAAATCTCAAAGCCTCTCTTTAATGGGCTCCCAGGCCTGCAAGACCTGGAAGAGGAAGACCAAGTAGACCTGATCTGCAGGGAGAGAGAAGCAAGCTGCTGAGGGAATAGCAGGCACCCAGGAGAATGTTAAGCTGGCAGGGGTCATATTGTAGCCCTGTACGCAGGAGCAGGAACAAAACCTGAAAGAATTCATTCCCTGTGTGTGGGTCAGCCATTTCCTCTCAAGTGGCGACGCACCAATTACAGGCCAGACCAGTGAGCCTTCCTGGCTGGCTGAATTTACGAATTTCCTGGCTGATTCTTGGGGCAAAGAATCCTAACACACATAAAATGAACTCTAGAACAAATCTTGTCTCAAACAATGGATTTCTTATTAGAATATTGCAGCATTACAGGAAATAATCCAAGAAGTACTGACTTCCATACCACTGACTCTCACATCACACACACACACACACACACACACACACACACACACACACATGCATGCACGTGCTTGTGCGTGTGCGCACACACAGAGAGAGAGAGAGAGAGAGAAAGAATGAATAATTTATTTTCAGGGTGAAGTTGAAGATGTTTTCTTACCAGCACACTTGGACATTCTCCCTCTGCCAGGATGGGTTCCTGCCTCTAGATCTGAAGCTCAGGAGAAGACTTTGCCTCAGTCTTGTGTTATCTAGATGAACTTCTTGGTTACCTCGTATCTGCAGTTGAATTCCAAGGCCTCTCAGATTTGTTTCTCACACTTTTGTCCCTAGGTCCCACTAGGAATTCATACAAATGAAAATGTAAGAATCTGTTTGTGTAGACCATAGCGAGTCTCACCATTAACGCAAAAGCAGTTCTTCTCTGGTGATTCAAATCTACCAGCAGCTCCATGGAAGAAAATGGAAAAATCTCCTTTGCAACTTACAGCCAGCCCTCTGAAAACTTTCTGGAGAGTCAACTATGAGTTGGTTCCAATTCAACAGCAATTAGTAAAATTTTTTTTAGTTGAATTATTCAAAAGAGCCATAAAGAGAGATTTATTTTCCTTTCTTCAGTGTTTTTGTTGGTTTGAATTGGTTTGTTTTGGTATTTAATATTGCCCTCTCTCTGGCACAGAAAATTTGCAGGGTGAGTATAGACCTTCATAAGTGCCCAAGTGGAAACAGGCACTGACCAGGTTCAGAGGACTGGGCAACTGAGAACCCACTAAGGGTGGGGTGGGGTGTGAGAGTCAGAAAAATAAGACTTCAAAGCTCTTGTGCATGCTCCATTACCTCCCTCTGGCCTTACTGACAGTACAAAGAGAAGGTAAGATTATTCAGAATTGATGTCTTTGAGCTGTGGTGTTGGAGAAGAGTATTTAATATACCACAGACCGCTAAGAAAATGAACAGGTTCACCCTAGAGAGGGTTAGAACAGGCTGCTCCTTGGAGACAAGGATTCTGAAGCTCCATCTGACATACTTTGGACATGCTGCAGGGAGGGATCAGTCCTTGGAGAAGGATGTCATGCTTGGGAGGGTGGAGGGACAGCACAGGGGAGGAAGACCCTCTATGAGGTGGATTGATTCAGTGACTGGGGTAATCAGGGTGGGTGTGTCAGAGACAATGAGGTTGGCAACGGATAGAGCAGAGTTTAGGGCTGCTGTACATACGATCGCTATGAGTTGCAGGCAACTCGACAGCACATAACAACAACAATGATAAAATAGTAAACCCAGGTATAGGGTCTTCTGAGTACAGAACCATGTGAAACTCCACTGGCTTTCCACCCAGGAAACTTGTCCTGTCTCCTCCTAAGAAAGGAAGTGAGAGGAAAATGTCAAATATGTAGATAAATCTAAACAGACAGATGCACAATGTATTTACGAGCATGTATACATGGCTCTTTCCTGTATGTGTTCTTAAACTAGAAACTCAGATGCGGGATAAGTAAGACAAAAGTATAAACATTGTTGGGGCTCTTGATGCACAGTGACAAGTTTCTTTACATATGAAAGGTGTGGTGACTTCCTATGTGCCAACAAAGCCCAACAGTACAGCCCCTTGGACACTGGGTAAGGACCAGTCTCTAGTAAACAGTATTGCTAATTAGTACTTCTGTAAAATGTTCCTTTAGGTTAAATGATGTTTTGTAGGCTTTCTGTATATAAATATTGACAAGGAATGATGAATAGAAAATATGTTGCTATTTTTCTTGCCTTTCTTGGGAGCTGCCAAGTCAGTTCAAACTCATTGGTGAATGAACGATTCTATTCCTTGACACTAACCATGAATCAGAATGCTCATCAAAGACGTATGTGTCTGCTTTTTACTTAAATACTTCTTCAGTCTTAGGTGCTACTTCACTAGAGAGATCCATTGCCTTAAGTATTGAAGTCACAGGAAGCAAAGGTTTTTACAAAGATCAATTTACATATAAACCTAAAGAAACACAATGTAAAGGATATTTCAGGAGATTCGCTCCTGGTGTTAAGGAGAGAACCTTTTAGGACAAAACAATTATGCATGTATTTTATTTTATTAGGAAAGAGTGTAGTAAAACTTAAAGCTTTAACTACTGTATTTTCAATAACCTGGGTTATGGAGATGACAACCTTGCTTGCTGAAAGTGAGGAATAGTTGAAGCACTTGTTGCAGAAGGTCATAGACTACAGCTTTCATTATGGATTGCATTTCAAAGTCAAGAAAACAAAAATTCTCACCACTGGACCGTCGTGATAGATAGATAGATAGATAGATAGATAGATAGATAGATAGATAGATAGATAGATAGATAAACAAATGAAACAGTCAACAACTTCTTTCTTGGATCTACAATCAAGACCTGAGGTACTGCAGTCAGGAAATCAGGAAATGTATTGCACCAGGAAAGTCTGTAATCAGGGACCTCTCCAGATTATTGAGGAGCAATGACATTTGTTTAACGATTAAGATACGCCTGATTCAGGCCGGGTCTTTTCAATCACTTGCTCTGCATCTGGACAATGCAGAGAGCTGGACAATGACTAAGGATGACAGAAGAAGAATTGATGCCTTTGAGCCGTGGTGTTGGGAAAGAGTACTGAATATCCCTTGGATGACCAAAGAATAAATAAATATGTCTTGGAGAAAGTGCAGAAAGAGTGATTCTTAGAGGCAAAGATAATAAAGCTTCATCTCACATATATTTGGGCATGTTGCTAGGAGAGGTTATTTTTTGGAGAGGGACATCATGCTTGGGAAAAGTGGAGGGTTGTCAAAAGAGAGTTAGACCTTCAACCAAGTGCATTTATACAGTGACTGCTGCAGTGGGCTCAAGTGTGTAAGAAATTATGGGGATGGCACAGGATAGGGCATGGTGCAGATGTGTTGATCCTAGGGTCGCTATGGGCCATACTGACTCAATGGGACCTAAAACAACAACAACAACAACAACAACAACAAACAACTACTTGTATTTGAATAATTGGCACAGCTAACAAGATGCATTCATAAGAATTTAACCTGATGGTAGTTAGATGTTGAGTCAAAGTAACCTTTAGAATAATTGCTAGTGCAAGCAAGTGAATCAAACTACAAAACAAGCAGATTCAAATTATGATTTAAAACTACATCAGTTTGTCGTTTTTTTTTTTTTTAAAACAATACATCAGAAGGGATCTCTGGTGGCCTAGTGGCAAGATGCTGCACTGCAATCCCAGAGGTACGTGGTTCAAATCCACCAGATGCTCTGCTGG
Organism: Elephantulus edwardii; assembly: GCF_000299155.1. Lineage (NCBI taxonomy): Eukaryota > Metazoa > Chordata > Mammalia > Macroscelidea > Macroscelididae > Elephantulus > Elephantulus edwardii. The sequence goes on from NW_006399941.1 coordinate 3,352,798, forward strand.
AGAAGGAGAGTACAATCTCCTCCTGTACCAGTCAGATCTGATTTGACGGTACACGTAAAAATAATACAATAATAAAAAAAAGTTAAAATAAATAATACATCAGCAGTATTTCCTACTAATTAAGCAACTGTTGCTACTGTCTCCATGCATGAAGGATAAAAGCTTGCTGTTGCTTCTAGCTGGAGGCTATAGTAGCTATCTGGTCCCAATATTCTCTACATCTTGAATTAAAACATTAGAAGTATTTCTCCATTGTTTATTTAAACAGAGAGAAAATCCTAAAGCATGATTTTAAAATCTTGTATTGGGATGTCTATTGAGGCTGGGTTAGGCACTGGCTTTGACCCTGCCTCCAGTAGAAACTTTGACCTTGGCTTTGTCTCCCATTGGGCACACAGGCCTTGGCACCACCCTGGTGGAAATACATGTCTTGATTTTATGGGGAAGTCTTTCTATAACATTTTTAATTTCTTCTTTTATGATGGATCTGTTCAAGTGTTCTATATCTGCCCTGTCAATCTGGGTAGGGGATGAGTTTCAAGGAATTTGGCTAGGATGCATTTTTAATCCTATCTCCTCCATGAAATTGTTGTCTAATATGTTACAGTACACAGGGACACTTTTTCCTGATGTTCAAGTTTTTAAGATGCACAATAATTTTTAGCATTTGATTAATTTTACATTCATGTGTTCTCTGATTTTTGTGGGTAAGTCTGAACTTCCCACATACCATGGCATCTGCCTTATTGGGGCAGACTGTGAAACAAATACTGAAGTATGGTCCTAGGTGCTCCTTAAAGAAAGGGTACTATAGATTATTTTGGTGGTGAAACAATTGAGAACAGAGAGATCAAATAAGTTTCGTGAGGTCACACAAATAATGGTAACAGTATCAGATCTAGTTCATCTAAACTCTGCTTCTCAGAAAGTATCAAGTCTTGAACACAGAATGTAGAAATGTAGATGGTGAATTCATGACAGAATGTCACCAAAGCATTTCTCCCTGAAGACTAAAAGTCAGTTTCCTGAAATGAATTCTGGGCCTCCTCTTGTCTCTGAGCTACACATAACACAGGGCACCTCCCTCATGCTGTGAGTACAAGCTGGTCAGTGGAATTGAAATAATGAGGACAAACAGGAAACTAAGGGAAAGAGCATGGACTGTACAGCCATTGACCAGCAATCAGCCAGCTGAAAGGAGTGAGAGAATAAACACATTTGGAGAACCTTTCTCACAGGGGGAAAAAAATAAGTGGGCTATAATTTGATGTGTGAGGCTATGGGAAAGAGGAGGCCAACGATCTGCCTTGGACAGGAGTTGACACAGACTCTTGAGTGGAGATTGCAGGTATACATTTGCCCATATTATACATTTCTATAAACTTTACAAAACCTTGTCAGTTATGGTAACTCAGGAAAGTTCACTGAGTTACTCTATCATATTTAGTGGCTGAGTTCCCAGATTTGGTTCCGAAGTTCCTCTTAACCTGCACTTTTCTCACAGTCCCTCTTGTGTTTAAACCAATTGTTTCAGTCCCTGTGTTAATCCATTTCCTTGAGGGTCTTCCTCTCTTTCTCTGACGCTCTGCTTTCGCAAGTATGAAATCCTTCTCCTGGGACTGGTCTCTCTTGATAAAATACCCTAAGTGCGTGATGTGACTTCTAGCCATCCTTGCTTTTAAGGAGCACCTATAGTTGCACTTTCTCTGGAAAAGATTTGTTTGTTCTCCTGGCACTGTGGTATACTCAGTACCCTTCGCCAACACCACCACTTAACAGCATCATCTTTCCTTTAGTCTTCTCTATTCATTCTCTAACTTTCATATGCATATGAAGCAATTGAAACACCATGGCTTGGGTCAGGTGTTCTTAAGCTTTCAAAGTATCATCCTTGTATTTTAGGACTTGAAATAGGTCCTTTGATTTCTTGACTGCTGCTTTTGTTGATGTTGTTGTTGTTGTTATGTGCCCATCGAGTTGTTTGCGACTCATAGCGACCCTATGTACAACAGCCCTAAACCCTGAGCGATCCTGCGTCAACCGCACTGCCCCTGACACACCCATCCCAATTACCCCAGTCACCAAATCAATCCATCTCATAGAGGGTCTTCCCCTCCTGCGCTGTCCCTCCACCCTCCCAAGCATGATGTCCCTCTCCAAGGACCCGTCCCTCCTGGCAACAT
>NW_006399941.1:3357589-3361896 GCF_000299155.1 Elephantulus edwardii
TTTGTTGATAGTGACTATAAATTCAAGTAAAAGGAAATCTTGGGCAATATCAATATTTTCTCCTTTTATGTTGATGTTGTTCATTGGTCTAGTTCTTAAGACTTACATTATGCTGAAGTGTAATCTATTTTGAAAACTATAGTCCTTGACTTACATCATTAATTGCTTCGAGTCTTCTTTCTTCTCTGGAAGTGTCTTAGCGTGGAATATACTGTAAACACTGTAATTTTGAAGTGAAAAATAATGTTAATAGCTAAACCAGGCATAAAAACAATACAATGAGTGAAAAAGAAATCCATTTTAATAGCTTATTACTGGTGATTTCTTGTTGGGTGCTGTAGAGTTGAGTATGACTCAGCTACACTATGAACAGCAGATCCAAACCCTGTCCTATTCTACAATCTCTGATACACTTGTTCCCTTTGCTGCAGTCACTGTGTCAACCCACCTGGTTGAGATTCTTTCTCTTGCTGTCCTTCCACCTTTCTAAGCATGATGTTTTTCTCCAACGAATAGCTTCTCATAGGAATAGGCCTAAAGCACGTGAGATGAAATTTTATCATCTTTGTCTCCAAGGGGCACTCTGCCTGCACCTTCTCCAAGACATATTGATTTTCCTCCTTGGCAGTCCATGGGATATTCCGTACTCTTCTCTAACACCACAACTCAAAGGCATCAATTCTTCTTCTGTCATCCTTAGTTATTGCCGAGCTCTCAGATGCATTGCAAATGATTGAAAAGACCATAGCCTGAATCAGGTTCACCTTAGTCCTCAAACTGATTTCATTCTCCTCAGTAATTTGGAGCAGTCCCTGACTATAGACATTCCCAATGCAATATGTCTCCTAATCTTCTGACCACTGGTACCAAGTATATTGATCATGGATTCTAGCAAGATGAAGTTGACAGTTTCAAGCTTTTCATGATGTTGCCTATTGGTCTAGTAGTAAGATATTTTGTTTTCAGTTACTTTCAGGAAGTAGTTTGTGGCAACCTGGGAGAGTTTCTTGGTTCATTTGTGCAAGTGGGAGCAAATTGCGCCATTGTGCACCTGCCTGGCTCGTTTAACTGTGCTGTCTAGATGGAAAAACCACAAGACTGGCATATTGATCAGAATGAACTCAAATAGCACCTGAACTTACGTCAAGAATAAAAATGGCTCTAGGGCTGCCCACTAGACTTCAGAATGTAAACTCTACAGTATTTGTAACTGCTGACGTGATTTGTTGGCACTGCTAGCCAAAGGCCATTCTTCTCTGGCATTTTAAACCTATCATCAGTTCTGTGGGAGAAAGATGGACAGTATTTCCCTTTAAGATTGACAACTTCTGGAAACCAGTGGAGGGTTGCTATAGTCAAAACTGGCTCTATAGTAATGACTTTGATGGTTGTAACTAACTGAATAAGGCCAAGGTCCCTGAATCTTAACCTCCAAATGGTTAAGATGTTTGGCTGCTAATTAAAAGGTTATAGGTGAGAGTCCACCCAGAAGGGTCTCAAGGAAAAGACATGGTGAGCTACTTTAAACAAACAAACAAACAATACCCTACAAAACAGTCACTATAGAGCACAGTTTTACTGTGACACAAGTGGGCTTCCTACAAGTTAGAGTTTACTGGACTATAAGTGGTTATGAGTTAGTGTAGTGAGGTAGAGAGCAAGGGAACCAAATAGCTTTGCTGCTGCTGTTCTGTGGTGCGTCAGGAGGGAGCACGGAGCATGGAGGCAGTAGAGACAAGGCTCGCTTATTAGTGCCTGGAAGGCACAGACACAGGAAGGGTGGGAAAGGGCATGGGAGCAAATCTAGTGGAGAAGGATAGCACTTGCATGTACAGACCAATCCTATGTTAGAATAAATGCATAATGGAACACATTATACTCTGTTCTGTTCCAGGGAAATTCTACTCTCAATTATTCTTTTTCTTTAAGAAAGTAGTTCAATATCTCTGGGGTCTCTATTATCTGCAAGCATTATTGGGTTTTGAATGTTAAAAAGAAAAAAAAAAGCAATAATAGCCTCAGGGCACCAACCCTGAGGTCCCTTGTACTATAGGCGGACAATAGGGGCATTGCTGTACAAAACGGCAAAGCACAGCATCAACTGATAATTTCTGCAGGGGACTGTTAAAATGTGACATGTCACAGTGAGTCAGCAGTGAACAAAAACCAAAGAAGTCAGTAAGGACTTTACCAAATTTCCCTGGGATTCATCTTACTCCTTGTGTGCAGTTTAGTCAGCTCACAGCCCTATTATGTTCACTGACAAAAGAGTTTTTCCATCTACTTTCAGAAACCTGTCAATGACATCCTTATGGAACATACCTGTTCAGTCCTTGAATTAAGGTCTACACAGTGTCAACTAACAGTAACTTCTCTTCTATCATAGGGCTCTGCAACTGAGTTTACTGAGGAACAAGAGTAGAAATAGCAGAGGAACTTTTGTTTGTTTGTTTTGTTTTTTTACTATTATTATCAATTTCAATGAAAATGTACAGAGACACGTCCAGGCCCAGACTTCCTGTTTTCAATCCAAAGTCAAATTTTTGCATCAAGTATCTTACATGTAGACCTGTGGGGATCTCTTCTCTTTGCCATCCTTGTGATCTTTTATCTTCTCCTGAACCCAAATTATCCTCACAGAGCCAGTTATATCCATATATCCAAGGCAGAATGGATTTATTGTTTAACTATTCATTTGTATGAACATCCCACAGACTGCCAAAAGAAGAAACAGATATGCCTTGGAGAGAGTGGAGCCACAGTGCACCTTGGAGCAAGGATGACAGAGCATCTCACATACTTTGGGCCTGTTGCTAGGAGACGCTATTCCTTGGAGAGGGACAACACCCTTGGAAAGGTGGAGGGCCAACAAAAGAGAGGAAGATCCTCAAGCAGATGGATTGACAGAGTGAATGCAATGAAGAGCTTGAGTGTGTCAGAGAGTGTGAGGATGGCACAGGCCAGGACAGTGTTCAGATCTGCTGTTCATAGGGTCATTATGAGTTGAACTTGACTCATTGGCATCTAGCAACAACAATAACTCATGTTGTTTTTTGTTTTGTTTTGTTTTTTAAATAACTCATGTTTTTAAGAGACAATTGTAAGTCACTTTGTAAAGGACCTGTAATGGCCTAATATAGGTAGGGAGTTGCCCTGCTAACCCCAAAGTGGTGTGTCTCTGATAGTTTATTTGAATCTACTTTTTACTCTGTAGATGGCACATAACAACAACAACAACTAGAAAAATGGGCAATCTCTTAGACAAGTTATAGCCTCAGAAACTCTCCAGAGGATCAGCTAAGTTTGTTCTGACTTGATGGAAGTAAACTGTGTTTTTCAGCAACTGCAATTATTAAAAAAAATTGTGGAAAACCTGTAGGTCTACTGTATGTGTGAGTTCATCATCCAACTTCTTGCTGAAGCTAAACTTTAATGGAAAATTAGTTTGTGATGTGGCTGCCTGAGCAGCATTTTTTTGTTTTATTTTTTTTTTAAGGGAAGAGGAAATCAGAAGGTGAGGGACTTGAAGGGACTTTCTGGACCCCAGAACGTTGGCACATAGAGGCATATACTCATGACAGTTTCCCCAGTTGCTTTTCTGGAGATCTTATGATCCAGGCATGGCCTAGATGTATTGTTGCCAAGGCCAGAAAAACCCACTGGGATATTGAGCAGAATATTCTAAGAATCTTTTAAATCAACAGCCTGGCTCCTTGACCATGAGGAATGTGCCCTCCCTGGGGATGCCTGGAGAAGTTGGAATGTGCACCAACAGTGGCCTTACCTCATCCTCCTCCAGCTTGCTGTTGGCCCTTCCCTCTGCAATGTGATAGCTTGGCCTCCCGGGTCTCGGTGCCTGCAATCTGAGTGAAGCTTGCCATTCATTTCACCCACTTCTTCCTTCCCTGACACTATAGATATTTGTGCTGTCCCTGGCTACTGGAAACATATTTTGGGGAGGCAGCCACTCTGGGGGTGGTAGAGAGCTGTGCTGCGAGCTTAAAAGTTGAGTCTCTCTCTGATCAACTCCTTAAGGAAAGATGGACAGTCCCTTCCCAAGTGATTTACAGACTCACAAACCTCACGGAGGGTTATCTGTGAATGGGTTGCTATGAGACAATGATGAGAGAGAATGTATATGCACACTAATGGGCAGCCTACTTATGAACAGTTTATTTTATATTGAGTTTTTGTTGTTTTTAATTAGCATTAGTTACTAACATGTGAAATGAGGATCTTGGACGCAGCGCGAGGGCGACGCAGCGCGAGGGCGAGGCTGCCAGCCAGGGGAATGCTGCCGCCAGTGC
>NW_006399941.1:3369065-3370154 GCF_000299155.1 Elephantulus edwardii
CTCTTCCCCACCCCAATGTCTGGTGTGGCTTTTTAAAAAAAAATTTGTAATCCTTTTTTTTTTTCTTTTTTCAATTTTATACTGATTTACCTATGAAGTTCATATAAATTTCCTCTCACACCACATCTCCCCAACACCATCAAACAATGCAACCCTATAATTACCCCCTGCCCATCCCCAATCCTCTGTTCTCCCCTCCCTCCTTGGATCCTCATACATATTTTAGAAGTTATCTATTTCTACAATAATTATCTTATACAGTATTTGTCCTTATGAGACTGAGTTAATTCACTTAGTATAACATTTTCCAGTCCATCCCAAGTTAGGTAGTAATTTACAAAATCATTGCTCCTGTATGCAACATAGTATTCCATTGTGTGAATGTACCATAATTTCTCAAACCTTTCAATTGTGTTTGGACATTTGGGCTGTTTCCATTTACTTGTTATGGTAAATAGCACTGCTCCTTAGAGGAAAGGACATTAGTATACAAGTCTCCATACTCTGAGTACAAGTACTCAGTTCTCATTTGCCAGGTAATGTGAAATTTCTGTTTAGCTTTTTGAGAAAATGCCAAACTGACTTTGAGAGTAGCTGTACCAATTTACAATCCCACCAACAATGTCTGAGAGTTCCTATCTTTCTACATCCGCCCCAACATTTATTACTTGCTGCCCTGCTAAACTGTGCCACTGTTACTGGGGTGAGATGGTATCTCATTGTGGTTTTGATTTGCATCTGTTTAATTGCCAGTAATTTTGAGCATTTCCTCATGTGTCTGTTGACCATTTGACTATCATCCTCTGTGAAAATTCTTTTTATATCTTTGCCCATTTTGTAATTGTATTATCAGTCTTTTTCTTTATGAAGTCTATTTTGTCAGAAATTAGTATTTCCACTCCTGCTTCTTTGAGGTTGCCATTTGCTTGGCATATTTTTATCCAGCCTGATTTAGGGTCTGTTTTTCTTTTAATCTTTTAGACATGTCTTTTATGGGCAACAGATCGATGGATTCTCTTTTTCTCTTTATTGGTGCATTTAGTCCATTCATATTAAGTGTAGTTATTGTCAGCCCAGGTTTTACCATTG
>NW_006399941.1:3371174-3373601 GCF_000299155.1 Elephantulus edwardii
ATCTTTGCAATTGTGTGCTATGCATTGGAGAGCTGGACAGTGACTAGGGATGATAGAAAAGAGAATTGATGCCTTTGAGCTGTGGTGCTGGAGAACAGTGTTGAATATACCATGGACTGCTAGAAGAACAAACAGGTTTGTCCTGGAGAGGGTGAGGCTTGGATGCTCCTTAGAATCAAAGATTATGAAGCTTCATCTGACATATTTTGGGCATGTTGCAAGGAGGGACCAATCCTTGGAGAGTGGAAGGACGGTGCAGGAGAGGAAGATCCTCAGTGAGAGGGATTGATTCAGTGACTGGGGTAGTGAGAGCAGGTGGGTCAGAGACAATAAGGTTGGAACAGGATAGTGCAGGGTTTAGGGCCCTTGTACATAGGATCGATATAAGTTGCAAGCAACTTGACATAACAACAATATCCGAAAGTTGAACAATGGCTAAAGATGACAGAAGAAGAATTGATGCCTTTCAATTGTGGTGTTGGAGTAGAGGATTGATTATCCCCTGGACTGCCAAGAGAACAAATATATCTGGTCTGGAGAAAGTAAAATCAGGGTGCTGGTCCTGGAAAGCAAAGAAGGGTCAGTCAGTCTTTGGAGAAGGATTTTATGCATGGATGGTGGAGGGTCAGCATAAGATAGGAAGACCAATCAGTGAGATGGATTGGCACAGTGACTGTAATACTGGGTTGGAGCATCATAGAGATTATGAGAATGGCACAGAATAGGGCAAAGTTTTGGTCTGTCGTTCTTAAGGTCACCATAAGTTGTAGTTGATTTGACAGCACCTAACAACAACAAATAAACAAAGGGCCAAAGCCTTGGGAGCTCCATCAGTCTTTTTCAGATCACTAGCCTGCCTGAGGTTTGTTTTTTTGTTTTTTTAAAAAAACACACCAACACAACCAACCATTATATTGAGTCTTGTCCCGTCTCTTTATCCCACTCTAACCAGGACCTGTTGTAATCCTTTTAGAGCACTTGGCAGGGGAAGAGGGGTAACATCTAGTTCTTCTGGCTTCAGTTTTGTTGAGGCTGGGGTTTGTGTACAAAATGAACCTGCTTTGCTAATTTATTTGATATATAAGCCCATAGAGATTTGCTTTGGAGACTCCCACTGCAGGAATATGGTTAAATACATTAGATTTGAACCTTAGCACTTAACCTAAACATCTTTTTCTCATCTGTGAAATTGGGAATAATGACACTTATAGATTGTTATGAAGATTTTTATATCTACACAACACCTGGGCTCAGGAAACTCTAAACAAAAGAGATTCTAAAGAAAAGAGACAGAGATGGTTCAGTGATAGAATTCTCTCCTTCCACATTGAGACTTGAGTACAAGGGGTCAATTACTACAGCAACTAATAACTACAATTCCCACAGAGACTCTCCCAAATATGTTTAATGTACCAGAGTTTTCTTAGCTCCTTGATTCTCCTTTGCATGCTTGTCTCCAGCTCATAAGAGCAAACACACCTTTTTGGTTGCTCAAGTAACAGATATGAAACTGAATATCAATTAAATGCCAGTTAATGTGTTAGACGCCAGGGCAAGCCCCAACTTTCAAGGAGCTTGTGATCTCTTATGTAATGATGTTTACAATATGACAGTTGAGTCACTCATTAGGCCAAAGGGAGCACAACAGTGAAACCAGTTACAATAATCACCTCTATTTTTGAAAGAAAGGAAATGGTATGCTGATACTCTGTTCTACCTTAAAAAAAAAAAAAAAGAGAGAGAGAGAAAAAAATTCCCCTGTAGTTTATGCCAATTTCCATTGTATAAATAACCTTACCCTGGACAATATAAAATATAAAAATATTAACAATTAGTCTTTATGAGCTAGTAGGACCCTAATACATCATCCCATTACTTAGCTTAGTTTAGCTTATTATTACAATTCAGAAGAGAAGATGAGCCTTAGAGGATTCTGTGATTTTTCTTAAGATCACAGAGATTGTGAATACAGAGCACCAGAAGACAAGACTGCCTTGAGCTCAATGCATTGTTGCCACACTGCCTTGCCATTCCTCGATCAGCTTGTCTGAGCTCAATGCATTGTTGCCACACTGCCTTGCCATTCCTCGATCAGCTTGTCTGAGCTCAATGCATTGTTGCCACACTGCCTTGCCATTCCTCGATCAGCTTGTCTGGACACACAAAGACTTAATGTTTACTGCAGAGAATAAAAGACTACGACCTTCAATATTGATTACCTCTCAACATCAAGAAAACAAATAATCTTACCACTGAACCGATAAGCAACATTGTGATTGATGGGGGAAAGACTGAAATTGTCAATGGTTTACTTTTGCTTGGATCCACAATCAACAGCCTTGGCACCAGCAGTCAGTATATCAAGAAACGTACTGTACTGAGAAAATCCCCTGACAGGTATCTCTCTAAATTACTGGGGAGCAATGA
>NW_006399941.1:3374791-3383137 GCF_000299155.1 Elephantulus edwardii
AACAACAACAACATTAGAATGACGACTTTTGTTGATACTACTAAAAGGGAAACAACAGAAAAGAATCTTTTGGCTTGAGACAAGAGCATAAGGGAAAAGGGCACAGGTCCCAGGCTATATGTACATGTGTGGGTAAAATGGCTTGGGTTTGGAAACTGAAGTTGAAACTTTTACTTTCTTGAAAGGTTTATGTGTTAAGGTTTTTGTTGACTTAACTTTATGAATATTGCTTGGGTTTTTCTGTTCATATAACAATGTTAAGACATATTGTGAAAATGAATGTTGTATGTTGTATTGACGAAACACTGTGTACATAGAAAGTATGCAAGCTTACTAGTTCTAATTGTCTTGGAGAAATGCTTGTTTTAGGCAGGAGAATTAGAGGGCCAGGGGCCCAGCCTAGGGCAGGATTAAGCCCCACACAGTAAACTGAGTAGATTTGCATTTGAATAGATTTTTCTTCGACTTTTGTGCACATTTGAAAGAGTGAGGGGGAGGGGGAAGAGATTTTGACCTTTTAAACCTGGGACAAACAGTTTGGTTTTTGAGGCTGGTACCAGTCAGAGTCCCTTTCCAGGACTTGAAGTTAAAGGTAGCTGGCAAGTATGCTCACTTGTGGTGACCACCTGGATCCAGTGAATTAGACTTAAAAGGCATGCAGCAATGAGGAGATAGGCTGATTTTGGACATGTTCCATCAGCATTATTGACCTAAGATGCCCAGATACATGGATAAGTGCAAAAAGATTGCTAGCTTTGAGAAGAAAGGTGTCATGTCTTGCTGACTTGGTCCCATGTGGGGGCTAAGAATGAGTGAAGGAACCAGTTAGTTTGGAACACAGGAAGAAGTGTGGATGCCTGAGTTTGTAGCTAATGCCCATTTGCACCCAGCCTTGGATGGCTTGAGATGAGTTGACCAGAACCCAAGAAGATATGGAGAAAGGATGCAATTCTGACTTAACAGCTTTTTCTGATTTTAAACCACGTTATGTCACTTTGCTGTATTCAAACACAATTTTTTGGTCAAAGTATAGATTTTGTATGAGTACAATTAATTGTTCTGGGATTCCTGTTCTTTTCAATGCTTGCCATAATTTGTTATGATCCTCACAGTCAAATGCCTTTGCATGTCAATAAAACATGAATAGTCATTCTTCTGGAGCTCTCTGCTTTCAGCCAGGGTCCATCTGACATCAGCAATGTCCAATCCACCCTTGGCGATTTGGCCTCTTCTAAACCCAGCTTGAACTTCTGACAGTTCTCTGTGAATGTGCTGTTCTAGCCCTTTTTGGATGACCTTCAGCAGTATTTTGCTTGCATGTGATATCAATGATATTGTCCTATAATTTCCACATTCTGTTGGATCACCTTTCTTGGGAATAGGAGCAAATATGGATCTATTCTAGCCATTTGGTAAGGCAACTGTCTTCCAGATTTCCTGGCATAGACTGATGAGCCTGACCAGGGTCACATCTGTTAGTTAAAACATGTCAATTGGTATCCCATCAATTCCTGGGGCCTTATTTTTCACTAGTGTCTTCAGTGCAGCTTCAACGTATACTACTTTAATTACCATGAGCTCTTGGGTATATGGTACTTCCTGAAATTTTTCAGTGACATCCAGTTCTTTTTGGTACAGTGATTCTGTGTATTTCTTCCATCTTCTTTTGATACTTCCTGGGTCCCTCAAGATTTTACCCATATCATATCTTCGTTTTGAAATGCAAGACTTGAATTTGTTTTTCAGTTCTTTCAGTTTTAGATGCTGAGGACATTATTCTCCAACTTCAGGTCTTTTCACATTCTGTTGTAAAGCTTTGCTTTGTCTTCTCAAGCTGTCCTTTGAAATCTCATGCTCACTTATTTTGGCTTTTAATTCTCTTTGATTGAATTTATCTATGCTCTAGTGCAATTTTCAGAGTCTCTTTTAACATCCATTTTGGTCTTGTCTGTCTTGTCTTTGATCATTAGTATTCTGGTGTTGATTTTAAAAATCAGGGCAGGACAAGACATATACAGTTTTGGAAAAATGAGATACAAAAAAGGGAGAGGGTATCCTAGAGTGTGTGGCTGGGATACTTGTAGACCTGAAGCCAGATTGATGAATGCAGACATTTCCCTGCAGAAAATTAGCTATGACAGGGGACACAGTTACAGCTAGTTATAGTTTCCTTTTGGTTGTAGGAAGCCAACCTTTGGGAAAGCTCTCATTTTACTCTCAGGCAGGACAGAACAATTAGCTCTCGTTTTACCAATTAGTCTCCTTAGGTATTTTTTAAAAATTTGAAAAAAATTAGGTTTTCACAGTTTGAGGAAGTAAAGTATTAAAATGAAATTTGGCTCCAGTATCTATTATAGGAAGGTAATAAGTGGCCTATTAATGGCCCCTGATATTAAGCTTGAGGTGGAAACCAGAGTGTTTGTTTTCCTTTTATTCTTATCCTCCTTTACTGTAAATTGCCTTTGGGACTTTTATGAGGAATTTTATCTTTCCTCCTAGTTTTGTCTCCTTTTTAGGGCTTGGGCACAGAGAATTTCTGGACCTATTCTGTCATCTCCTCCTAACATTGTGAAGGTTTGAGGTCCTGACACATTCCTTTGTTCATGGGCTTTGAGAAATCTGTGTGCAAAAGGGAGTAACAACTGGAAAAGTTTGAATCCCGAGGCATGGTGGGGACAAGCCATGTTGGGATTATGTAGAAAAATGGTTTCAGGCTGCCGGACAGATCTTCTATTCATATCAGCGTACTGAAGTGGGGGCTTATGTGGCATAAGGTACGTTTTCACCAAGTAGCTGCTGCTTTGAAAGAACACTAGATGTGGGAAAGAGAGAATTATGATTTTAAACACTAACACAGTTTTGTGGATTAGCCCTGATCAAACGCTGGTCCTTTCAAGGACTCTACCTCTACTTATAGTCCATAGATTCCATCAGAAAGATCATTTATAGAGAGGAAATTTTATAACGGATTATTGCTATTCTTTTGTGCCATCGAGTCATACATAACTTAGAGTGACTCTATGAACATTGGGCTGAAACCTGTCCTATTCTGTGCTATCCTCATCATCTCTGGCATACTTGAGACCACTGTATCAGTCAATCAATCTTCATTGAGGGTCTTCCATTCTTTGGCTGACCTTCCACCTTTCCTAGCATTATATCACTTTTCAAGAACTAGCCCCTTATAGCAATATTTCCAAGATATCTGGGACATGGCTCTGCCATCTTTGCCTCTAAGTAGCACTCTGGCTGCACTTTCTCCATGCCAAGACATATCTGTTTGTTCTTTGGAAAGACCATGGAATATTTAGTACTCTTCTCCAACGTCACAGCTAAAAGGCAGAAAGTTATTGAAAAGATCAGGTGCACTCAGTATTGGACCTGGCATGGCTAGCCAGGCACAGAAATAGAGAACCAGGGGCAAGCGTCTTTAAGCTAACATCATTGATCTCCACAGAGGTCCCTAACAGAAGACTTTCCCAGTGGAACACTTATTTCATTTTTTTTTTTATATTTGTTGGCTGCTAGTACCAAGGGTATTGATTGTGAATCCAAGTAAGATTAAATAATTGAAAATTTTAACCTTTTCTTTATCATGATGTTGCCTATTGGCCCATTAGTGGGGCTTTTTGTCTTTTTGAAATTGAGATTTAATACAGAAGGATGCATTCCTGGGTCCTGTGCAGCAAGTGCCTCAAGTCCTGCTTGCTTTAAGCAAGCAAGTTTGTGTCTGCATAAAGCAGGTTGTTGATGAGCCTTTATTTAATCCTAATACCACATCCTATTAAGGAATACAGCCTCCACTTGCCACTATGATATCAACACATTGCTATGGAGGTAGAACCGATTCATAGCAGACTCTCCAGCAGGTTTTTCAGATACTGTAAAACACTCAAAAAGACTTGCCCATATTTCTCCCTGAAGCAGCTGGAGGATTTAAGCCACTCACCTTGGGGTTGGTAGCTCATCTTCTTATGCACTAGTCCACCAGCACTCACTGACAGACAACTGGTCGCATATGAACATGGATGCTGTTGTTTTCATTATGTGCCTTAGAGTTGGAACCAACTCCTGGTTGACCATGCAGCAGCTTTGCAGAGGCTGTAACTCACACAGGAGGAAACTACCTATTTTCTTGCTGTGGAGCAACTAGTGGATTTGAACCATGTGCCTTTGTGTTGGTAGTACATTTCCTTACCATAAGCCACTAGAGCTCATTGACTGGCAAATTGTGGCATATTAACATGGATAGTGACATATACTTTGGAGTGGAAAAAGTCATACTGTGTGATGCCAAATTTATATGTTAAGTATAACTGAACCACAGCGTCACCGGAGATAACCTTCTCTTAATAGCTGTAAAGGATAAACAATATTATTCTTTACTTATGTATAATGAGGAAATTGAGCTCAGAGAGATGAAATGATTTTTTCAGGTCATGTAACTCATTAGATATGAAACTTAACCATAATGCCCTTAACAACTGTTAAGGGTATCCTACTTTTCAAAACTTAGAGATTATATTGTGGTCAACTTTGTACAACATTTAGAGATATTTTAGCTTAATTTTTCAGAGATTTTATGAAACGAGTATTTCTAGGGTAGATAAAGATATTTGGAGTATTAAGAGCTGACACACGATGGTCTTTATTTTGGTCACTGACATGTGAAATACATAAAGGCTAGAATTTGCTGAAAGATGTGTGATATAGAAGAGAGCAGAGTTTATGAGAACAATCATGCAGAATTGGAATCCTTCCCAAAAGAGGTCAATTGCACTTCTGATTGTGATTATAATCATTCCAAGAGAGAATACTGAAGAATAGTGGAAGCAAAAACAGTATTGAAATATTTAAAGGAAAAGCAATAATGAAAATATGCATATACCTCAGGGAGAAGATATGTTCTCAAATAGCAATAGCTAAAGACAAAAAGGGAGTGTAGTGAAATACATTTTATTAAAAAAGTCAAGAATTTGATTCATTGTTATTGTTAGGTACTGTTGAGTTGAGAATGACCCATAGCAACTCTAAGAACCACAAATCTGAATCCTGTTTTATTGTGGGGCTATCCTCATCGTCTCAGGCATACTAGAGCCCATTGCTGCAGTCATTGTGTCAATCCATCTCATTGAAGGTCTTCCTCTCTTTCACTTACCCTCTACCCCTTCAAGCAAGATAACCTTTTCCAAGGAATAGCCTCTCCTAACAACACGCTTTAAGTATGTGAGATGGAGCTTCACTATTTTTTCCTCTAAGGATTATTCTGGCTGCACTTTCTCCGAGAAATACCTGTTTGTTCTTCTGGTAGTCCACAGACTATTCAGTACTCTTCTCCAATACCACAGTTCAAAGGCAGCAATTTTTCTTTTGTCATCCATATTCATTGTTCAGCTATCAGATACATGTTATTAGTGTCAGGTGCCATTGAATTGAGGACAACTCATAGCTACTCTATGAACAATAGATCTAAACCTTGTCCTATACTTCAGAATCTTTGACACACTTAAGCCCTTTGCTGCAGTAACCATATCAATGCATCTGGTTGAAGGTCTTTGTCTCTTTCACCATCTCCACCTTTCCAAACACGATGCCCTTCTCCAAAAAATAGCCTTTTCTAGCAACATGCTCAAATTATCCAAAATGAAGCTTCACCATTTTTGCCTCCAAAAAACACTCTGGGCTGTACCTTCTCAAAGACATATCTACTTATTCTTTTTTGCAGTCTCTGAGATATTCAATACTCTTCTCCAACACCACAGTTCAAAGCCATAAATTTTTCTTCTGTCATCCTTATTCACTGTCCAGTTAGCAGCACAGCAAGTGACCATGGTCCGAACCAAGCACACCTTAGTTTTCAAACTAACATTATTGCTCCTCAGTAATTTGGAGAGGTCCTTGACTATATTTAGACTTTCCCAATGCAATTAATCTCCTAATTTTCTGACTGCTAGTGCCAAGTATGTTGATTGTGTGTCCAAGTAAGCTGAAGCCATTGACAGTTTCAATCTTTTCTCCATCTATTACGATGTGATCCAGTGGTGATTTTTGTTTTGTTTTGTTTTCTTGACATTGAGCTCTAATCCATATTGAACACTGTAGTCTTTTATTTTCTGCAGCAAATGCTTCAAGTCCTCCTGACTTTCAGCAAGCAAGGTTGTGTCATCTGCCTAATGAATATTATTTATGTCTTCTTTCAGTCCTGTTGCCACATTCTTCTTCACAGAGCCCAGCTCCTCATACATACAGCATACAGATTGAATAGGTATGGTGAGAGGCTATAACTTTGACACATGCCTATCTTAATTTTAAACCATAGCAAGTGAATAAAATGACCGTTGCCTGAAGAGAGTGAATCTTAGTCTTTAAACTGACATCATTGCTCCTCCATAGTTTGGAACAATCCCTGACAGCTGACTCTTCCAATGCAATACATCTTTTTATTTCTTGACTGCTGTTACCAAGGGTGTTGATTTTGGATCCAAATAAAATAAAGTAGTTCATGTTGCATATTGGCTCAGTGGTAAGAATTTTTGCTTCCTTGATGTTAATTATGTAATCTATATTGAAGGTTGAGTGCATGGTAATTTATTAAAAATCTAATAAGGGCATTCATTGTGCCATAAATTGTTATCACTGATGATATTAACCCTCTAGAGGATTTTTTAAAAATTTAGTATTCTAGAAGTTAAAAACATAAAGTGATGGATTAATGTGAAAAGGAGAAAAAGATGATTTTCTTATGATCTCTTAATCATTATCCTATATTTCAAAATGAATAAAAATTATTGTTATTGTTGATGTTACACACTGTTGAATTGGGACCAACACATAGTTGATACACCAGTGGGTTTCAGAGGCTGTAAACTGCACAGAGGAGATTGCCCATCTTTCTCTTTGTACCAGCTAGTGTATTTAAACTTTGTGCCCCTGGGTTGATAGTGTAACACCCTACCACTAGAACTCACATATTATTAACAAATTATTTTCCAAAGCCCTTACAATTATCCACCAATATGAACCTTTGAAATATAATTTTTATTTTTCCCATGAAAAAATACGTTATCAGCTGTGAGGATGAATTAACACAGTAAGTCATGACAATTAAATAATATTTTCCATCTCTGGGAACTGTCAGAATAATCACTGGAGAGTACAATACAACTAGTAAATGAGATTAAACTATTACTGTTGTTGTTGGGTGCCATGGAGTCAAGTACAACCCATAGCAACCCTATGAACAATAGATCTGAATCTATCATATCCTGCACCATCCTCACACAGCCTAACACACTGCTGGATCCCATTGGGGCAGTCACTGTGCCAAACCATCTTGTTGAGGCTCTTTTTCTCCTTTGCTAACCCTCCACCTTTCCACTCATGATGTCCGTTTTCAAGGAATAGCCCCTCCTAGCAACATGCCTGAAGTATGTGAGGTGAAACCTTATCATCTTTGCTTCCAAAGAGCACTCTACAATATTACTCCAGTATTAATAAACTGTTACTATTAAAGGTAATGTTGACTTTAGAGAATTCCCCCTAATGACAAGAAAGAAATAGAAGTTAGCATTTGCATGATTTTCCTACCTTTCTATAATTTTAAGGTATTACTTAAATTTTAACTTCAAGGCTGGATCAATATGATAGATATTTCCAATGTTTGTTGTTGTTATGTGTGATTGAGTTGCCTGTTACTCATTGTTGTTGTTGTTATATACCATCGAGTCACTTGCGACTCATAGCGACCCTATGTACAAGAGCATAGTGATCCTTTATACAGCAGCCCTAAATCCTGCTCTATCCTATGCCAATCTTATTGTCTCTGATACAGTTCTCTCCAAGGACTGGTCCCTCCTTAAAATATGTCCAAAATATGTCAGCTTTGGAAAAAAAGCTTCAGAATCCTTGCCTCCGAGGAGCAGCCTGCTCTAACCCTCTCTAAGATGAACCTGTTTGTTCTCCTAGGAGTCCATGGTATATTCAATACTCTTCTCCAGCACCACAGCTCAAAGGCATCTATTCTCCTATAATCCTTAGTCATTGTCCAGCTTTCTGATGTGTACTGATTAATTTACTTTAGTTCATTCATTTCATCCATCAGTCAAATAATAAACCTATCATCTATCATGTGCACACACTATCTTAGGTATTGAGATATTGCTGGGGGGAAAATAGAGAAGGACTCTTACTAATGTAACATAGATATTTAATTCAAAATAATGACATCGGTATTTTATCAATGATATTGTTCGATAATTGCCACACTCAGTTGGACCACCCTTCTTGGGAATAGGAAGAAATACAGACCTCTTCCAATCTGTTGGCCAGCACCTGTCCTCCAAATTT
>NW_006399941.1:3384757-3408078 GCF_000299155.1 Elephantulus edwardii
AAGTCCAAAATGGAAGACAAGGGCTTTGCAATATTTGTTGTTGTTGTTGTTACGTGCAATCTATTACTAACCCCATAAACAAAAACGTGAACTTTGTTTTGTAACTATTGTCCTTTCTCTAAGTTTATAGTTTCCACAGGCATATATAGAAAGTGGATGCCACTCCTGTTTCAAAGCCTTTCTTAATCTGTTAGTTAACCAGACTGTCAACCATGTGTAATCATATGGCACTTGACAGACCAATGGCACAACCTTCAGTAACAGCAATCCATAGTTACCTCAATACAGAGAAATAACAGAAGAGTGCTGTAACACTTAGGAGTGTTCATTTCAACCAGGACCCAGAGTCCTTCCCCACCAGCAGAGAAAGAGTGCACCTCTGAAGTAAAATGAATTAAAACATGGCTGCAGGTCCATCCATGATTCAAGTTCCCCTTGGCTCCCATCAAAAGGCCTCTGGTGAACCAACCAGGACCCAGAGACCTTCTCTGCCAACAAAGAAAGAGTGCACCTCTAAAGTAAAATGAATTAAAACATGGCTGCAGGTCCATCCATGATTCAAGTTCCCCTTGGCTCCCATCAAAAGGCCTCTGGTGAACCAACCAGGACCCAGAGACCTTCCCCACCAATAGAGAAAGAGTGCACTTCTGAAGCCAAAGGAATTAAAACCCACTTCCATCTAGTTTATAGTGACCCTGAAAGTAGAGTAGAACTGCCCCATAGGATTTCCAAGACTACACATTTTCATGGGAGTAGACTGCCCATCTTTCTTCTATGGAACTGCTGGTGGCTTTGAATGGCTAATCTTTTGACTAGTAGCAAATACCTTAAACACATCACCACCAGATTTTCTAAATCATAGCAATAGGCTGGGACAGAAGTTATGGTAGGGCAGACCTGGGAAACATAGCATAGTCCTGGGACTTCGTAGAAATTCTTGGGAAGAGAAATGAACTTTAAACTTCACACATGAAGAGCATTTAGATTCAGTTATAGGGAACTCATGGGAGAACTTGGAAACATTCAATTTTACATTGATTTCACAAGAAAAAAAGGGCATTCATACTGATTCAAATTGGCTTTAATTTATAGGAAAAGCATTGAGGATGAATTGTGGACTTCCAACATGCTAGCCCAAATTGGTGACAATAATTTAACATCAAGACGTGTAAAATGGTAGAGTTAAAAATCCCTGCCTTGTACCAGGACTAAATATTTCTCTGTGGTACATGAATGACTATGAATGTGTCATACCAGGGGATGGGCATTTGAAAACACATTACCAGGAAACCTGGAAAAGTCTGTTTAAATTTAACCAACAGTTTCATACCTTTTTTAAAACCTTGTGACTTTACAATTATATTTAACTTGGAACCAACAGATTCCTGACTCTCTCAAGAGAAGATGAATGTCTTAACTCTGCTCCCTTATGCTCACCAGGCACAGTGACAAAATACCAAATAGAGAACTTTTGGCTGTCAAAAAAATGAGCAATATCAATTGCAAAATACTGAGAAATAAAACTTGAGTAATGATGAAGAGTTCTACTAACTATGCCTCAAAATTAATTTTGCATAAAATCTATAAATTATTTTGCATTCAAATTGAGACAGAAAAAAAATGGAACTCCATAGACTACCATGCAAACATAGAGATTGTTAAACAATTTCCTTTAAACATGGTCATCCTTTTCCTCAAACATATGTGTTGAAATAAATCTGCGGTCATACCTTGGCAGGAGAGCGTCAGGCGTTTCAGGATTTATATTCATATTTTTAACCTCTTCTACTAGCCAGATTAATCGAAATCTACAAGATGCCAGTATCTTGGTATAAGACACATCATCACAAAGAAAAGGTGAACTTTGTTGTAACCACTTATTAAAAACAAACCAAGCCAAACTTGTGGTTTAAAAATTGAGAACAGATGATGCTTAATAAGCGTGAAATGTTTTCAGTGTTACAAACGAGAACCAGGTGTGCTGTGCTGATAAGCGACTTGGCATGAGCATGATCACCTACAAACTGGGCACATCTTTCCCCACAGCATGAGAACTGATGATCATCTATACAGCCTGGTCATCACATTGTCCTCTTAAGGAAAGACACTGACTACAAAAGAAAAATGGACTATCTGAGTGTGGTTGAGAACATGAAGGTTGTTCTTTCAATAATACATATGTGTTTTGAATCCAAACCATCTATCAGAAGACAGTAAGTAGTCTGGACGGTGCAAATGATTAGTGAAATCATCTGCTAACACAAAAAGTTAGAGGTTCAAGGTCACTTTGAGGCACCTAGAAGGTCTTGTAAAAACAACTTCTGAAAAAATCATTGAAACCCAATAAAGCACAAGTCTACTCTGACACACATGGGTCACAATGAGCTGGAGTTAACAGGTCAGCAGTTGGTTGGTAGAAAAAAATTTAATAAATACTCAATGGCAATGCAGTTAATAAAGCTACTTTCTACCTGGCCAATAACTACCCACTCATAAAGGGCACCAAAGTATCACCAAGCTGGTTCTCTGCTTTGACCTTAATAAATCTTCTCTCTTTTAGTGCTTCCCAGGGAGGAAAGCATGGCAGACACCATGAGGATGGAGCAAGACAGGACAGGGTTCTGATTTGTTGTTCATCAGGTCTAAGATGTTTTAAAACTATGAGTTTTAGTTAACTGAGCAATGTATACTAGCAACAAAAGGGGAGGAATTCCTCTACAGTTCAGTTTGTCTTTCTGGGTCTCAATTTTTTCATTTGTAAAATCTGAGGATGGGGTCTTATGAATACGAACTAAGTTTACTCTCAGCAATAGGACTCAATCGTATTCTCTCCAAAATGTGAGCGTACAATTCAAAGACTTCTTTACTTCACTCAAGCTTTAGAAGCTTTAACATTGCTAGTTTTGACTTCAAAGAAGCAGGGTAAATAGATATGTTGCCCAAGAAAGACTAAGTTCTTCTGTTTCCCCTGTATTCATAAAAACTCATAAAAGGAGTGTTTTCTAGTCCAGTTGCCTTTCAATTAAGATTAGGAAATGATCCACACCTGTGTGGAATCATAGGCAGTAGTTTGAGACATGAGAATTCAATCAGAGCACTTACAATCCTAGTGTTCCTTATTTTTAGCAAACACCAGAATCTCCCAGAGGGCTTGTTAATACATCAATGACCGAGCTCTGAGAAAACGTATTCAATAAGTCTGTGATGGGGCTAAAGAATTTGCATTTCTAATAAATTCTAGGGTGATGCTGCTGCTGCTGGTGGTCATCAGACTCCAAAACGTACTCCCATAATTTAACTTAATGATGGATCTAAAGATGAACAAACATGGTATAGTTGTTATAGCAGTATTATTTCTGATGTGTCTTATTGAGAGATCACTCCATCCAACTCAGCTCAACTCAACTCAACTCAACTCAACCTCAACTCAATGCACTGCAGTCAAATTGAAACTGACTCATGGCTGATCCTCCAATGAGTTTTCAGAGGCTGAACACTAAATTGGAAGAAATTTCCCATCTTTCCTCTTTCTTGTATCTTGAACACATCTGATGTACTGAAACCACCTGCCTTTGATTTGGCAGAACAACTCATTACCCCTATGCCACCAGGCCGTTCTTGGAAACTACAGGTTTCCAAGTCTGTAAATCTCCTGAACCTGTGGAATAAAGCTAGTTAATAATAAATACCTAAAACTCAAATGAAAAGCCCTCCAGATATAGACCACAATTTCTTTTCATTTTTGTCCAAAATCATTATATTATTTACATTTTTACTTAATTGCTAACATTCAAAATATTTGTGAGGGACCATGGATTTGAAACAATGATGGGGACTCATTCCAGCCTGACCGTGATGCTGCCATTTATAGACGGGGCTGGAATTCTTTTTGTTTGTTTTTTTTTCATGGTTTTAACTTTTTATTGTGAATTGAGGGAAGGTTTACAGAGCAGGACAGTTTTCTATTCTACAATTCATACATATTTTGGGTGAAAATTTACACAACAAATTGGTTTTCCACTTAGCAATTAATACATGATTTGTTTCATGACTTTGATTACAATTCTGTAACATCAGTCATCCCTTTCTCCTTGTGTTTCCTGTTTCTATTTTTCCTTCTTTCTTAATCCTGTTGCCTTCTTAACTTTAGTGTTGGCTAAATGCTGCCCAAATGGTTATTGTGCTACAGTATGTACCTCTCTTGAGGCTGGAATTTTTTAAGCCACAACACAATTAGTTACTTGCTTCACCCTTTTGTAAGTATTTTAACTTGAAAACCACATTCTACATCTTTTCCTATTGTCTCCCAGCTCTGTAGCTAAAATATCTTGCTTTTAATGGCTCTAATTTTTACTTTCTCCTTCTAGGAAGAACATAGTGATGGCCGTAGCCTGAAATCACCTCTCATCCCTCCTACGTATGTCAGTCATGCAGTAGAGTTACTATAAGCAGCTGTTTCTGCCCAGTTAACTTAGACTTATGGAATCACAGTAGGATTGTGGTGTTCTACGCACATCAACATAGTGCTGTGCTGCATCCATTTCTCAAGAGCTGGCTTTTCAGTAGATTACCAGGACTTTTTGCTGAGGTTTAGAAAACAAGGTGTACCAACATTGTACTGTTTTCCTTCCCTCATTTCTTCAGGTTAAAAAAAAAGGTTGACTGAGGCCCCAGAATGATAGCTAATGGCATTACTTCTCACAAATAGTATTTCACAGAACTTGGATGCAAAACCAAGTTTTCTAACATCAAGTTCATTTGTGTTTTCCTCCTCTTCCCTTTCTCTAAGTGATGAATTCCTCCTTTAGTAACATCTTCCATCTTCTAGGGAGCTCTGGTGGCCTAGTGGGTGAAGAATTGTACTGTCAACCAAAAGACAGGTGGTCATAATCCACCA
The DNA here is from genome assembly GCF_000299155.1 of Elephantulus edwardii. Classification (NCBI taxonomy): domain Eukaryota; kingdom Metazoa; phylum Chordata; class Mammalia; order Macroscelidea; family Macroscelididae; genus Elephantulus; species Elephantulus edwardii. Next base: position 3,389,655 of record NW_006399941.1, read on the forward strand.
GCACCTTCTAGAGAGATAGATAGGCAGTTTCCTCCCATGGCATTTGTAGCCTTTGAAAACCCACTGGAGGGCCCACTATGAGTTGATTCTGACTCATTTACCAACACCACTGATTTCAGCATTTCAATCCAGCTAATTTCAAGAAATGCTTCCTGGACACTAAATATGTTACAGGGAGCTGCATTGCTAACTATATCTCTCTCATGGTTCACCTCCATCATCAGGTCTGTGAGAGAACAACAATCTTCTCCCATGTGGTTTACATATTGGGAACAATGGAGGAGCAACTATGAACTTAGTCCAACTGAACAGCAAAGAGAGAGAGATAGAGAGAGAGAGAGAGAGAGAGAACAGCAAAGAGAGAGAGAGAGAGAGAGAAATATGTAACAGTAAATGTTTTCATTTTCATTGAGAAGTCTCACTCTGACTGGACACGCTGCCCATTGACAGAGGGTTGGGACTAGAGATAAAGTCTCTCCTTCATTAACTGTTGGTGTTATTATGTGCCATCAAGTTGCCTATGTACAGCAGCTCTGAAGCCTGAGCTTCTCCTGTCCTGAGTCACTATCAATGAAAGATACCCTACCCCCTTGCCCTAGTTACTGTATCAATCCATCTCATCTGGGGTCTTCCTCTCCTGTGCTGTCCCTCCACCCTTCAAAGCATGATGTTCTTCTCCAAGGACTGATCTCTCCTGACCACTTGCCCTTAGTATGTGAGATGGAGCTTTAAAATACAAACCTCCAAGGAGAAACTTCGGTTCACCCTCTCCAAGGCAGACCTGTTTTTTTCTTGGCTGTCCACAAAGACATAAATTTTTCTTCTATCCTTCTTAGTCATTATACAGCTCTCTGATGCATAGCAAGTAATTGCGAAGACTATGGACTGGATCAAGCACAATGAAAATCTCCTTAGTTTAAATGCCATTCTATGTCCTATGCATACAAGGGTATAAACAAAACTGGAATTTCCCTGTCTCAAGGGGCTTAAAATCTACTTCCCCTTAAAGGTACATTCTATTTTTTTCACAAATTTTAAGTTTCTGTAAAGGCTGGGTCTGAGTCTTACCTCTCTCAATAGTATAGTAAACTGTCTTCATTAAATGCTTAGGTTTGTTTTATTATAGATGACAATTGCCCTTGAATCCTCCCAGGTTACAACAGTGATTGTCCTTGCTTTCTTTGCTACTTCCTCAATCTCAATCTCGCTCGCTTGCTTGCTCGCTCTCTGCGACACAGTTGGTTCTATCAGATTTTCTAGGCTGAACATCATAATGGGAGGAGACTGCCCATTTTTCTCTTGAGGAGCAGCTGATAGAGTCTAACTATTGGCTACACATGACCTTTTGGTTAGCAACCCAACTTGCTACTTCAAGAACATGCCACTCTAACTCATTATTATAAAGTCAGAGTTCCTTATCCTGAAGAGCAAGAATGGGTAGAGTGAATATCCTGAGTGTGCTATCTGTGTGAACTTGGAGTTCAGGAGGGTTTTGTGCTTGCTTTAGTTCTTAACTGTTACCATGATGAAATCCTTAATAATTTTAATGAGCTGTTATTGTGTGCAGTCAAGGTGGAATTGATTCATAGCTGTTAACCCTGCAGTGAGTTTTCAGAGGAAGTAAATCGCCTGGGAGGAGATTGCCTATCTTTCTCCCATGGATCAGTTCGTGGATTTGAACTGTATGCCTTTGGGTTGTTGATAGTACTGTTCCTTACGACTAGGCTAAGGGGTTCCATAAAAGTATGCACTCTGTCCTAAAACGCAGCCCTGGGGTGCAATAGCTTATTACTCAGCTATTAGCTGAATGAGTGGCAGTCTGAACCCACCAGGTAAGAAAGATGTGCTTCCAAAAAGATTACCCTATCTGGCAGTTCCCCTCTGTCTTACAGGGTTGCTATGAGGCAGATGGCAGTGGAAATAATCTAAGAACAGAGTTGGGAATGGCAAGTCCAAATCAAATCCACTGCCATCAAGCTGATTCCAACTTGCAGCAATCCTATAGGGCAGAGGTGGTGTTGTTAGGTGCTGCCACGCAGAGTCAACTGCCAACTTATGGCAACCCTATGAACTAGAGATCTGACTCCTTTCTTATCCTGCACCATCGTCACAGCCTCTGACACTCTTGAGCCTAGTGCTGCAGTCACTGTGTCAGTCCACCTGGCTGAAGATCTTCCTTTCCTTTGCTGACCCTCTACCTTCTCAAGTGTGATGGCCCTCTCCAAGGAATAATCTCTCCTAGCAACATGCCGGAAGTAAGAAAGATGAAATTTCATCATATATGAGCAGGAGTGGCACCCACTTCCTAAACAACATGCCTCCAGAAACTCTGTGAACTTTGGTAAATGTCAAACTTGTAGAGGGGCTTCAGGCCTTTTGTTCATAGGGTCACTATGAGTCGTGCTCGAATCGAGGCAGTCAACAACAACAACAAGGCCTCCAAGGAGCACTCCGGCTGCACCTTCTCCAAGACCTAGCTGCTTGTTCTTGGCAGAGTAGGAGCTCCAAAACCTATAGAATTTTCAGAGCTGTAAATCTTTAGCCAAGCAAACAGTTTCTTTTTTTTTTCCTCCTGTAGAGTGGCTGGTAGAGTCAAACTTCTGGCTTTTTGGTTAACAGCCAGTTACCACGACTGTACTACCAGGTACCCTTTGGAAGTATGAGTTACTATGTTTTAAGTTTAATGTCAACACCATTAATTTGCCAGTTCATTTTTCTTTAGTATGTCATTTGTCTCCCTCCACTCTGAAAGTCAGCCGGCTAAGCGGCTGCTCTTGGTGGCAGTCTGGCAAGGGAAGTTTCTGGGGTCTTTTTTTGTTGTGTGTTACTGTTCTTTTTGGCCTTTAAAGGTGGATGGGTGGCCCTGAGCCCTAAAGTAAGGGTAAGTAAGGGTGGGGTCGAGCCTGTGAACCCTGCTCCAGGCCCAAACTCAAAATCCTATCGGGGCCTAGGATTTCTTCTAGGTCGTGTAACCCTGGTATGTCCACAGATGTAATTTGTGTTCGCTGTGAAGCCCAACACTGTGACAGTGAGGAGTCAAATGTGATAATGGTTACCCATGGTGGATGGTGTTTGGTGGAGCTCCCGATTAAAACAAGCTTGAAAGCAGGAGTGGCATCTACTTCCAAAATAGCTTGCCTCTGAAAACCCTATAAACCTGGAGAAAGAACGAAAGTTATACAGGTGTCCAAGACTTTCATTCATAGGGTCGCTATGAGTCGCCTACGACTCGACGGCACTTAACAACAATAACAATATGTAATTTGTGTTATTGCTATATTCTGTTGTGTTGGAAGCTACTATAGCTGACTCTTGAGTGGGTTTTAAGAAGCTATAAATCACAGAATGATAGTTTATATCTTTTTCCCTTGAAGCCACTGGTGTATTTGAACTACCTGTGTTTGGGTTGGTAGCACAACTGTTTGCCCTCTAAGCCACCAGAGCCCCCTTTAGTATATCCTTGTTGTTTTGTACCTTTGAGATGGAACCGAGCTATAGCTGACCTTCTAGTGAGTTTTCAGGTGTAATTACTCACACGTGAGGAGATTGCTTATCTTTCTCTCCTGGAGCAGATTGTGGATTCAAACTGAGTGCCTTTGGTATTACAGCAGAGTTTCTTACCACCAGGCCACCAGAGCTCTCTCAGTCCTTCTCAAATGCAGAAAAACAGTAAAGCAACATTTAAACTGGCTTATGTTTCATGATGTCTAACGGGGTGCTCTAGACAGAGCAAGGGAACACTGTATGGTTTAAACCAGGAAAAGTGTCTATCAGAGCTTTATCTTTCTTTACACCTATTCAATCTGTATATTGAGAAAATGGTTTAAGAGGCTGGACTCTGTGAAGAAGAGTGTGGCATCAGGACTGAAGAAAGACTCATCGACGGTCTGCTTTATGTAGATAATGCAACCTTATTTGCAGGAAGTGAAGAAGTCTTGATCAATTGCTTTAGAATGTCTACAACTGCAAGTTTCAACACAGATTACATCTTAACATCAAGAAAACAAAATCTTTACCACTGAGCCAAAAGGAAACATTATAGTTCATAGAGAAAAGATTGAAGTTGTCAACTATTGCCTTTTACTTATGTCCACAATCAACACTCATTGTAGCATCAGTCAAGAAATCAAAAGGTGCATTGCACTGTTGAAATCTGCTGTTAAGGACCTATCCAAAGTGCTGAAAAGGAAGGATGTCAATTTAAAGGCCTGATCCAAGCCATAGTATATTCAGTTGATTCCTCTGAATTTGAAAGTTGGACAAAAAATAAGCATGGTAGAAGAAGAATTGATGCCTTTGAGTTGTGGTATTAGAGAAGAATTTGAATATCCTATGGACTATTGTTGTTGTTATATGCTGTCGAGTCGCCTGTGACTCATAGCAACCCCTAAGTACAAGAGCCCTAAATCCTGCTCTATCCTGTGCCAACCTCATTGTCTCTGACACACCTACCCCTATTAACCAAGAGACTGAATCAATCCATCTCGTTGAGGGTCTTCCTCTGCTGCGCTGTCCCTCCACCCTCCTAAACATGATGTCTCTCTCTAAGTATAGGTCCCTCCTTGTAACATGCCCAAACAATGTCAGATAAAGCTTCAGAATCCTTGTCTCCAAGGAGCAGTCTGATTTCACCCCATCTAGGACAAACCTGTTTGTTCTCCTAGCAGTCCATAATATAGTCAGCACTTTTCTCCAGCCCCACAGCTCAAAGACATCAATTCTCCTTCTATCATCCCTAGTCCTTGTCCAGCTCTCTGATGCATAATAAGCAATTGCGAAGACTGTGGCCTGGATTAGGTGCACCTTAGTCTCCAGACTAAAGTTGTTGCTCTGGAGAAGTCCCTGACTTTCTCAATGGATTCATCTCTTGATTTCCTGGCTGCTGGTACCAAGAGTGTTGATTGTGGAGCCAAGCAAACTAAAACTGTTAACAATCTCAGTCTCTTCACCATCAATAATGATGCTGCCAATCGGGCCAGTGGTGAGAATCTTTGTTTTCTTGACATTGAGCTTCAATCCATATTGAAAGCTGCAGTCCTTGGTCTTCTGCAGCAATTGCTTCAAGTCCTCCTCAGTTTCAGCAAGCAGGGTAGTATCATCTGCATAACGCAGTTTGTTGATGAATCTTCCTCCAACCTTGATGACACACTTCTTCTCACACAGCCCAGCTTCCCAGATGATCTGTTCTGCATATAAACTGAAAAGGTATGGAGATAGGATACAACCCTGGTGTACACCTTTACTAATTTTGAACCGTGCAGTTTCTCCTTTCTCTCTTCTGACAACTGCTTCCTGGCCCAAGTACAAGTTTCACATAAGCACAATCAAATGTTGTGGGATTCTCATTCTTCTTAGCCTACCAGAGGAATAACCAAAGTCTTGGAGGAAGCACAACCAAAGTCCCTCTTAGAGGCAAGAATGATGAAACTTCATCTCTTGTTATCTGGGCCTGTTTTATGGAAAAAGTGACCATACTGGAAAAGGTCAGAGAAAGAGAGAAAAACTCCCAACAAGATAGATTGACATAGTGACATAGTGTGGTACAAGGTGGAGCAAGGTTCAATTCTATTGTTCATGGCATTGTTTTCAATTTTAGTCAACTTGAACCCAATATGTTGAATGGAATGGGAAACTGACCTGCTCTGTATATCTTAACTCAATGTACAATGAAAAGTTAAAATAATGAAAAGGAAATTTGAACCTTCTCCTATCCTCATCGTCTCTGACACACTTGAGCCATTGCTGCAGTCCTTGTACCAATCCATCTCATTGAAGGTCTTTCTTTCTTTTGCTGACCACCCCTTCCCAACCACCGACCTTTCCATGCATGAGGCCCTTCTCCAAGGAATAGCCAATCCTAACAATATTCGCAAGCTGGTATAGCTAGTTTGAATTGGTGGTTATAAAAAAAATTCAATCATATTTCAGGGTAGAGTTCAAGCTAGTGATGTATTCTTGGGAATCTTTCATATGACCTTTGAATTTCTGGAAGGAAAAGGAAGAGAGGAGAGAGGGGAGAGACGAGAGACAGAGAGAGAGAGAGAGAGAGAAAGAGAGAGAGAAAGAGAGAGAGAGAGAGAGAGAGAGAACTAAGGACATGATCATGTGGATTGTTCTGTTGTTTGGAGGGCAAACAAGCATAAAGACCAGGAAAAGATCAGTCAGAGAGATCAGTCAGAGAGGACAGAAAGAACTATGACAGTTCAGGGGCTTCTTTGCCTTTGAGACAAAGAGCTCCATAAAAGCAAGGACAGGTGAGCAATAGTATCAAATGCCTGCAGGACAGCCAGGCGATGGAGGGCTGAGGAATGAATGACCATTGAAGATGACAGTTAAGAAATCACTGGTGACTTTTGAGAGCTGTACAGTAGACACTCAGTTGCCAGGTTGTTGTTGAATATTGTCAAATTGGAACAGACCCATAACTGACCCTCCAGTACTGAAGATTGCTAATCCTTCTCCTGTGGATTTTCCTTAAATTACAAGAGCATCCAGCTTTATGCGCTCTTTCCTCGTCCACACGAGTGCGTGCCTGAGCACACATAACAACCTCACCGAGGATGCACAAGAGAGACAGGCATTCACAAACAGTCCATGCAATTTCAGTTCTCATCTTGGGCAAGTGGAACACACAGTGCTCTTGTATTCAGGGTCTTAATGACTTGACACTGGCATTTACACCGCTAACCAAGAAATGGTTAAAAATTCTCTCAACTGCATTCCAGTCCCCGAGATCTATACATCTGAAAGAGGAACACAAACCGCGGGGGCCCTAGGATACCCTGAAAGTCACACCCTGAGGTGGAGCATCTCTCGGTGAGCAACCTCTCTTCTGGGAGCTGTCTGGCAGCCAAACATGTTTTTTGAGCTTGTGCAGAAGCTCTGGAAAGGTGGAAGGACTGAGGGCTCAGGGAAGGCGTGCGTTTACACAGCAGTCCTTTCCTGGAGTTCTCACTCTCTGCCCAGGCTGCACTGCAGCCCCATAGAAAACTCTCCCCAATCATAGCTGCAAGCAAGCCATGCTGGGCTTTGCTACTCAAGGCTTTGTCTGCAGACACTGCTGAAAAGGTTACAATGCCCCAGGACTACAAACTACAACCTCAGGGGGAGTGAAGTCAGTGCTGGGAGAGAGAGAGAGAGGAGTCTGATTGCTTTTTGATTCATTTCATGCTTAGACAGTGTTGGGTACTTTTGCAAATGGAGAGTGAGATGTAGAGAGAAAGGCACTTGGTGCCTTTCACTTGGTGCTGTGAAAGCTGTGGTCTTGTGGGCACCTCCTCAGTCCCTTTTGGGGGCAGCCTGTCTGGCACTGGCCTGGCCTGGCACTGGCCATGAGAAGAAATGAGAAGGCAACCTGGCATTTTCTTATTTGTTTATTTTAACCTCTCAGGCCTGCTGAAAACAACTGGAATCTTCTGAGTGGCTGAAAGCACATAGGCTCCTTTGATGGAGCTCTTGGCCCCTGCAACCCCAAAGCCAAAGGCGCTCATTGAATAAGTTGACGGGTGACCATGCCCTCTGTGGATTCGGGTCAGACCAGAGGCCATGGGCACTAGCTGGTCTGTAACTGTCCCTCATGCAATCTTTACTGTAGCCTTCAAAGCATGACATGAAAGAGTATTCCACTGAAAATCCAGGCTCTTGGTAGGGAAATGTTTTGCATTGGGCATCTGCCTATGTTGCTTTAGCAAAGGAAATATGGGGAAAGCAAAGATACAAAGGTGGAATAAAATGATCTAACACAGCTGCTGATGGTCCCTGTGGATAGCTCAGGGCAAAGGCTACAGGGAAATCCAGGACTGAGGTTTTTTACAGCCAGTATGTGAGTACTGGTGAAGCTGTCTTTGTTGATGGCCCATATAAAATGGGTAGTGGGCCACCAGCCTTCACTGGATGTCTATTGAACTTCTACCTTGCTTCCAGGAGAAGAAAGGAGGAGAGGAGGGGCAGGGGGTCTCTGGGAGCTGGGCTGTGGATTTTAGTCTGGCTTTGAAATGAATTCAAGAACCAAGCAAAAATATATGTGAGCAGGTCATCAACTCCTCCATTTAAAGAATAAAACGAAATACTATAGGCTGTGTCAGGCTTCTAACACATGCACTCTAAATCAAAATGAAGTTTACCACTAACAAGAAAACTTGGTGGGTTTGGACTTGGGAAAGTCTGAGAATCTCAGTATCCAAAACAACACTGGAAAGCAGAATTTAATGACAATTAGCAATGTTGCCCAGGTCAAGGCATTTGTTCTTTCCTGAAGTTCTTTTAAAGTCAATTGTTGTTAGGTGCCATTGAGCTAACTATGACTTATAGTTACTCTGTGAGCAACACATCTGAACCTTGCTTTATCTGGTGCTATCCTCACTATCTCTGTCATGCCTACTCCACTATCTTGTTGAGGGTAATTTTCTCTTTCTCTGACTCTCTACTTTTCTTGGACCATTCCTTGGAAGAGTGTGGTGTTCTGACAACATACTTCAAGTATGTGAGATGAAGTTTCACCATCCTTGCATTTTAGAATCAGCAGCTTGGTAAGGACTTCCTTCAAGACTGACTTGCTTGTTCTTCTGGCAGTCCATGGAACATTGAGTTCTTTCTGACAACAGCACAATTCAAAATCAAAGACACTGATTCTTAGTTGGTCTTCCTTAGTCATTGTCCAATTTTCAGATGCATGTTGTTGTTGTTATGTGCTGTCGAGTCATCTGTGATCCATAGCAACACTATGGACAGCAGCTCCCAAGCCTGCTCTATCCTGAGCCAGTCTTACTGATTCTGACACACCTATTCCCACTGCCCCAGTTACTGTATCTATCAATCCATCGCATCTGGGGTCTTCCTCTCCTGCATTATCCCTCCATCTTTCTGAACATGATGTCCTTCTCCAAGAACTGGTCCTTCTTGGCCATGTACCCAAAGTACGTGAGATGGAGCTTCAAAATCCTAGCCCACAACTTGCTTTCACCCTCTCCATGACAGACCTATTTGTTTTCTTGGTGGTCCATGGTATGTACAAGACTCTTACCCAAAACCACAACAAGAACACATTGATTATTCTTCTGTTATCTTTAGTCAATATACTAAATTGTACTCTGATGCACAACAGAGTAAAGACCAGGGCCTAGATTAGATATACCTTAGTCTCTAAACTCACATTGTCCCCTTTCAGTACTCTGGATAGATTCCTGAGAGCAAGTTTCCCCCAATGCATTTCCTCTTTTGATTCCCTGACTATTGGTGCCAAGAGTGTTGATTGTGGAGCCAAGCAAGCTGTAATCATTAACAATCTCAATCTCTTCTCCATCTATCAAAGTGCTGCCAATTGGCCCAGTTGTGAGAATCTTAGTTTTCTTGATGTTGAACTTCAATTCATATCGAAGACTACAATCCTTGACCTTCTTGAGCAAGTACTTCAGGTCCTCCTCAGTTTTAGCAAGCAAGGTCGTGTCATCTACATAATATAGGTTGTTGATGAGTCTTCTTGCAATCTTGATGCCGCATTCCTCCTCATAAAGTCCAGCTTCCCAAATGATCTATTCTGCATATAGTTTGAAAAGGTTTGGAGACAGGTTGCATCCATGACACGTTCTTTTCCTTATTTTGAACAATGAAGTGTTTCCCTGCTCTCTTCTGAGGACTACTTTCTGGTCCAAGTATAGGTTTCACATAAACACAATCAAGTATTCTGGGATTCCTATTCTCCTCAAGGTTAGTCACAATTTGTTGTGATCCACCCAATCAAATGCCTTTGCACAGTCAATGAAACACAGATAGACATTCCTCTGGTACCCTTGCTTTCTGCCAGCATAGGAAGAAGTTGAAAAGACCAAAGCTTAGATCAGGTGGAAGATCAGCTGTGAGTTGGTTTCAATTCAGTTGTTGTTGATTGCCATTGAGTTGAGCATGGCTCATAGTGACCCTATGAACAAAAGACCAGGAATCTTTCTGTAACTATCATCATATCTCAAAGTTCATAGAGTTTCCCGAGGCATGTTTCTATGCATATAATTTTGTATATTTTTATAGGGCAAGATTCAGAGCTATTGCCATAGGGTTGCTGTGAGTTGAAGGTGACACCACATAACAACAACAACAACATATAAAATATTTGTCATATATTTCTCTCTATGTAATAGAATAAATATATATTTCTATAAATTATAATAGAGATATAATATTTAATATTGCATTTATGTCTTTACTAGATATATGCAATTATATATTATATATTATAGATAGAGATACAAAATATTGTCATTATCATGTACCATTGAGTCAGAACTGACCCACAGCTGACCCACTGGTGGATTTTTAGAGCTAGTTAATTGCATGGGAGGAGATTGCCCATCTTTCTTCTGTAGAACAACTGGTGGTCTCAAACCACATGCCTTTGAGTTTGCAGTGTGCAGCTTCTTATATCTAAATAATATATATGTCATATATTTCTACAAATTTCCTAAAATAGTCAATATTGCCTTAATTTTGGAAGCTATTTGGGACCAATTTATTCCATAGATAACATATTTCAGATCTTGAAAGATCCTTTAAAGAAACAGAACTATAAAAAATATAAATTTATATTAAAAGCAGTGGTGGTTGTTTTTATTATGTACCATCAAGTCAGAACCTACTCATAGCTACCTCCCAGCAGGTTTTCAGAAGCTACAAATTGCATGGAAGGAGATTGTCCATCTTTTTACCAAAGAACAACTGATAGATTTGAACCATCTCCCTTAAGATTGGCAGGGGAGCTCTTTATCATAATGTTACCAGAGCTCTCTAGGAGGATAGGAAAAAAAAAGAAAAAAAAAGTCAGCTGGAATAGTAGATTTCCTCTCCTGTTACCCTAAGTATATTTGCAGTTTGTTTTAATTCACTAGTCTTCGCAATTACATGCATTGGAGAGTTGGACTGTGAAAAAAGATGATAGAGAATTGTTGCCTTTGAGCTGTGGTGCTGGAGAAGAGTGTTGAATATACCATGGACTGCGAGGAGAACAAACAGGTTTGTTCTGGAGAAGGTGAAGCCAGAATGCTCCTTGGAGTCAAGGATTCTGAAGCTTCGTCTGACAAACTTTGGGCATGTTGCAAGGAGGGACTGGTCCTTGGAGAGGGACATCATGTTTGGCAGAGTGTAGGGACGGCACAGGAGAGGAAGACCTTTGACGAGATGAATCGATTCTGTGAGTGGAGTGGTGGGAATGAGTGTTTTTGAGACTGTGAGGCTGGCACAGGATAGAACAGTATTTAGGGCTCTTGTACATAGGGTCGCTATGAGTCGCAAATGACTCGATGGCACATAACAGCAACAACAAGAGTTATCAGACCTTTTGAGAATATTTCATAGAGAAGTTAGACATATACAACGTTTTGAAGATAATTTCTAAAAGTTCATGAACCCCGTGAAATGAACTTGTTGAAAAGCTTGCTCACTCCCAATTAATGATCTTGACACCCTTACTGAAAACTAATTGGCCTTAGTTAAATGTGTTTATTGTGGACTTTATATTCTATTCCTATGTTTATTCTTGGGCTAATACCATATTGTTTTAATTACTGCAATTTTGTAGTAACTTTAAATTTGTGAAGTGTGGGGGTTCCTATTTTACTCTTTCCCCACATTGTTTTAGTGGCTTCTGGGCACTTTAATGATTCTTGTGAATTTTAGAACCAGCCTTTCCATATCTGCAAAATTGGTCGATGGAATTTTGATAGAGATTGCATTGATCCTATAAAATGCTTTAAGAGGTATTGATGTCTTAAGGATGAGAACACAGGATGTAATTTCATTTATTTAATTTTCTTTAATTTCTTTCAGCAACATTTTATAGTTTTCAGTGTTTAATATATTTTATCTTTTTGGTTTTTACTCCTCCTTGCCCAAGTTCTTTATTCTTTTTTATACTATTGTAAGTAGAATTATTTTCTTAATTTTGTTTTGGAATTGTACATTGTGAATGCATAGGAATTTGTGCTTTAGAATATGTTGTGGACCTATAAGAAAAGATTTGTGAATAAACATTTGTTAATGTAAATGTTTAGAGTAAGTGACTATGTTGCTGGTAGGTGCCATCAAGTTATTTTCCAGTCTTAGCAACTTTATTTATGTTGCTGTTATGTGCTGTCAGGTCACTGGAGACCCTATGTACAATAGCTCTGAACCCTGCTCCCATCCATCTGGAAGCTAAACAACACTCTGTTTGAACATGAGTGGGCAATTAAAGAAATGAAAGATAAAATAAAAACTGTTTCTTGAAACAAATAGGAGAGAAAAAAAACCTAACCAAAATCTCTGGGACACAAACAAAGCGGTGCTCAGATATGAATTCATAGCAACAAGCAAACAAATCAGAAGGGAAGAAATAATGAAAAGCAAGTATTTAGCCCCACATCACGAGCAAATGGAAAAAGAACAGCAAGAAAACCTGACAACCTCTAATAGAAAGAAGATTATTTCTAGGGTGGAAATAAATGGAATAGAAAACAGAAATACAATTGGAAATTACAACAAGACTTTGAAACGGTCAATAAAATTGAAAAACCACCGGAAAAGAAAAAAACCAGAAAAAATCCCAATAAGAAACGAAAAAGGCAATGTTATAACAGAACTAACTGAAATAAAAAGTTTAATAATGTAGTTTTATTAAAAACTATATTCAAACAAATATAAAAATAAAGATAAAATAGATACATTCTTAGACAATCATAACTCATGCAAAGTGACACAGACTAAGGTAGAACACCTAAACAGATTCCTTACAAAAGAAAAAATTAAACAGGACTTAAAAAAACTTCCAACAAATAAAAGCCCTGGGCCAGATGGCTTTACCAGAGAATTTTACTAAACATTCAGAGAACCATCACCAATTCTATATAAATTCTTTCAGAAAACAGATAAAAGAAGGAATATTCCCAGACTCATTCTGTAAAGCAAATATACCCCTAATACCAATGTCAGGTAGATGCCCCCAAAAGAAAATAATACATCACTATCTATAATAAGCATAGATGCAAAAATCCTCAACAAAATCCTGGCCAATAGAATTCAACAGTTGTTGTTATATGCCATTGAGTCACCTGGGACTCATAGCAACACTACATACAACAGCTCTGAAGCCTGCCCTATACTATTGGCTCAAACACACCTACCCTCATTACCCCAGTTAGTGTAACAATCCATCTCACCAAGTGTCTTCTGCTCCTGCACTGTCTCTCCACTCTTCAAAGCATGATGTCCTTCTCCAAGGGCTTGTCCCTCCTTGCTATGTGCCAAAAGTATGTGCGATGGAGCTTCAAAATCCTATACTCCAAGAAGAAACTTGGTTTTATCCTCTCCAAGTCAGACCCATTTGTGTTTTTGGCGGTCCATAATATATTCAAGACTTTTCTCTAGCACCATAACTCAAAGGCATCCATTCTTTTTCTGTCATACTTAGTCATTGTTCAACTCTTTTTCTCAATGTAATTAATCTTTTTATTTCCTGAGTGCTTGTACCAAGAGTGTTGATAGTAGAACCGAGCATGCTGTAATAGTTAAGAATATTAATCTCTTCTTCATCTATCATGGTGCTACCAATTGGCCAAGTGGTGATAATCTTTGTTTTCGTGGTGTTGAGCTTCAACACATATTGAAGACTACAGTCCTTGACCTTCTGCAGCAAGTGCTTCAGGTCCTACTCAGTTTCAGCAAGCAAGATTGTGTCATCTGCATAGTGTAGATCGTTGATGAGTTGTCCTTCAATCTTGATGCCGCATTCCTCCTCATAAAGCCAACCTCCTGACTGATCTGTTCTGTGTTTAGATTGAAAAGATATGGAGACAGGATACATCCCTGGTGCACTCCCTTCTCAATCTTGAGCTTTGTAGTGTTTCCTTGCTCTGTTCTGATAAATGCTTCCTGGTTCAAGTACAGGTTTTGCATGACCACATTCAGGTGTTCTGGGGTTCCCATTCTTCTCAAGATGAGTCACAATTTGCTGTGATCCACACAGTAAAATGCCTTTGTACAGTCAACGATACACAGATAGACATTCCTTTGGTACTCTGCTTTCAGCCAAGATGCATCTGACATTGGCTATGATATTCCTAGTGCCATGGTGTCTTCTAAACCCAACATGCACTTCTGGCAATTCTCTGTTAATGTACTCCTCCAATAGAAATGAATAGAATGTTTAATAAATAACAGATCTGAACCTTGTCCTATTCGGAACTATCTTCACAATCTTTGATATGCTCAAGACAATTGTTAGAGTCACTATGTCAGTCCATCTTGTGGATGGTTTTATTATCCTTCTCTGACCCCGTACCTTTCCCAGGATCATGTCTTTTTTCAATGACTGGCTTCTCCCGACAACATGCCCTAAGTACATGTGATGAAGTTTCACTGTCCTTGCCTTTAAGGAACATTTTATTGCACTTCCTGTCAGTCAAACTTTTTGTTCTTTTGTCAGTCCATGGGATGTTCAGCAGTCTTCTTAAATACCACACTTCAAAGAAATTTATTCTTCTGACATCTTTATTCATTGTCCAACAATTGAAAAACCATAACTTGCATAAGGAGCATCTGAGCCTTTAATTGACTTCCTTGCCCTTTAGCAAATGGGAAAGGCCCTTGACAGCAGATTTTTCCATTGCAATTTATCTTTTGATTTCTTAAATGCTACTACTATGGGCATTGATTTTGGACCCAAGTAAAATGAAATCTTAACAACTTCAATCTTTTCTCTATCTATCATCATGCTGCCAGTGAGTCCAGAGATGAGAATTTTTTTCCTCTCTTCATGTTGAGATGTAACTATACACTTTGATTTTCTTTAGCAAGTATTTCCTGTCTTCTTTACTTCCGTCAAACAAGGTTACATTATCTATGAAATACAGGGTGATGATGAGTCTTCCTCCAATCCTAATGCCATATTCTTCTTCACAGTGTTCAACTGAAAAACAACTCATTGACTGCCATTGTCCAAATAGAACAAGAGAATATTGCATGGCTTAAAATAGAAAAAAAAAGATATGAGTCAGGGTTATATCCTTTCTCTGTACGTACTCAATCAGTATGTTGTTGTTGTTGTTGTTATGTGCCATCGAGTCGTTTGCGACTCATAGCGACCCTACGTACAACAGCCCTAAACTCTGCTCTGTCCTGTGCCAATCGCACTGCCTCTGACACACCCATCCCAATTACCCCAGTCACTGAATCAATCCATCTCATAGAGGGTCTTCCCCTCTTACGCTGTCCCTCCACCCTCCCAAGCATGATGTCTCCCCACAAGGACCGGTCCCTCCTTGCAACATGCCCGAAGTATGTCAGATGAAGCCCAAGAATCCTTGCCTCCAATGAGTTGCTTGATTTAATCCTCTCCAGGATGAATCTGTTTGTTTTCTTGGCAGTCAATGGTACATTCAATACTCTTCTCCAGCACCACAGCTCAAAGGCATCAGTTCTCCTTCTGTCCTCCCTAGTCATTGCCCAACTCTCTGATGCATAACAAGTGATTGCAAAGACCATGGCCTTTATCAGGCACACCTTAGTCTCCAGAGAGACACCGTTGCTCTTGAGTACTTTAGAGAGGTCCCAAACAGCAGACTTTCCCATCGCAATACGTTTTTTGATTTCCTAACTGTTGATGCCAAGAGTGTTGACCATGGAGCCGAGCAAACTGAAGCTGTGAACAATCTCAATCTCTTTGCCATCCATCCTGATGCTACCAATTGGTCCAGTGGTGAGAATCTTTGTCTTCTTGACATTTAGCCTCAGTCCATACTGAAGGGTGCAGTCCTTGACCCTCTGCAGCAAGGTCATCCTCAGTTTCAGTAAGCAGGGTTGTGTCATCTGCATAACGCAGATTGTTAATAGATCTTCCACCAATCCTGATGCCATAATTCTCCTCATAGAGTCCAGCCTCCCAGATAATCTGCTCTGCATACAAGTTGAAAAGGTATGGAGACAGGATGCATCCCTGGCGTACACCCTTCCCAATTTTGAACCATGCAGTGTTACCCTGCTCTGTTTTGACTACTGCCTCTTGGTCCAAGTATAGGTTTCGCATTAGCACGATTAAATGTCCTGGGATTCCCATTCCTCTCAGAGTCAGCCACAGTTTGTTATGATCCACGCAGTCAAATGCATTTGCATAATCAATGAAACATAGATAGACATTCTTCTGGTATTCCCTGCTTTCAGCTAAGATCCATCTAACATCAGCTACAATATCCCTAGTACCACAACCCCTTCTAAACCCAGCCTGGACTTCTGGCAATTCTCTGCTTATGTGCTGTTCCAGTCGTTTTTTGCTAATCTTCAGTAGAATCTTGCTTGCATGTGAAACCAATGATATTGTTCTATAGTTTCCACACTCAGTTGGGTCACCCTTCTTTGGAATGGGAA
Organism: Elephantulus edwardii; assembly: GCF_000299155.1. NCBI lineage: Eukaryota > Metazoa > Chordata > Mammalia > Macroscelidea > Macroscelididae > Elephantulus > Elephantulus edwardii. The sequence continues at coordinate 3,406,038 of NW_006399941.1, forward strand.
CGTAAATAATTAAAAAAGAACAGCGTGCCATCAGGATTGGAGGAAATCTCATCAGCAACTTGCATTACACATATGATTCAACCTTGCTTGCAAAAAAATGAAGAAAGCTTGAAACTACTGCTGAAGAGCAAAACTTTCAGTATGGATTACATCTCAACATCAAGAGAACAAAAATTCTCCACATGGAGAAAAAATTGAAGTTGTCAAATATTTCATGTTTTTGGATTCACAATCAACACCCATGGTTGTTGCTGTTGTGTACAGTAGAGTCAGAACTGACCCACAGCTGACCCTCTGGTGGATTTTCAGAGGGGGTAATTGTATGGGAGGAGATTGTCCATCCTTCTCCAGTGGAGCGGCTGGTGGCCTCGAAGAGCATGCCTTGGAGATGGCAGTGCAGCTTCTTGCCACTAAAGCTCCTACACCCATGGTCATTGCTATTAAGTGCCATCAAGTCGTAGATGTTAACACTTGTATAACTTTTATCGTTCATAGAGCTTCTGGAGGCAAGCTATTTCAGAAGTGGATGCCACTCCTGCTTCCATGACTGTTTTAGTTTGGGAGATTAACCAAACATTGTCCACCGTGGGTAACCATTATTGCATTTGACACATTCATGTCACAGAGTTTAGTATCACAGCAACCACAAGTTACCTCTGTACAGCAAATGGACAGTTCAGTGCTAAACCATTCAGTGCTAAGACATGAGTGCCACAGATAAAAATTCCCACCTTTGGTTTGGTAGAATAACTTTTTATCAACTAGTTAAAAGAACTCTCTCTATGACTCACAGCAATTCTATGAACAACAGGTCTAACCCTTGCCCTATCCTAAGCCCTCCCCATAATTTGAGATAAGCTCAAGCCCATTGTTACAGTCACTTTATCAATCTGCTGTGTTGAGGATCCTTTTTCTTCTCTGACCTTCTACTTCTCTCAGCATGATGTCCCAGAACTGGAATCTTAACTGTTGTTTGTTGGTGTTAAGTGCTGTCGAGTAGTACACAATTCATGGTAAACCTATGAATGAAAGACCTGAATACTTATATAACTTTCAATGTTTCTCTAAGTTCATAGAGCTTCTGGATGTAAGATATTTCGGAAGTGGATGCCACTCCTGCTTCCAATACTATTTTAATCTGGGAGCTCCACCAAATATATGGTAACAGTAATAAAGAAATCAAAAGCTGTGTTGTATTTAGGACATTTACTGTCAAAGACATTTTTGAAATGATAAAGAGCAAAGATGCCAGTTTAAAGACTCAGGTATTTCTGATTCAAGCCATGGTATTATCCATTTCTTCCTATGTATTTGAAAGTTGGACAGTAAGTAAAGGTGACCACAGAAGAGTCAATGACTTTTAACTGTTGTGTTGGCAAAGAGAGTGTAATATCCCAGTGACTGCCAAAATAACAAATGAAACTGTCTGGGTGGGAATGCAACCAGGGTACTCCTCAGGGAAAAGGATGGTGAAGCTTCAGCTAATATACTTTTGGCATGTTGTCAGGAAGGGCCAGACCATAGAAAAAGACAGCGTGTTGGGAAAGGTGTAAGATTGCAGAAAGAGAGGAAGAATCTCAACAAGATGGATTGGTGCAGAGTCTGTAACAAAGGGCTTGCTGGAGATTGTCAAGTGTTTTGTTGTTTGTAGCATAACTATGAGTGGTAGTTTACTTGGTTACACATAGCATAACAACTACATATTTATTTTATATGGTCACTCTCAAGTCCAACTCTGACCATAATTAGTGTGCAAAATATTTATACTATATGTAGAATATATACTTAACAAATACTGCCTTTTTATTTTATTTTTTTTTTGCCATCGTAACATTTTTTTTTATTATTAAATTTTATCAGTTTCAATGAACATTCACAGGGATTCTGGGCTTTCACTCCTTCATTGCTGCACCATTCTCTCCACCCTCCTCCCCAGTTTGTTCTTCTTCCCTGCGATCCGAATGTCTGTTTTAATTGTCCAATTGCCACAGTGCTTGTCAAAGTCAGTTCTGATTAATCTCCTTTGTCAGTGTGTCCTTTG
>NW_006399941.1:3408243-3414407 GCF_000299155.1 Elephantulus edwardii
AATTTAGATACACTCTTATTGATTGTGCTTAAATACTGCCTTTTTAATGATAATGTTCAGTTTAGAGGATAAATTTCATTGTTTTGTCCATACTCAAAACCAAGGCTGTAAATCTTTGTGGGAGAAGACTGCTCATCTTTTTCCCATGTAGCAGTTGGTGGATTTGAAGATTCACTTTTTGGGTTGCAGTATAGCACACTATATGCCATGCCATCAAAACTCCATGTCTAAATAGGCACACCCAACACTCCTTTTACTCTTGTTCCTTAGTAACATACGTATTTGTTTTGTCATGTCTTAGCCCCTCAATAATTACTTATTCTAGGACGTAAAATTCATGCTAGCAGGAGAGAATAAAGCATTGTTCAATATCTACTCCATGAATGCACAACCTATTGATCCAGTTTGTCTGTCTTGATCTACATTTTGTTTGAGTTTTAAAACAAGAGCATATTTTTAGAAAACAATACCAGGTTGAAGCAAGTTGTTGCAGTAAGATGTCTAGGATATGGTTCAGAGGGTGTAAATGTATACCATATGGCGCGTGAGCCCCACTAAGTAGAAGGCAGCCAGGAGCTTTAACAGATGGTTTACTGAAGTAGATCTCTTGAATGGTGCCCAACCCCCCAGGTGAGATTAGTCCACATTGTTTGATGGGAGGAATTTGCAAGGACCTCAAGAATGCAGGGACTGGCTGAAGGGATATGAGCCAAGAAAGACATTTGAAAGAAATTAAGTTTTTCAAAGCTTATTTGTGTTGCTTGGAATTCCCATTTACAATATACGCCTGGCAAAAGCATTGGGCTGCTACGCAACATACATGGGGATTTTCTTCACTGACAGGGCCCGCCTAGACAAGTACAGTGCAGATGATGAACCTCAAGGGAGTTAGAAAAAAGCCTAACTGTGTGTCTATTTAAAGGATTTTGAAAGGGAAGATAGAAAAGATAGGCAGCTCTGTTTTCCCCTTGGGTGCTGCATGCTGTCTTGAGTGCAGAAATGCAGTTGGCATCTCTGTGTGCTACTCCTCCTTCTGAAGTTCTTCCCAGTATCTGGATGACAGCAGATTGTGAACAACAGTTCTCCCCTCCTCCTCAGTCTGAAAAAATAAACTCCACTCCCTTCTCTGGACAAGAAAACAAGGGCCTTATAAATGCCGATTGAAAACTTTACTTACAAGTGATGATAATACTAGCTAATACTTGCTAATAACTTGTCCCTGTTGTTATTGTTAGGTGCCCTCAAGTACGACTCATATTGACCCTATGAACAACATATCTGAATCTTGTCCTATCCTGTGCCATCCTTATAATCTCTGACACACTTAAACCCATCGCTGCAGCCTTGCTGGGTAGTGACTAATTATAGCCATTAGGTGCTGTCCAGATGAGTAGAACTTACTGTGACTCTATGAATAAAGGACCTGAATCCTGTCATATCATGTACCATCTTCACCATTTCTGAGATTCTTGAGCCCACTGTTACAGTCACTGTGCCAATCCTTCTTATTGAGAGTTTTCCTCTCTTTCACTAATCTTTTACTTTTCTAAGCATGATGTCCTTTTCCAAGGCTCAGCCCCTCTGAATAACGTGCCCAAAGTATGTGAGACAAAGTTTTACCATCCTCACCTATTAGGAGTGTTCTGATTGCAATGTCTCTAAGACATATTTGCTTGATTAATTTAGTCACCCATGGATATTCAGTATTCTTCTCCAATATCACAACTCAAAGGCATCAATTCTTTTTCTGTCATCTCTATTCATTGTCCAACTTTCAGGTACATAGAAGGTGATTGAGATCATGGTTTGAATCAAGTGTACCTTCATCTTTAAATTGATATCCTTGCCCCTTAGCACTTTGTAGAGATCTTTGATAGTAGATTTTCCTAATGCATCGCATCTTCTGATTTCTTGACTGCTGATGGTACCAAGGGTGTTGATTGTGGATCCAAGTAAGATAAAATCATTGAGAACTTCAGCAAAAATGGAGAGTAAAAAAAAAAGCTTCAGAGAAATAGATGACCTGGGGGGGGAAAAGTAATTTTTTACTGAAAAATAATTCACAAGCATATTGATCAGACTAATCTTGTGTAAACTAGTAACTAAGATGTCTCAGTAGTTTGCTGTTAGGTATCATTAAGTCAGCTCCAGCTTATTGCAACTCTAGGAATGACAGAACAAATCCCTGCCCAATCCTCAGTGGCTTAAGTTACACATAAATCTTTGTTTTGCTCTCATTTTAGGCCAGTTTGGATCAGTGTGGCCTTTGCCTTACATAGCCACTCGAAATCTCAGTCTTACAGAGTTGCTACCAACTTACTGCTCTTCCATCTGGGACATACAACTTGGTTGTTACAACAGAAGAGAGTCCTGTAAGTCTTACATTACCACTTAAAGACTTTGATCCAGAAATGACACATCACCTCTATGCATAACCTATGAGCTACTACTAGTCATATAGTCCCACTGACCTCTGAGGAAGTGCAGAAATATAATCCCCCTAGGTGTCTAGAAGGAGAGCAAAACCTGGTACAGAAGAACATTAGAGGAAAGAAGGGAATGAGAAAGAAATAAAGAAAAAGAGCCTACAAAGATAATAACTTATAGTAGCCCTTGGGATAAAATGCAAACTCCTTGCCCTTGTCTACAGGGTTGTATAAGAGCCCTGCACTTATACAAAGTCTCTGCTCACTTGTGTGTTTTTATTGTTGATTGCCATAAAGTCAGTTCCTGCTCATATCGACTTCATGTGTCAGAAATCTAGGACTCTCTTGACTGTAACCTGTACAGAAGCAAATTGCTAGGTCTTTCTCCTATGACTCCATTGGGTGAGTTCAAACTAGCAACCTTTTGGTTTGCAGTTGAGTGCGTAAGTGTTTGAGCCACAAGGACTAGATGAATGAATTAAGAAGGACTGAGCACAACCCCTTGGGTTAGAAGCACTAAAGGCATGCTAATGCTGTAAAATAGAATTTTTCCAAATAAATCAAATGTGTTTTATCCAGAACCGATAAAGAGAAGACAGTATTTTCAAGGCCATGGAGAAGAAAGATCTAGCCTACTTGGTCGCAAAAGAGCCACCAAGATCTTAAAAGTTTGTGAGAGGACATCTAAGGTGCAAACATTGCCCTTTCTTTCTTTAGAGCAAGGAAGAGTGAAAAAAATAACAACTGCATGGAAACAATTAGTCCAAAGGACTAACGAGCCATCTGAACTGAAGCCTCTATGAATCTGTGATCAGAGGAAGTAGTTGTTGCCTGGCTGCCGCTGCACCATTGCTGGCCACGCCAAAAGGGATTATGATAGATTTTATATGTTGTTATTAAATGCCATTGATTCTAGTATGACTCATAGCAACCCTGTGAACAATCAACCTGAATTGTGGCCTATCCTGTCCCATCCTCTTCCTCTCTGATGCACTTGAACTTACTGCTGCAGTCACTGTGTCAATCCATCTCATTGGAGGGGCTTCCTCTCTTTCTGATCCTCCACCTTTCCAAGCATGATGTCCCTTTCCAAGGAACAGCCTGTGCTAGCAGCAACATGTCTGAAGTATGAGAGATGAAGCTTTGCCATCCTTGCCTCCAAGGAGCACTCTGGCCTCATTTTTTTCCAAGATATATCTGTTCAAGCTTTTGGTAACTGAAGGGATATTGAGTACTTTTCCACAGAACTGGAGAGAAATGTGGAGAAAACCTCAAAATCATAAAAAAAATCACCCCATCCCTCTCAGGATAACTGATCTGATAGAGACAAGCGGAACCCCTGAGACCATGGTTGTGAAGAACTCTTTTAGTCTTACCAAACTTATTCCCAGCTTTCAGGCAAACAATTGACAGGCCTGAAAAAGAACATTAGGAAGCCACACACTCCTTAGAATAATCAACCATTTGAAATGGGCAATATTTGTTCAGAAGTTCAGAAGATAGGAAAGGATAGAAAAGAAGTAGGAATGGAAATGAAAAACACCAGAAGAAAGCAAGAAGAGTGCTATTAAATTGTGAAGACTGCAATCAATGCCACAAATAAAAATGTGCATGAATGATAGATAGAATGGAAAACCAATTTGTTCTTCAAATCCACCAAAATCACACACAAAAAAGTAAATATGTTGAATTAGGTGCTACAAGTGCCTGGCTGGTTAAATATATTGGGACCAATCATTTGAGCAATATATAGAAAGAAAATTCTTTGATTCAACTTTTTTTTAAATAACATTTTGATTTTATACCGGTTTACTTACTAAGTTCGTCTACATTGTTTCTCACACTAGATCTTTCCCATTTCCTTTACCCACACCTCCCCAACCCATCAAATTGTGCGACCCTATGATTACACTCTTCCTCATCCTCGTACCTGTGCTCCCACTCTCCCTTCTCTTGGATCCTCATACACTTTTTACTAGTTATCCATTTCTACAAAAAAGGTCTTATATAGAATTTGTCCTTACAGGACTGAGTTAGTTCACTTAAGATAATCCTCTCTAGACCCTCCCATGTTAGCTAATAATTTACAAAATCTCATTGGTCTTGTGTACTGTGAAGAATTCCATTGTATGAATGCACAGTAATTTCTCAAACCATTCACTTGTGGTTGGACATTTGGTCTGTTTCCATGTTTTTGTGATGGTGAGTAACACTGTTATAAACACTGGTGTACAAGTCTCTGTTTGTGCCTCAGTTCTCATTTTCTGGGGGTATATTCCAAGCAGCGAAATAACTGGGTCATACGAAATTTCTATGTTCAGCTTTTTGCGAAAATGCCAAACTGCCTTCCACAGTGATTGTAACATTTTACAATTCCGCCAACAATGAGTTCCTATCTTGTTACACCCTCTCCAACTTTTATTACTTACTGTCCTGTTAAACTTTACCACTTTTACTTGAGTGAGATGGTATCTCATTGTGGTTTTGATTTGCATCTTTCTTATTGCCAGTGATTTTGAGCATTTCTTTATGTGCCTGTTGGCCTTCCAAGTAACTTCTGTGAAAAGTCTTCCTATTTTTTGTCCATTTTGTAATTGTGTTATCTGTCTTTTCCTTGTGTAGGCCCAGGAGTACTAGGTAAACTTTTGATATAAGAGCCTTATCCGATATGGTATTGTCAAACGTTTTTTTCCCATGTGAGTAGCTTTTTGTTTCAGTCTGTTGGAAAAGATTTTTGACGCATGTGGGGATTTAATCTTTTCAAGGTCCCATTCATCAATTTTATCCTCTCCAGATTGTACATGTCTGGCTGTATTTGGTAGTCTCTTTATACCATAGACTATGCCATCTAAGCTTGATTCCAGTTTGTCTCTGATTAACTTTATGGTTTTGGGCTTATCTCCCAGGTGTCTGATCCACATTGAGTTGATTTTTGTGTATGGTGTGAAATGTAGATCCTGTTTCAGCTTTCTATAGGTAGCAGTCCAGTTTTGCCAGTCCTAGTGGTTGAAGAGGTTGTAATTTTTCCATTTGATAGGTTTTATTTCCTTGTCCAATATCAGTTGGCTATAGATAGATGAGTTCATTTCTGGGTTCCTGATTCTGTTCCAATGGTCTATATGCCTGTCATTGTATCAGTACCATGCTATTTTGGCTACTACTGCTATGTAGTAGGCTTTGAGGTCAGAGTGTGTTGTGCCTCCCACTTTATTTTTGTTTTTCAAAAGTGTTTTTCTAATTCAGGATCTTTTTCTTCTCCAAATATACTTGACAATTTCTCTTTCTATCTCCTAGAAAAAAGAATTTGGTATCTGTATTGGGATTGCATTGAATATGATGATTGCTTTTGGTAGGATTATAATTTTTATAATATTGAGTCTTCCTATCTATGAACGGGGAACATTTCCCAGTTTATTTAGGTCTTTTATTGTGTCTTGGTAACAGCAGGCAGGAAATCAAAAGACGAATTGCATTGGGAAAGTCAGCTGTGAGGGACCTCTCAAGAGTACTGAAGAGCAACGACCTCAGACTGGAGTCTAAGGTGTGCCTGATCTGGGCTATAGTCTTTGCAATTACGTGCTATGCATCAGAGAGTTGGACAGTGAATAGGGATGATAGAAGGAGAATTGATGTCTTTGAGCTGTGGTGCTGGAGAAGAGTGTTGAGTATACCATGTACTGCTAGGAGAACAAACAGGTTTGTCCTGGAGAAGGTGAAGTTGGAATGCTCCTTGGAATC
>NW_006399941.1:3416737-3443173 GCF_000299155.1 Elephantulus edwardii
CTCTCTCTCTCTCTCTCTCTCTCTCTCTCTCTCTCTCTCTCTGTTTTTCTTTCTTTTAGAATACTTTAAATAGAATTGGTGATAGATCCTCTCTGAATGTTTGGTAGAATTCAGCTGCAAAGTCACCTGGTCCTGCACTTTTCTTATGGATAAGTCTTTTTAAGACCTGTTAATTTCTCCTTTTGTGATAAGTCTGTTCAAGTATTCTACATCTGTCCTTGTCAATCTGAGTATGGCTTGAATTTCAAGGAATTTGTCCATTTCCTCTGCTGTTGTTGTTGTTGTTCACCATTGAGTAAATCATTGAGTCAGAACTGACCCATATGTCACCCTCTGGTGGGTTTTCAGAGGTAGCTAATTGCTCAGGAGGAGATTGGACATCCTCCAGTGGAGCACCTGGTGATCTTGAACCATGTTCATTTGGGATTGCAGCACAGCTTCTGGCCACTGGGCCAGCAGAGCATTTCTTCTAGGTTTTCAAATTTATCAGAGGATAGCTTTTCATAGTATTCCAGTATTATCAATTTAATGTCACCTGGTTCTGTTATGTTGTCACCCCTATAATTTCTTAGTTATCTGTGTCTTATTTTCCTTTTTGTTGTTGTTGTTGTTAAATTTACCAGTGGCTTGTCAATTTTATTGACCCTTTCAAAAAACAAGCTCCTGGTTTTATTGATGATTTCAATTGTTTTTCTGTTTACTCTCACTGATTTCAGCTCTTGTCCTTATAATTTCCTTCCTTCTAGAGGCTTGCACATTAGATTGTGTTCTTCTATTTGATGAAGGTGTTAAGTTAGATCATTGATTTATCTTCTTTTTTCCTTTTTTATGTGTGTGCCTATTACTATGAACTCCCCCCTGAGTTCTGCCTTAGCTGTATCACAGAAGTTTTGATATGTTGTATTTTCATTTTCATTTGTTTCAAGACACTTTTAAATTGTATTGTTTATTTCTTTTATAACCCAATTGTCTTTTAGCAGAGAGTTGTTTAGTTTCCACATGGGAGGTTTTTTAAATTTTACCCTTCTATGGTTAATTTCCAGTTTTATAGCATTGTAATCTGAGAAGATACTTTGTATTACTTCAATGTTTTTTAATTTGCTGAGGCTTGCTTTATGCCCTAATATATGATCGATTCTGGAGAATGTACCATGCGCATTTGAGAAGAAAGTGAATTGAGTTTTAGTTGGGTGGAGTACTCTGAATACATCCACTAGGTTGAGTTGGCTGATCACATAGTTTAGATCTTCTGCATCTTTTTTGAGTTTCTTTTGGGTTGCTCTGTCCTTTGTTGATAGTGGTGTGTTGATTTCTCTTATCACAATTATAATGCGGTCCATTTCTTCATTTCTGTTAACCATTATTTTATATATTTTGCAAGGTTATAATTTGGTGAATAAATGTTGACGAAGGTTATGTCTTCTTGATCTATTGTGCCTTAGGTCAGTAGGTAATGCCCTTAGTTATCTTTATGGTGGTTTTTATTCTGAAGTCTGTTTTATCAGGGATTAGTATTGCCACTCTTGCTTTTTTGTACTTGCCATTTGCTTAGTATATTTTTTTCCAGCCTTTGATTTTGAATCTATCTTTCTCTTTTTTATTGAGATGTGTCTTTTGTAGTCAATATATTGATGGACATTATTTTTATATATCTTTTTTGCTCTCTTTTCCTCTGAATTGACACATTTTAGTCCATTAAGTGTGATTATTGTCAGGCCAGGCTTTATCATTGCCATTTTGTTGTGTTTCTTTGTATGTAGTTTCTGGTTACTATTGTCTATACATACTCCCTGTGAAGCACCACACTTAAAGTAGTTTTAGTCTTGTTTTCACAAATTTCTTAAGTTCCTTCTTTTCAGCAAAGGATCTGATTTCTCCTTCATATTTGATGGAGAGATTTGCTGGGCATAGGATCCTAGGCTAGTAATGAATTGTTTTCTTTCTATTTTCTGTATTTGCCATTGTCTTCTAGCTCACATGGTTTCTGCTGAGAAATTAGAACCTAATCAGATTGTTTACTATTTGTAGATGACTCTTCGTTTTTCTCATGCTGCTTTTGTTATTCTATCTTTATCTTTTAATTTGGAGACTTTGACTACGATATGTCTTGATGTTTTTCTTTTTAGGCCTAGTCCATTTGGTGTTCATTGTGCTTCTTGAATATGGATTTTTCCATCTTTCAAAACACCTGGGAAGTTTTCTTCTAGTATTTCTTCCATGATTTTCTCAAAGACTTTTCTGTCAATCCCATGTTCTGGAACTCCAGTCATACTTATGCTTTTCCTTTTGATGTTATCGACATGATTGATTCTCATGATTCTAAAGTTTTCTTTATTTTCTTTGTGTCTCATCTCTGATTTTTCTTCTAGTATATTTCTTGTATGTTTCTCATATGCTTTTACCTGCCATCTCACTGACTCTCTGTTCCATCTATTCAGTTCTACTTTTTTCCTACCCCTGTGCTGGCCACTACTGCCAATTTGGTCTTAAAATTGTAGATTGCTTTTCTGTTATTTCCAGTACCGTTTTGGCTGTACCCTCTCTGTCTTGTGATGACTTATTGAGTTCTTATACATTATTATCTATACTATCAATTCTTTCTTCCATATTTTGCATATTCTTCCGTAGCTGTTCAAGTTGCCCTCATCAATATGTTTTTTTCTAGATTGCTGTCTCTGGGGTATTTGTTTTCTTAATGGATTCTATTGTTTCATCCATCCTTTGCATCTTTTCCTGTAGCTGTTCAAATAACTCCAGATCAACATGTTTCTTCTGGTTTTCACTCTCTTGGGTATGCTTTTTTAGGAGAAAGGTTATTTTGGGTTTTTTTTTTTTTATGATGACTGAGGCCAACTGCTGCTTTCTTGATATTATGTGAGTTATTTCTTAGTATATGTTAGATTGTTGTAACTATATAATGTTCTAGGGTATGGCAATGTTTTGTGAAGGACCTGCTATTAGTGTTCCTATCTTGGGCCTTACCCTCCTGAAACTTCAGCTCAACCTGACCTCTAACGCTTGTGCTTAAAAAAAATTCCATGTGATGTAAGTACCTGTCATATTGGTGCTCCTGGCACAAGACATTGGGACATCAGTATGGTGGGCTCCAGATGGTAGGGTAGTGGTCTAGTGCTCCAGGCAGGAGGGCTATGCAGACTACACTGGAACTGCAGCCCCTTGACCTGGCAGGCCGTGGTTCTGTTGCTGGAAGGGGTGTGAGTGTGCTGATGTCTGGAAGTGGTGGTGTGAATACACTCCAGGGTCTGAGCAAGCCATACAGGCCTAGGCATCTTGCAGTGGACTGACTTAAGGTCCCAGGACATCTGATTCATATTTTAAACCTCAGAAACAAAGCTAGATTTCTTTGGTCTATGAAGAAGATTTCAGTTTTGTAATTTTGTTTCCTGATGGAATCCGTTTTATTGACTTTAAAGAAAAATGTGATTATGAATTTGTTATGTGAGCAAAGCATACCATTTTTGGATGGTACACTTTGGAATTCCATAGATATTTCTTAAATATTTCCCTGCCATTGGATAAAATGATTTATGTGTACAAAAATTTCTTGACTTTTGGCCCTCCTACAAAGTGAACTGTCATTTTATAAGATACTGTTCTGCTTCCAGATTTCAGGGACTTAAAAATGCACACACTCATTTGTTTCTGAAATTCTGAGCTTCCGTGGTTACTTTTGCCATTCCCCTTCTAACCTAATGGCTTATCTTTGTGGATTTTGATTTTGATTTTTGGGGTTGTTAATATGAAAGAGAAGATTCTTTAGTCTCCAGGGGTTTTATTGGAAGAGTCACATTCTTCCAGAACTTGTTATTCCCTCTGACTTTGCACATGACTTGCTATTGAAGGGTCCAGCCTTCCAACCTACTAGGCCATAGAATCATAAGAAGACCTTGTCCTGACTTGCATTCTCCAAGCCTTCATTATATTCATGTAGCAGCTTAATAAAACCATACTGGTTTTTTGCACAGAAGCTTCTTTAACCTTTTTTGGGAACCTACTCCTACGCTCTGTGGCTCTTGTTCATAAGAACATTCTTTTTACTAATATCTAGTCTAAACTTTTCCTTCCTTAGCTGAAGGCTTTTTGTCCCCCATTTTTGAAACTACAAGTGATTCTCTTTCCTCACTGAGTACTAAACTTTATACCTAATGGCTAGAATGTCAAACAAACATTAATCTTGTCTCCTACCTCTTTAAAGATGGAGGAATGCCCAAAAGCAATTTGGTTTTAAACAGCAACAGTTTCTGTGTAGTGTTCTTTAACCTCTGATTCATCTTCTCAAATAATCTTGGATGAGACATCAGTCCTCAAAGATGCCAGCAGGGTAAGAATTCACCTTGAATATTTATAATCATTCCATATTTCTACTTTTCATTTTAGGTTATGCATCTCCCTTACACGAGCTACTGTTACTAAGATATATAGATACACACACACACACACACACACACACACACACCTATATATATATATACAAAGAACCATTGATATGCCACAGTAATATGTATATCAATCTTGAAATTTTCTTTTCATAGATAGGTGCTACTTCAAGAACACTTAGTATGCAAAAATTCCTACTTTCCAAAGAGGCAATTGTTCACATGTGGACAAATTTCTCTATTTTCTCTTATTCTAGATATACATACTATACATAAAAGCCAATTACACTGAAATTTCTTCTTGTGGAATTATTAACTAGAGGATAAATACCTTAGGACTGAAACAGTAGCCATCCTGGGAGGACACTAACATGTGCTTCATGGTTTTATTACCACACCAAAAGAAAGGGAGCTCTGGTAGCCTAGTGGTAAGGAGTTATGCTGCTTACCCCAAAGGCAAGTGGTTCAAATCTACCAGCTGCTACTTGGGAGAAGGATGAGCAATATCTTCTCATGTAGTCTCTGAAAACCAATTAGAAGGTAAACTATGAATCATTTCTGATGGCACATAACAACAACAAAGGAAAGGGAATGGCCAGATATTGAGTTGAAAATAGAATGAGCACGTTGAGCCAACAACCATTTAATCCTTTCGGTGTAAATTAGTTTGATCTAATATATACTCTTAAAATAGCTCCCCGATGCCTGTCTTTGAAGTAGTGAGTTTATCATGGATGTGGAAGAAGATCTGGGCAGATGTGGTTATGATGAGAAAAAAAGGGAATATTTCATTGAGAAAGAGGACCAATGAGTGACAGATGCTTTACTGAGATAAGGACAGTCAGAAGGCAGAAGAATTGCATAGTAGAGTATCTTCTCTGTAGCACAAGGTAGTTCTACTACATGTACTTGGTAAGCTCTGAAAACTATGTAGAGGATACTGGTTTACTTGTCTGTTTCCTCATGATAGAATAGCAGAGAACTTGGGTGTATGTAAGTGCTTTGGGGAAGCAGTATGGAATAGGAAAGCAGGACTGGGAAGGCTTAGAGGAGGAAAATAATAATAAGACCACATTCTAAAAACAAAATCTAATAGAATTTAAAAAGTAATATTCCATTAGTTAAGAAGTTTTCAATAATGCTCATGGTATCATATAAGAATGTAGGGTGCATTGTATGATGTTTTATGCTCATTGGAATGGGGTTAAAGAAGTTGACACATATTGCATCAGATCTTGAGATTAAAAAAAAAAACTAAATGAAGAATAAAAAAAGGGTGACCCAGGAAAGACAAATTAAGTTCAAATGGTCTGTTGAAACAAATGATAATAATGATGAAGATAAAACAAACAAACAATCTCATTGTCATCAAACCAGAATTAACTTAGAGCCAATTCTCCAGGATATTTTCAGAGGCTATAAACCACAGAAAAGGACATTACCCAGCATTCTTCTTCCAAGAAGCTGGAGGATTTATATGGCTGCCTTGAGTTGGAAACATAATTCCTTACCCACTAGGCTACCAGAACTACCCTACCTTGATGATGATAATGTTGAATGTTGTTGAGGGGAGACAGAAGGGCTATCTTCTGTTCAATTTAGAGTATCATCTGTGAGTCAGTTTTGACCAGACAGCACAACAAAACAACCAAGCTGAAATGTAGTCCATATTGAAGGCTGTTGTGATTTTTTTTGTTTTTTTTTTAGCAGATTCAAAGGTTAGGATTTTTTTTTTTACAGTACAAATACTTGCCCCAACTTACTATAGCATTTGCCTTAAAATATGTAGGTATTACTTTTTCAAAGTTAGTGTGTTTGATCTATTGATAAATGATGTATATATGAAATTCTGCATCTTGAGAAATGTCATTATTCTAATGTGTTTTTTGGTACTTAGACCTAGAGAATGATTTCATTCTAAAGATATAAGGAAAATATACTTTTGTGAAAAAGAAGAAAATAGGTTTCATTTACATCTTTTATAACATCAAGATATCACTCTTTGTCAATGTGCAGTATGAAGTGACCTGGGGTGCTGTTGTTTTTGAACTTCTGCAGTGTTTCAAGTATTCTTCACTCTCTGAAAGCAAGATTGTGTCAAATGCATAATGCATGTTGTTGATGAGTCTCCCTGTAATTCTGATGCCACATTCTTCTTCATATAGTTTAGCTTCTTGAATGATTTGGTCAGCATACAGACTGAATGTTGTTGTTGTTAGGGGCTGTAGAGTCCAGTATGACTTATAGTGACCCTATGAACAAGAGGTCTGAACCCTGATCCTTTGCCATCCTCATCATTTCTGATGTTCTTGAGTGCATTGCCACAGTCACTTACTAGCAGTTTTCCTTTGACTCTCCACATTTCCAAGCATGATATCCCTTTCAATAGCCTCTATAACCAACATGTCCAAAGTATATGAGATGAAGCTTTGTCATATTTGCCTCTAAGAATGATTTAGCTTGGAATTGAGAATCCAGAAATCAGCCCATCTAACTATGGTCAACTAATTTTTGACAAGGAGATTGAATCAATTAAGTGGTGAAACAACAGCCTTTTAAACAAATGGTGTTGGCAAAATTGGAAAACTATCTGCCAGAAATCAGCCCATCTAACTATGGTCAACTAATTTTTGACAAGGAGATTGAATCAATTAAGTGGCGAAACAACAGCCTTTTAAACAAATGGTGTTGGCAAAATTGGAAAACTATCTGCAGAAAACTCCACAAGCAAGATCCACACCTCATTCCATACAAAAAAACCAACTCACACTGGATCATGGACCTAGGACTAAAACCAAAGGCTATAAATGTCATTAAAGAAAAGTTTGGAAGAACTCTAGAAGTCCTAATCCACAACATAAACAGTATTTCAAGCATCCTGAAAAATCTACAACCAGGAGAGGATAAAATAGATGAATGGGACCTTCTAAGAATCAAATCCTTATGCACATCCAAAAACTTCTCCAACAAGGTAAAAAGGGAAGCCAAGACTGGGAAAAAAGTATTTGGTAATGACATTTCAGATAAGGGACTTATATCCAGAATTTATAAAATACTTGGGCACCACAACAAGATATAGGTAAACAATTCAATTGAAAAATGGGCACAGGATATGAACAGGCACTTCACAAAAAAGACATTCAAATGGCCAACAAATACATGAAGAAATGTTCAAAATCCCTAGCTTTAAGAGAGATGCAAACCAAAACAACTATGAGATACCATCTCACCCCAGTAAGAACAGCAAAATTTAACTGAAAAGTAAACATCAAATGCTGGCGAGGTTGTGGAGAAACTGGTATCCTTATTCACTGTTGGTGGGAGTGTAAAATGGTGCAACCACTATGGAAGGTTGTATGACGCTTTCTCAAAAAGTTGCAAATATAAATATCATTTGACTCAGCAATTCCACTACTGGAAATATAGCCAAAAGAAACCATAACTGCAACCCAGGCAGATATATGCACACCCAGGTTTATGGTGGCTTTGTTCACAATAGCAAAGAGTTGGAAACAACCCAAGTACCCATCAACAAACGAATGCATAGAGAAGCTGTGGTATATTCACACAATGGAATACTATGCTACATTGAAAAACCAGGAACTCATGTAATATTATACAAAATGGGAGATGCTGAAGGACATTATGATGAGTGAATATCTCAGTCACAAAAGGGCAAATATTGCATAGTGCCAATGTTGTAAAACAGGACTGACATTGGGGTTGAGGGGAGTTTGAGAAAGATGGGATAAATAATGTACACTGCATTGAAACAGATGAGGGAGAAAACTGTTTAAATGGGATATATGATTAAGTATTATTGTCATGACAAGAGTCCAGAATGAAGGCTGCACAATGGGGTGGACTTAGGGGGGAGGGATTGTATAACAATGAAAGAATTTTTCTTTTAATTGTCCAAGAGAAGAGTGAACTGGGGGGAAGGGTGGGCAGGGAGAAAAATGCAACAACGAATGACTGGAAATCCAAAGTCTCTGCAACTTTTCATTAAAGTTAATAAAAAAAAAAGGAAAAAAAAGGAGAATGATTACCTTCAGTATTTCCTGCAATGCTGATCTTGTTTTTACAAGCTCCCTTAGGTTCTGCTTTTCTGAGAATATCTTGATCTCTGCTTCATATTTGACAGACAGTTTTGCTAGATACAGTATCCTTGGTTGATAATTGTATTCTTTGGATGTTTGATATATGTTATCCCACAGTTTTGCTGGATACAGGATTCTTGGTTGATAATTGTATTCTTTGAGTGTTTGATAGATGTTATTCCTCTGTCTTCTTGCTCACATTTTTTCTGCTGAGAAACCAGCGTTTAATCTTACTTGCTCTCCTTTATAGGTTACTTTTTGTTTTTCTGTAGCTGCTTTTGGAATTCTCTCCTTATCTTTGGTTCTGGCATATTTGACTATGATACGCCTTGGTGTTTTTTCTTTTGGGGTGTATTTTATATGTAGTTCACCTCGTTTCTTGTATTTATATTCTCTCATTCTTCATTATGCCTGGGAAGTTTTCTTCTAGTAATTGTTTCACAACTTTCTTGGTACCTTTACTTGCTTTTTCCTGTTCAGGGGTTCTGATTATGGGCACGCTATTCCTCTTGCTGGTGTCTCAAATTATTCTTAGGCTTTCTTCTTTTTCCTTCCTCTGCTTTTTGTTTTAGCAAATCAGTGCTGAGAAGTCTATCTTCTATTTCACTTGTTAGGTGTTTCATCTCTTCAACAATCCTCATATGTCCCTCCAACATATTGACAGCACCTGAAACATTAGTCCTTATATTCTTGGTTGTGGTTTCTTGTTTTTTTTTCCAAGAGCCTCTAATGTCTTGTTTGTTTTACCTGCATTTTATTGATTTTTTTAAATGTTTTTCTTGCCTTTTGCTTGCAGAATTCCATAATTTGATGAGTTTGTCTTTTACCCATTAAAGATATTCAATCATTGTTCTTTTGAATTCTGTGTTAGAAAGCTCCTTCAGACTTTCCAGTTTCAAGAAATCCATTAATTCAGGGTTTTAACCCCCTTTTTTTGGCATGACATCTTGTTTTTGTTTTGTGTAGGGTGTGAGGTAATCTGCTTTTTCTGTGGCATTGCTGTGGCAAGCTTTTTTTTTTTTTTTTTTTTTTTGTGCCTGGGCCCTTAGCTGATAACCTTGATAACCTTGATAACTTTGGCTCAGGGGCTCACTGTTCCAAAGGAGGGAAAGACAGTTCACTTTGTTTGAGTTTTTCATTGATCCTTTTACTCATGGTAAGGCTTGTCTACATTGGAGAGACAGCCTGTGACTAGCAGACTTCCAGACCAGGCAACTGCTACAGGTAGGTGGGGTCCAAAGGTTCAGCAGCTCAAGTACTGACTCTGGGAGGGATCAGGAGTACTGAAGTGGTGTTCAGGAAGAAAATGGCTTCAACTGTGATATTGGTACTCCTGGCACAGGACAGTGGGAAGGTTTTTAGGTGGCAGGACAGAGGTCTCTAGATGGTTGCACAGCAGTCTCCACATGGCTGGGCAGCAGTCTAGTGCTCCATCAGGAAGCCCAGTTTGGGGTCTTCCTCTTTTTAGAAGAACCTCCACTTTTTCTAGCATGATGAATTTCTCCCAGGACCAATCTCTCCTAACACATGCCCAAAATAGGTAAGTAGAAGCTTTACCTTCCTTGCTTTAAGGAGTTCTCTGGATGTGCTTTCTCCAAGACATGTTTGCTTTCTTGGCAGTCTATGGTATAGTCAGTGTTTGTCTCCAACACTGCAACTTAAAGACATCAATTCTTTTTTTTCATCCTTAGTCACTCTTCAACTCTCAGACACTTTTATAAAAAGTAATTGAAAAGACCATAGGTTGAATCAGGTGCTCCTTGGTATTTAAACTGACATCATTGCTCTTCACCACTTTTGAAGAGGTCCATGACAGCAGATTTTCCCAAAGTAATACGTGTTTTGATTTCTTGACTGCTGGTGTTATGGGTGTTGATTGTGGATACAAGCAAGATGAAATAATTGACAACTTCAGTCTTCTCTCCATTTATCATGATATTGCCTGTTGGCTCCAGTGGTGAGGATTTTCGTCTTCTTGATATTAAGACGTTATTCATATTGAAGATGGTAGTCTTTAATATTCTGCAACAAGAATTTCAAGGCCTCTTAATTTTTGGCAAGCAAGGTTGTGTCATCTGCATCATTCCAGTTGTTGATGAGTCTTCCTACAAAAAATTAAGGAAGAATGGTGTTGTCTTCATAGTGAAAAAGACCATTTTAATATCCATCCTGAAGTACAATGATTTAAGTGACAGGATACTATCCATAGGAATACAGAGAAGACTGGTTATATAACTTTTATTCTCCACTGAACCAACAGGAAATATGGTAAATGGAGAGAAGATTGAAGTCATCTATGATTTTATTTGCAACAATAACTAAAGCCAAAGAGAAGTAAATTGAAAATTTCTACCAAATTTTCATTCTGAAATTGGCAAAATATGCAATCTAGATGCATTAATAATAACTGGTGACTGGAGTGCTAAAGTTGCAAACAAAGAAGTGTTGGTAGTCAGAAATTACAGAATTAGTGAGAAAAATGGGGGTGGTGACCAAATGACTGAATTTTGTACACTCAGTGATTTATCTTTTAAAAATATCCATGAAAAGCAAATGGCAGCTATTCACATGGGTTTCACCTAACAGTATACACAGGAATCAGATTGACAACTGTGGAAACAAAATAAATGGAGAAGCTCAATATCAGTAGTCAAAACCAAACCAGGTGCTGATTGTGGCACAGATCATCAATTACTCATGTGCAAGTTCAAATTAAATCTGAAGAAAATAAAAACAAGTCCATAGAACTTAAGTATGCCCTTGAATGTAACCCTATGGAATTGAAAAATAATTTCAAAAACAGACTTGAGATATTGAACACTGATGATCAAAGACTAGATGAACTGTGGGATAACATCAAAAATATCATCCAGGAAGAAAGCAAAAGGTCATTGCCAAGGCAGAGGAGAAATAATAGACCAAAATCGATGTCAGAAGAGACTCTGAAAATTGCACTAGAATGTCAAGATGTCAAAATAAAGGGGGGAAATAACTAAGTAAATAAGTTGAAAAATTACTTTAAAGAGTAGTGCAAGAAGACAAAACAAAGTATTATAATAAAATGATAAAAGAGCTGCAAAATCTCTGTAGATGTTCATTGAAATGAAAAATAAACTAAATTAATAAAAAAAAGAGCTGCAGTTAAAAAATAGAAAGAGAAGGACTCATTTGGCATTTCTCAATATGAAAAACAAATTTCCAGACTCATCTTGAACACTCCGATGGCATTGTTATGTTGTTAGGTTTGAGTCAATTACTGCTCAAAACTAAACTATTCACAACAGACATGAGTTCTGTCCTGTTCTGTGTTATCCTTATCATCTTTGATACATGTAACCCATGGCTACAGTCCCTGTGTCACTCCATCTCATTAGGGTCTTCCTCTCTTTTGCTAACTCTCCCCCTTTCCAAGCATGATATCCCTTTCCAGAAATTAGCCTCTTTTAGAAACATGTCCCAAGTAGAAGAGATGATGCTTCATCATCCTTGACTCCAAGGAGCACTTTAGATGCAATTTTTCTAAGACATACTTATTCATTCTTTTGGAATTCTCTTCAGTAATCTTTACCAACACCACAGTTCAAAGGTCTCAGTCCTTCTGTCCTCCTTATTTATTGTTCAACTCTCAGAAGCATAGCAAAAAAAATTGAAGGCACATTTTAGTCTTCAAACTGACATCATTGCTCTTCAGTAATTTGGAGAGGTCCTTGATGGTAGACTTGCCCAATGCAATACATCTCCTGATCTCTTGACTGCTGGTACCAAAAGTGTTGATTGTAGGTCCAAGTGAGAAGATGAAATAATCGACAATTTAAATCCTTTCTTCAACTATCTTGATGTTGCCTATTGGCCTCGTGGTCTATTAAAAAAGGGTGTACATTTATCAGGACTAAAGAGACTTCATGAAGTGCCTTCCAGCCAAACTTGTTCAGAGGGACCCTGTTAACTAACTGCATGCACAACTTGATCTTTCTATGCATTGCACATTTTCCCTTTTGGAATGACTCAGCTCAATCACATTTAAATATAGCATATAGGCAAGAAGTGCTATTTTTTTAAAAAGAAAAACTACATGCTTAGATATTTCAGAGTTTGGCCTCAATTCTTGCTTTTCTCCTTCATCTCTTTCAGGTGTTAAGGGATAATAATTTTTAAAAAATGTAGCTCGAAGTTCGATATGGTCTAGAATAAAAATGGCTTAATATTTTCCTGAAATATATTATCTAATTTTTCTCTAAAGATAATAGGGTGGATTTCAGACAAAATGCTTTAACTAGACCCAAGAAGAAAAACGCTTTTAATGACCACCTCTAAGCTCTTTATTCTCCAAACCCAGCCATTACAAGCAGTCTGTTGGAGGGAATGACTAGGGAACACAGCAGAGCCAAGGACTTATAGGAAAAGCTTGGTGTAATATCAAAGCATTTCCACTCACAACACTAAATCACGCTGAAAAAATTCAATAGTCAGAATATGAGATCAGCTCCAGTGATATTAATCAAATAGGAAGCATTCATCCTGGTGGTGAAATGAGGCCAAAAAAGATGCAGTCACCATAAGAAAGCTGTGCACATTAGGAAGCTTCAAATGCTAGCAACTCTGATTATAAAAGAGCATGTTCATAGTCTTAGGAACACATACTCGAGTATTTAGAGATAAAGGGATTTGCTATAAGCAATTTACTCTCAAAAAATTGTTGTTGTTATTACTAGGTGCCCTCGAATTGACCATGATTCATACTGACCCTATGAACAATTGATCTAAACCTTGTCCTATCCTGTGCCATTCTCACAATCTCTGACAAACTCAAGTCTATTGCTGTAGTCACTGTGTCAATCTTCCTGTCCTTAGCTATAGCTTCTCCTTTCCAAGAATGATGTCCTTCTCCAAGGAACAACCTCTCTCAGTAAACATACCCAAAATATCTGCAAAGTTTGTCATCTCTGCCTACAAGGAGCACCCTGGCTGTACCCACTCCAAGACATATATATTTGTTCTTTCAGAAGTCCATGGACTATTTAGTGTTCCTCCAACTTCACAATTCAAAGGCATCATTTCTCCTTCTGTTGTCCTTATTCATTGTCCAGCTCTTGGATGCATAGCAAGTGGCTGAAAAGACCATTGAATCAGGTGTCCCTTAGTCCTCAAACTGACCTCACAAATCTTCAATAATTTGAAGAAGTCTATTATTGGACTTTCCCAGGGCATTAGAAATAGTTGTTGTTATTGTTGTTAGGTGCTGTTGAGTTGAGTCTGACTCACAGTGACCCTAAGAACAAAAGATCTGAACCCTGTTCTATCCTGTGCTGTCCTCACACTTCCTGGCATACAAAAGCCTATTGCAACAGTCACCTGGTTGAGAGTCTTCCTCTCTTTCACTGACCCTCCATCCTTCTCAGCATCATGTCTCTCCAAGGAATAGTCCCTCTTAGCAACATGTCTAAAGTATGTGAGGTGAAGCCTCATCATTCTTGCTTCCAAAGAGTACTCCAGCTTCACACTTTCCGAGACATGTCTGTTTGTTCTTTTGGCCATCCGTGGCATGTTCAGTGCTCTTTTCCAACACCACAGCTCAAAGGCCTCAATTCTTTTTCTGTAATTCTTATTCATTGTCCAGCTCTCAGATGCATAGTAAGTGATTGGAAAGACTATAGTCTGAATCAGATGCACCTTATCCTCAAACAGACATCACTGCTCCTCAATAATTTGGAGAGGTCTCTAACTGCAGACTTTCCCAGTGCCATGTGTCTCCTTATTTTCTGACTTCTGATACCAAGAGTATTAACTGTGGATCCAAGCAAGATGAAGCTATTGACAGTCCGGCCTCATGTTTATTGTGTTTGGGAAGAACATCGTCCTAAGTGGAACAGCACTTGTCTGTCCGTTTGTTATACTGAGAAAACTTGGGTTTTGTGTGATTCTGAAAGCCACTGTTGTGTCAAATATCATAGGGTTATCCATGGTGGACAGATTTTAGTGGAATTTCTGGTAAAAACAGACTAGGAATTAGGATGGGCCATCTTCTTCTTAAAGAACAGGCCTTTGAAAACCCTATGGACATGAAAGGAATGAGGACATTTATAGTAGTGTAATGGGAGAGCCCAGATTGGAAGTCTGATTGAAATGAGGGAAAACAATAACAAACATCATTTAATAATTGGAACATGGAATTTACTTAGAACAACTGTAGATATAAATAGGAAAATGACAGACAGAAAAGAGGAAAGAGGAGGAGAGAAAGAACCACTCCACTGATAAAGCAAATGAAGTAGTATTTTTCAATAGGTGACATCTTTGCAGCTTTCCTGAGTGTTTGAAATTATTTCCACAAACCAAATTTAAAAACATACAAAGATTAAACTTGAATGTTGCTGCCTAAGCTATGTTCCTCCTTCATCATGCCTCCCCCAAGCTTAACCACTTCAAAAATGTCTTTGGTATCTGTTAAATGAACACTTTCTTCCCACCTCCTCTGAGATATTAGCGTATGAACCTTCCTTAGTCACTCCTTCATTTCTCTCAAGGACACTCTTTCTGTGACTTCAAAGAATACAAATCTGGAGTCTAAAAATCTCTGAGGCCATAGACAAGAGCTGCTAAATGTTGTATTTGTTCTTCATGAGGGGTTATACATGTTCTTCATGTTGTTGTTGTTGTTATGTGCCATCAAGTCGCTTGTGACTCATAGCGACCTTGTGTACAACAGCCCTAAACCCTGCTCTGTCCTGTGCCAATTGCGCTATCTCTGACACACCTACCCTGATTACCCCAGTCACTGAATCAACCCACCTCATAGGGGATCTTCCCTTCCTGCTCTGTCCCTCCACCTTCTCAAGCATGATGTCCCTCTTCAAGGACCAGTCCCTCCTTAGAACATGTCCAAAGTATGCCAGACAAAGCCTCAGAATCTTTACTTCCAAGGAGCAGCCTGGTTTAACCCTCTCTAGGTTGAATCTCTTTGTTTTCTTAGCAGTCCATGGTACACTCAATACTCTTCTCCAGCACCACAGCTCAAAGGCATCAATTCTCCTTCTATCCTCCTTTGTCACTGTCCAACTCTCCGATGCATAACGAGTGATTGCAAAGAACATGGCCTGTATTAGATGCACCTTAGTCTCCAGAGTGACACCATTGCTCTTCGGTACTTTGGAGAGGTCCCTAACAGCAGACTTTCCCATCGCAATACATATTTTAATTTCCTGGCTGCTGGTGCCAAGAGTGTTGACTGTGGAGCCAAGCAAACTAAAGCTGTGAACAATCTCAATTTCTTCACCATCCATCCTGATGCTACCAATTGGCCCAGTGGTGAGAATCTTTGTCTTCCATATTGAGTCTCAATCCCTATTGAAGGCTGCAGTCCTTGACCCTCTGCAGCAAGTGCTTCAGGTCCTCCTCAGTTTCAGCAAGCAAGGTTGTGTTATCTGCATAACTCAGATTGTTGATAGATCTTCCACCAATCCTGACTGCATATTTCTCCTCATAGATCCCCGCCTCCCGGATTATCTGCTCTGCATACATGTTGAAAAGGTATGGAGACAGGACACATCCCTGGCATACACCCTTCCCAATTTTGAACCATGCAGTATTTCCTTGCTCTGTTCTGACGACTGCCTCCTGGTCCGAGTATAGGTTTCACATTAGCATGATCAAGTGTTCTGGAATTCCCATTCTTCTCAGAGTCAGCCACAATTTGTTATGATCCACACAGTCAAATGCCTTTGCATAATCAATGAAACACAGATGGACATTCCTCTGGTATTCCTCTGGTATTTCCTGCTTTCAGCTAAGATTCATCTAACATTAGCTGCAGTATTCCTAGTACCTCGACCCCTCCTAAACCCAGCCTGGACTTCTGGCAGTTCTCTGCTAATATAATGTTCTTCATAAGGGATCTAAAAAAGAATGATGAAACTTTGTCTTACATACTTTGGGCACATTGTCCTTGGAAAAAGACCTCATGCTGGAAAGGTCAGCAAAAGAGAGGAAGACCCACAAGCAGATGGATTGACACAGTGACCAAAACAATGAGTTTGGAGAAGCCAGAGACTATGACAATGGAAAGGTTGAGATCTCTTGTTCGTTGGGCTGCTGTGAGCTGTAGTGAACTCAGCCACACCTAACAAGACCTCATAGGTAAACTCAGGATGCTATTTCTTTACTTAGTCCAAGTATCTGCCCAAATTTGGTTTGTCCTTGAGCTTCTTTTTAAGGATTAGCTTTTTCCCCTCTCTCTTTTTTAAATTAAATTTAATGAAAGGATTCGTTTTAAATGCCATATCATGTGTTCCCTTTGCAACATTGAGAAATTTCACATGAAATTTTAAGTTCTTATCATTAGTCTTTTACTACATGAATGCTCAATTTCTATTTGTGAACCTACTCAGAATTTGCTTTTAAAGAGACTGCATGACTGTAAATATTCTTGTTGTTGTTAGGTGCCATGAAGTATGATTCATAGCAACCCTATGAACAATGGAGCTGAACCCTGTCCTATCATGTGCCATCCTCACAGTCAGAAATTTAATAGTTCAAGGACATAGGCTAAGAGAGGCCATGAAATCAATGTGGAAGAGACAAAGAGACTCATGAAAGCATTGTGGCAAGATGTTTCAAACTTTGATGTACGTACAATTCCCCAAGGGTATTGCTAAAACTCATCTTCTGAAAGGTAGCGCTTCTGTATTTCTAGTAATCTTTGAGATGATATAGTTCCATGGACCACCCCAAATAGTGAAACTCTTTCAGGACTACTTGGTCCTGAAAAGCCCAAATGGATAAGAAAGATTCTAGTTGAGCTGTGGAATGATAGTAAATAAAATTTGAACAGATAAGGAGAGAAAAGAGCATTTCAAGGGTGGTTTTTGACAAAGGAACAAGGTCAACATGAAATTAACTTGCTAGGAGATCTATGGACATGAGTCTGCGTATAACCGGGCATCTGTGTTGGCCTTAAGAGAAGTGAGTCTAGAATGGAACCTTTGACTATTAAGCTAAAGAGCATAGACTTCATATTCAAGGCAATAGAAAGACAGAAAAGGTGTTACAGAAGAGGAAGAGGTGACAGAGTCTATTTGGATGAGGCTACCCCAGATGTTTATGCTTCCATGGGACACTATCATTACAGTGAGTGGAATATTTGAAAAACATCAGAAGTTACAGATGAGTCATTAAGGGAGATCTCTCGTCTAAATAATTTCTCTGGCTCCAAATTCTTTTCTCGGGTCTTGCTTCTAAATAGTTGTATTTTATAAAGCCCATGACAGGTAATTAACTGGGGGGCAGAGTTTTAATTCACAACGCTTAAGGTAAAGTAGAAATGTGATTAACACTTGCTTGTCTAAAATGGAATACAAACCAGAGGGAAACTGACTATCTTCAGGTTGAGGTGTAAAAGAGAAAGATCCAGAATCTTTGGTAAATACAAGCTTTTAAAGTGCATTAGTGATGCAGAGTTAAGGTTACTTATTTAAAAATTCTAAAGCCTGTGTTCAGATATGTAAATAGGAATGAGGCATAAACAATTTGCAAAGTGTTCTCATAGCTCTTTAACTGCTATTGGCACTTAGACTCTTCAAGTAAATAAACATAGATATAGAACACAATACTAAATCCTTGGTTTTGGTTGTAAATACAGAGTTTCCCCTTAGTAATTCACTCTTTGTTTTCCAATTTCCCCAGTTGTCTTCCCAATTCCACTCTACTCAAATAGTGGGGCAAAGGATGTTTCTATGATGTTTTCCTTTGAGAGAATATTCTCTGCCAGTTTCACTGATGATTGAGATCCATCTCTCTCTCTCTCTCTCTCTCTCTCTCCCGCCCCTCCTCTCTCCTCTTTCCCTTCCTTCCTCCTTTTCCTCTCTCTCCTTTCCTCCCTCCCTCTTCCTCTCTCTGTTGGCTGTTTCTCCTTTAACCTCAGCCAATTTCCCACATGATCCTCTTGGAGATGCTGGCAGTCTCAGGAATGAACCACAAGGGTTCATGGCAGATTCCTCTTAGACACCTTTAGCACAAACAGAGAGAGCTCTGGTGTTCTAATGGGTAAGGAGTTAAATTGCCAACCCAAAGGCAAATAGTTCGGATCTATTTACTGCTCCTCAAAAGAAAGATGGGCAATCTCCTGTGTGATTTACAGCTTCTGAAAACTCTCTGTAGGGTCAGCTATGAGTTGGTTTCATCTGAACATCATACAAAATAATGGCACAAAGAGCATACTCTTACATTCTTCCATATCCTTGAACCAAAATAAACATATGAAACTTGTACCAAAAGTAAGATTTGTTTGGCATAGGTTTCTCATTAGCATGATCAAGTGTTCTGGGATTCCCATTCTTCTCAGAGTCAGCCACAGTTTGTTATGATTAGAAAAAAAAAATACCTAAACCACCCCAAAACCAAATGCTAGGTGAATTTGAGGCAATAGTTACCTTGCTCTCCTGATTTAAGCCATTGTTTTTATTATTAATGTGCTGTAGAGTTGCTTGTGACTCATAGCGACCCTATGTACAACAGCCCTAAACTCTGTCTGTCCTGTGCCAATTGCACTGTCTCTGACACTCCCATCCTGATTACCCCAGTCACTGAATCAATCCACCCCATAGAGAGCCTTCCCCTCCTGTGCCGTCCCTCCACCCTCCCAAGCATGATGTCCCTCCCCAAGGATTTAAGCCATAGCCTATTTTATTAGGGTATCAGAGATGGAAAATTGTCAGACTTGTAAACATTCTTCCCATAACTCTGTTTCTCAAAGGAAAATAGTTTTGCTTGCTCCCTCTGCCCCCTAACTTACAGAAAAGGGATAAAAAGGGAAGCTGAATGTGACAGTGTTTTTCATGTATGCATTTTAAGAAACTTTTAATGAACGCTTTAACCAAATAGCAGTTTTATATAACCTTTGAGCTTGGCTTTATCAATGTATGCTTAGATTCTTTCACATATAACATCTACAAGACAGTAGATACTTCAGAACTTGTAACAAGAGGTCATTAATGACTTTTATGTCTCTTGAGCTCATGTGATTGGTCTGATTTTTTAATAACTACTCAACTGTCCATGGCTTTTCCAATTACTTGCTGTACATCTGAGAGCCGGACAATAAATAAGGATGACAGAAAAGAATTGACGCCTTTGAGCTGTGGTGTTGGAGAAGAACACTGAATATACCATGGAAAGCCAAGAGAATGAACAGATATATCTTGGAGAGGGCGCAATTAGAGTGCTCTTTAGAGGCTTTGCCTCACATTCTTTGAGCATGTTGATAGGAGGGGCTACTTTTTGGAGAAGGACATGTTGCTGAGAAGTGTGGAAGGTTGGCTAAGGAGAGGAAGACCCTCAACCAAGTGGATTGACAAGGTGACTGCTGCAATGAGCTCTTGTGTGTCAGGAAGGGTAAGGATGTCACAGGATAGAACAGGGTTCAGATCTTTTGTCCATAGGGTTGCTATGAGTTGTACGTGATTCAGCAGCGCCTAACAACAACAACAACAACAACAACAACTCAGCTGTATTCCTATTTGAATCAGTATTTCAGCTAAATGAAGTCTTTGAAGAGTCAGATCAGAGTAATATCCACTTATCTGCTAATTCCTCAGTTAAAAAAAATAATAACCCCCCCCCCAGCCCCAACACAAAACCAAAAAAAATCCAACACACAACTCATTGGCATCAAATCAGATATGACTTACAGCTGACCTTCCAGTGGGTTTTTTTAGGCTATAAATTTAAAAGGAGAAGACTGCCTTCTTTTCTCCCATGGAGCTGCTGATAGATCTGAACTGCCAGAGAAGTGCTGTCTTTGGGTTAGCAGTGCAAACAAAGTCAGAAGAATCAGATAGTCTTGATGATAATCAATATTAACATTACCAACGATAATATCAAGGTTGTATAATGAATAAGGGATTGAAGAAGAATTGAAGCCTTTTCATTGTGCTGTTATTGAAAATATTGACTATACTTGAGAATACGTGCACTCAGAGTGCTTCTGAGAAGCAAGGATGTTAAGATTTTTGTCTACCCTACTTTGGACATGTGTTCAGGAGCCAGTCCCTGTAGAGGAACATTCTGCTTGGACAAGTAGAGGGTCAGTGAAAGACAGAAAGAACCTCAATGAGATGGGTTCAGTGACTGCAACAACTCCTTAAGCACAGCAGGGATCATGAAGTTGGTGCAAGATCCTTCTGTTATCATAGAGTTGCTAGGATTTAGAGTCATCTAACACCCCAGTCAGTAATATCATGGTCCCAGAGAGCACAAAGTTGTATAGACAGGAAACTGATAGATCATGACAAACGAGAGGGCATTCAAATGACTAGGAAAGAATGGACTTTTGAATTCTGAAGCATGAGCAGAGTAAGTAGTGTTTACAAGTAAAGAACTCAGGTGGCACAGTGGTTAAATGCTCAGCTCCTAATCAGGAAGTCAGTGGTTCAAGTAATCTACCATTTGGATGAAAAAGACTTAGCAATCTGCTCCCGTAAATGATTGTTGTTGTTGTTATGTGCCGTCAAGTCACTTGTGACACATAGTGACTCTATTATACAACAAACAGCTCTGAAGCCTGTTCTGCCCTGAACCACTCTCATGGAGTCCAACACACCCACCTCCATTGCCCCAGTTACTGTATCAATCCTTCTCATTTGGGTCTTCCCATTCTGTGCTTCTGAGCAGGATGTCCTTCTCCAAGGATCAGTCTCTTCCTGGCTATATGCCCAAAGTATGTGAGCTTCAAAATCCTAGACTCCAAGGAGAAACTTGATTTCACGCTCTCCAGGACAGACCTATTTGTTTTCTTGGTGGTCAATAGTATGTTCAAGAATTTTTCAGCACCATACCTCGAAGGCATCAATTTTTCTTCTGTCATCCTTAGTCATTGTCTGTCTCTCTGGTGCGTAGCAAGTAATTGTGAATGGCATGGCTTGGATAATGTGCACCTTAGTCTTAGACTGACATAGTTGCTTCTCAGTACTCTGGAGAGTTTCCTGACAGCAGACTTTCCCAATACAATTCATCTTTTGATTTCCTGACTGCTGGTGCCAAGAGTGTTGATTGTGAAGCTGAGCAAGCTTTAATTGTTAACAACTTCAATCTCTTCTCCATCTACCATAGTGCTACCAATTGGACCAGTTGTGAGAATCTTTGTCTTTTTGACAATGAGCCTCAATCCATATTGAAGACTACAGTCCTTGACTTTCTGCAGCAAGTGCTTAAGGTCCTTCTCGCTTTCAGCAAGAAAATATGTGTCATCTGCATAATGTAGGTTGTTGATGGATCTTCTTCCATCCTGATAATACATTTCTCCTCATAAAGCTCAGCCTCTGAAATATGACCCAGAAAACCACATGAGGCAGCCCCATAGAATTGCTTTGAAGTGGAAACAACTGTTATTGTCTCGATATCAAGCAACAATAGTTATTAGCAAACTAAGTTAGTATGAAAAGAAATTTTCTCTTATGTGCTTGTTGTGACTCAAGACTGATGATTATCTACCTGTCCTTTCCAGGACAACGTCACTTTTGCTATAAAAAACATATTAACTTCACTCTGGAGACTAAGGTGCACCTGATACAGGCCATGGTTTTTGCAATCACTTGTTATGCATCAGAGAGTTGGACAATGACTAGGGAGGATAGAAGGAGAATTGACGCCTTTGAGCTGTGGTGCTGGAGAAGAGTACTGAATGTACCATGGACTGCCAAGAAAACAAATAGATTCATCCTAGAGAGGGTTAAACCAGGCTGCTCCTTGGAGGCAAGGATTCTGGAGCTTCGCCTGACATACTTTGGACATGTTGTAAGGAGAGACAGGTCTTTGGAGAGGGACATCATGCTGGGCAGAGTGGAGGGACAGCGCAGGAGGGGAAGACCCTCTATGAGGTGGATTGATTCAGTGACTGGGGTAATCGGGATGGATGTGTCAGAGGCAGTGAGATTGGCACAGGATACAGCAGGGTTTAGGGCTCTTGTACATAGGGTTGCTATGAGTTGCAAGCGACTAGACGGCACATAACAACAACAACAACAACAACAACAACTCTATGTGTGCTCTTGTCATAATTGCTTCAGATAGATGACCAAATCTCATATGATATTCATTCTTGAATTTGACATTCATTCTAAGATTGTCTTAACCTTTGTTCTCCTTTACCTGGAAAAAAGTAGGATTTGAAAGTACAATCTTAGACAGCTGTAGGAATGGTGATTTTTTAATCAGCACCATGGTCAAAGTTTAGGCTGATAGACTGAGACTGTGTCCTATAAAAACCAGTTGCAAAAACACCTTGAAGGAATGGATGCTGGGCCTAGGTGCCCAGGACAGCCATGTCTGGGTGACTAAACTCAACTGGCACAACCCAGTTCACAAGACAATGTTCCACATCTTATTTGATAAGTGGTAACTGAGGTCTTACAAACATATTAATGACCATTTGAGGTCCAAATAGCCATCCTGCCTACGTGAGGCAAAGAAGCAGAAATAAAATCAAACACATGGAAAGAATAACTTCGAAGGACTGAAAGACCATGTGAACCTCAGTCTCCACGACCTTGAGAGCAAAAGAAATAAATGGTGGTCAGCTTCTACTATTGACAACTCTGAAAGGGATCAAAACAGAAAGCCCTCTAAATAGTGGGAGAAAAAGAGGGAGAAAAAAACAAAACAAAAAAATTTAAAACCCCTCAAACCCACAAGGTTTACCTCATTACTGGGCCAAAAGGCAACATTATGATAGAAGGAGAGAAGATTGAAGTCAACAATTTCACTTTGCTTGAATCTACAATTAACCCATTTGGCACCATCAGTCAAGAAATCAAAGGATTTGAGTGAATCTGCTGCCAAGAACCTCTCTCTAAGTGGTCAAGGAACAGTGATGCCAGTTTAAAGCTAAGGTAATCTGATTCAAACCTTTTCAATTACTTGTTAATGCTTATGAAAGTTGGACAATGTCTAAGGATTACTGAAGAAGATGCCTTTGAGTTGTGGTATTGAAGTACTGAGTATGTCCTGGACGGACAAAACAACAGATATGTCTTAGCGAAGTGCAACCAAGGTGCTCCTTAGGGACAAGGTGATGAATCTCACATATTTTGACTATGTTGCTATGAAGGTTCATCCTTGGAAAAGAAAATCATTCTTGGAATAGTGAAGAGTCAGTGAAAGAGAGCAAGACCCTCAATGAGATGGATTAACACAGTGAGTATAACAATAGTTTCATGTATATTAGAGATGATGGGGATGACACAGAATAGGGCAGGGTTTAGATCTATTGTTCACAGGGTTGCTATGACTTCTGGTCAACTCAACAACATCTGACAACAGCAATAACCAGGTTTATTTCTCTGATAGAGATCGCTGGAACCACAAATACCAAACCCCTTAGTAATTATCCAAGATTGGACCACAACTCAACTCTATAGCTCAATTTTCAGACAAATGATGTTGTTAGATGTCATCAAGTCAACTATGACTCATAACGACCCTATGAAGAAGAGAAGGAATCTTGTCCGGTCTTGTACATTGTTTGATTTCTACCATGCCCAGTTTCTCTCTGCCCATTGTTATAGTCTCTATGTCAAGCCATCTCTTTGAGGGTCTTCCTTTCTTTCTTCAACACCTTTCCCAGTATGATGTCCCAATGAGAAATAGTATATGAGGTGAACTGTAACCACAAGGAGACGTGTGTGTACATGCCTTAGAGAAATTAGCTACATGAGCTCAACAAGACAGCATTTACCCAGGGATAAACCTCAGGAGACAGGACAGAGGAAGAATGGAAATGAGAAACACAGGGGAAAGTTGGAAAAAAAGTTGTTAAATTGTGAGTATTGTAATTAATATTACAAAACAAAATGTATATGAGTTGTATATAAAACAATTTCATCCATGTTAAAAGAAAGTTAAAAAAAACTTAAAAAGATAAACTACTACCGATTTAGTTGACTCTAACTAGTAGAAATTTTACGTATGTCAAAGCAGAACTATGCTTGACTTTTCAGAAACAGATTGCTAGGTTTTTCTCTGGAGGAACTGTTAGTGGACAACCAACCAAATTCACAGAGAAAGGCAAAGGTAGATTTTCTCTGAAGATGGTGCCTAAAGCGAAGAAGGAAGCCCCTCCCTCTCCCAAAACTGAAGCCAAAGCCAAAGCATTAAAGGCCAAGAAGGCAGTTCTAAGGGCATCCACAGAGGCAAAAAGAAGATTCGCACGTCACCCACCTTCCAGCGGCCTAAGACGCTGAAACTCTGAAGGCAGTCCACATACCCCTGGAAGAGTACCACCAGGAGAAACAATCTTGACCACTATGCCATCATCAGATTTCCCTTGACCACTGAGTCAGTCATGAAGAAGATAGAAAATAACAACACAATTGTGTTCATTGTGGACATCAAATCAAACAAGCTGTAAAGAACCTCTGATGTGGCTAAGGTCAACACCTTGATTACGCCTGATGGAGTGAAGAAGGCCCATGTTTGATTTGCTTCTGACTATGATGTTTTGGATGTTGCCAACAAAATTGGGATCATCTAAAGTGAGTCCAGCTGGATAATTATAAATACAAATTTCTCTCTCTCTCTCTCTCTCTCTCTCTCTCACACACACACACACACATAAAATAAAAAAGAAAGTTGAACCCAACTGCAGCTTTTTCATACAGACTTTTTTGTTTGTTTCCTATAGAAACTTAGCTGTAAACAAAATTATTTGCAGTAAGTGAATAGCTGGTGAGGAATAATCTACAGATGAGGAATATTTACTTAACAAGAGAGTTCTAGCAGAATAAAAACAGTCAGGTGGAGAATGAGATACTAAGGTTCATCTGTTTTGTTGATTGCTGTCGAGTTGAACATGACTCACAATGACTCTATGAACCAAAGACCTAAAGCCTTTCTATAACTATCATCTTTTCTCAAAGTTCATAGAGTTTCCAGAGGCATGTTGTTTAGAAAGTGGATGCCACTCCTGCTTCATCTAGTTAATTCAGTTTTAATTTTTAGTGAAAGATGAAATTAGGGTACATGAAAATGAAACTAAAAATCAGTTTGAAAGAAGCTAGGGAAGAACTAGAAATGTATATGCCTCTCACACTAGTGCTTTGATATGTCATGCCAGGGTGTTCATTTGAAATCATTGTTCTGCAGCATTAGAATAGAACTGGAGGAGAGTGGAGGAAGAGAGATAGGAAAATGTGCAAAAATAAAGGAATGAAAATCCAACTTTTCTGTAAACTTTCATTAAGATAACAATTAAAAATTTTATAAAAAAGAATAGCATCTGAACACAGAAGTATTAAAAACTTGATTTGTTTGTAGATCATAGTATAGATACATTTGTTTATAAACAAGACTTCTGTTGTTGTGTACTATGGAGTTAGAACTGAGCCATAGCTGACTCTGGTGGGTTTTCAGAGGTAGTTTTAATCACAATGGAGGAGTATGCCCATCCTTCTGTGGAGCAAGTGGTGGAGTCAAATTGTTTTCCTTTGGGTTTGCAGTGCAGCTTCTTACCATAAGCCACCAGAACTAGTGATAATTTTATCAGAGCCACTTTAATGCTCAAGATGGTAACTTTGCAATTGAGATAAATGTATGTATATGAGTGTTGAGTTTTAAAAACATATTCAAATGTTTATGTGTGCAAAGGATGTCTCCAAAGCATCTACAATACATCTAGAGAGTTTCTTTGCTTAGCTCAAAACTTCCAAGTGAGAGACTAGCAGAAGTCATGGAGCTAAATCTGTATCACTTGGGATTTGGAAGATACCTTTACTCACCTACAAAAGGGCTTCTCTGGGAATTTGATCACTAACTTGCCAGGTGACCTTGTCTAAGTCAGCAGACCTCTCTATGTGGTTTCTTTCCATTTACAGAAATCATGTAGAGTAGAATGGGGAAATTTTAAAATACTTTAGAACTATAGGCGTTTTTGAGAAGAATAGTAACTCACTTAT
>NW_006399941.1:3443518-3445215 GCF_000299155.1 Elephantulus edwardii
ATGAGAGATCTTCTTTAAGGCTGTCTTTAAAATCTCAACTAGCTCTTTGTGTTCAATTTCTGAATACTCTAGTCATAATTCTAGTCTACTAGTTTCATTTCTTTCTTTCTTCAAAGAATAGTACAAATTAATGGCTGATTCTTCAGGGAAGCTTTGGTTCAACGCACTCAACAACAGGCAGTAAAATGTCCCTCATCTTTTACTTTACCTTTTGGAGTTCCTCCTATCTTGGGGAGACAAACTAAACACTGCCCACAGGGTAAGGCAGAAAGAGCACTAGTGCCACCACCTGGATGCAGGGAGAATGAGGTACCACACCAAAAGGAAAAGTCACTATTTTGTCCAAGCTAAGCCATCACTTTTGTTAACTCATTGCCCTGCTCTTTTACTTCCCATTATTTCCTCTAATTCTCATTTTTCATTCTCTGTCTCTATTTTCTACACAGTATGCTTCCATGCTTCCCTGCTTCATCACCCTTGCTTTAAGGAGAGGTCCAGAGAACCGCGAGGCCCACCATAAATTGAGAGGTGAGGGATATCTGGACTGTAGGCCCATATGTTCTTCTAAATATACTGGAAAGCGTCTTTGTAAGATTTCCCTTTCACACTACCTGAGGTGGTTGTTGATGTAGTCATTCAGTGTTGTTGAGTTCAACCTGACTTATAGCAACTTTATGAAAATAGATGAAACCTATCTCTAGTCTATACCGTCCTCAAGATCTCTGACTTGCTCTGGCCCATTGTTACAATTAACCATGTCAGATCATCTCATTGTGAATCATCTTTTCTTTTACTGACCTCTACTTTCCCCAAGATAATGTCTTCTCTGAGGTCTACTGTCTCACTCCCAATAATATGTCCAAATTATGTGAGCTTTTCATCAAACCAACTTGTAAGGAGCACCTAGCTTGCACATCTGGCAAATCAGATTTGTTCTTTTTTTTGACAGTCTGTGATATATTCAATACTCTTTTCCAACACCACAATGCAAAACCATCTATTTTTTGGTCTTCCTTATTTATTTTACTTTCACTGCATAGTAAACAATTGAAAATACTCTGGCTTGAATCAGGGGAACCTTAGTCCTTAAACAGATATTCTTGCTCTTTTGAAGTTTAGAGATGTCCTTGACAGATTTTTCCAAATACAAAATGTCTTTTGATTTCTTAAATACTGGCACAACAGTGTTGAATATGGATTTAAGCAAAGTGAAGTCATTGACAACTACAATCTTCTCAAGGTGCTTCCTAGTGGTCCAGTGGGGAGGATATTTTTCTCGATGTTGATTTCTAGCACATATTGAGGAATGTAGTCTTAGATCTTCAGGGAGTGCTTCAAAGTCTTCTTCACTCTCTTCATGCAAGTTTCTGTTGTGTGAATAATGCAGGCTGTTGATGCATCTTCCCCTAATTCTGACATCACATTTGTATTCATATAATCTAGCTTCTCAAATTATTTACACAACACACAGATTGAATAAGTGTGGAGAAAGGATACAATACTGACACTTACCTCTCCTGATTTTAAACTATGCTGTGTTCTCTTGTTCTATTCAGACAATTGCCTCTTGGTCTATGTGTAGGATTTGCATGAACACATTTATGTGTTCTGAGATTCCTATTCTTCTCCATGTTAGTTGTAATTTGTTATGTTACACAGAGTCGAATGCATTTCAATAGTTAATACAACACAAGTAA
>NW_006399941.1:3446660-3458459 GCF_000299155.1 Elephantulus edwardii
ATTCATCAAATTGTGCAACCCTGTGATTACTCCCCTCCCTATCCTCATGCCTCTGCTCCTACTCTCCACCCCTTAGATCCTCATACACATTTTACTAGTTATCTTTCTATTTCTATAATAATGGTGTTACACAGTATTTGTCCATATGTGACTAGGTTAGTTCGCTCAGCATAATGCTCTCCAGTCCCTCGCAAGTTAGGTAGTAATTTACAAAATCATTGCTTCTGTGTCTTGTATAGTATTCCATCATGTGAATATACCACAATGACTCAATCCATTTGATTGTGATTGGACATTTGGGTTGTTTTCAAATTCTTGTGATGGTGAATAATGCTGGTATGAACACTAGTGTACAAGTCTCCATTTGTGCCTCATTTCTCATCCTTTCAAGATATATTCCAAGCAATGAAATAGCTGGGTCACATGGAATTTCTATGTTTAGCTTTTAGAGGAAGCGCCAAACTGCCTTCCAGAGTGGTTGTACCATTTTATGATGCTACCAATAATATATACAAATTCTTATCTCCCCGTGCCCTCTCCAACATTTATTATTTGCTGTCCTTTTGAACTTTGCCACTGTTACTGGAGCGAGATGGTATCTCATTGTGGTTTTGATTTACATCTCTCTTATTGACAGTGATTTTGAGCATTTCTTTATGTGGCTGTTGGCCATTTAAATATCTTTCTCTGTGAAAATTCTTTGCATGTCTTTTGCCCATTTTGTAACTGTGTTATCAATCTTTTGATTGTGGATGCCCTTTTCTGCAATGGTATTGCCACATTATCACACCCCCACCCGCTCCCTGCCAAGTGAGTAGGTTTTCTTTTCACCCAATTGGAAAAAGTTTTTGACACACACAGGGATTTAATTTTTAGAAGGCCTATGCATCAATTTTATCCTCTCCAGAGTGTGCATTTCTGACTATATTTGGCAGTCTTTTTTATACTATAGACTAGGCTAAGCTTGATCCCAGCTTGTCTCTGATGAGTTTTATGGTTTTGGGCTTTACTACCAGGTCTCTGATCCACCTTGAGTTGATTTTTGTGTATGGTGTGAGATGTGGATCCTGTTTCAGCTTTCTGCAGGTAGCAGTCCAGTTTTACCAGCACCATTTTTGAAGAGGTTGTTATTTCTCATTTGATAGATTTTACTTGCTTGTCAAATATCAGTTGACCATAGATAGCTGCCTCTATTTCTGGGTTTTCAATTCTGTTTCATTAGTCTATATGCTTGCCATTGTCCTGGTCTTATTTTAAATGCTGAAACCGAGCTTCTCTGTTGACTCTTTTCACAGCCTGTGCCCCCTCCCCATGATTCACCACTAACTAACACTCTCATTATTAATTGAATGGAACTCATTACTGTCAGATGGGAACGAAAGGCTGTAATTTACATGGGAAGAAATAGCCCATCTTTCTCTAAAAAGTAGCTATTGGATTAGAACTACCTTTCTTTGAATTAACAGTATAAGTTATTTCCACTAGGCTACAAGATGTCCTTTCCTTTAGATTAACCTTGAGGTTAAGCTCTATCAAATCATTAGCTCTGAAATTTAAGAGTGGAGAGAAGCACTTTTCGCATTCAATGAAGAAATCCCATATAGTCCTTCTCTGTTTTGTGATGTGAGTGCTATCTAGAGTCCACGATACTAAGTTTTGTTTTACGTGATGTGATTTTACAAAATACTACAACCAGGACACAGGGAAATTGAATACAAAAATTTCTTATAGAAGGAAATAGCCAGAGAGAGAGAAAAAAAATTGTCGTCTTTGTGGTGGTTTGTTGTTATGTGCCGTTGAGTAGCCGGAGACTTATGGTGACCCTATGCATAATAGCTTTGAGCCTTGCCTTATCCTGAGTCAATCTCATTGTCTCTGACACACTTGCCTCATTAGCTCAGTCACTGTGTCAATCCATCTCATCCAAGATTTTCCTCTCCTGCGCCGTTCCTCCATCTTTCCAAGCATACTGTCCCTCTCCACGTACCAGACCCTCAAGGGAACATGCCCAAAGTATGTGAGACAGAGTCTCAAAATCCTTACCTACAAAAAGCAACCTTCACCCTCTCCAGGACAACTTTTTTGTTCTCCTGGTTGTCTGTTGTCTCTTTAACATGCTTCTCCAGCACCACAACTCAAAGGCACCAATTTTTCTTCTGTTATTCTTAGTTATTATCCAGTTATCTGATGCATAGAGAATAATTGCGAAGACAATGGCCTGAGTCAGGCTCACCTTAGTCTTTAAACTGACATCACTGCTCTTTAATACTCTAGAGAAGTCCCTCACAGCAGATTTTTCTAATGCAATTAATCTTCTGATTTCCTGACTACTGGTGCCAAGAATGTGGATTATGGAACCAAGCAAGCTGGAATTTTTAACATTCTCAGTCAGTCTCTTTAAAAATTTACAGATAGTTATACGAGCAGTTATTACTTGGAATCAGACATTGTTCTTAACAATGTAAAAAGGATGTAAAAAGGAAGGAAATAACTTGGCTTTCTGAATAAATGTTAATGTTATGTTTCCTTGATTTTTCATTTTAACAGTTTAGATAACTATTTTAGGGGCAAAATATTGAATTTTGTAATTCAGTCTGGGCTTCTGTAGCTCAAAGGTTGACTTGTAACAGATGGGAAATAAAGCAGTTTGAGAGCACTCACACAGAAATTAGAGGAGCTTTACTTTTGTTTCTTACTTTGGTTGCCTGAATTATCTTTACTTTAAAGAAAAATAATATTATGTATGGACAATTATGGCCTAGTAGAACTCTGAGAATAACTGAGCTAATAAGAGAATTATGAGATCGGCCGAATTTCTTGTTGTTGTCATTGTTAGGTGCTGCCTAGTGAGATAACTGATGATTTGTTAGATTGGCTCAATTCCTTAGTTTTTGACAAATAGTGATAAATGGTTTTTGGCAGCCATCAATGAGATTCTGTACTTTCTAAATGTTTTATTGAAATATGTTTTGATGAAGACTTTTTAAAAAAATCTGGGTTAAAATGAAAATTAAAATTCAAGGTTAATTTTTGTTGTCATTAGGTGCCATTGGCTTTGAAAATTTTCACAGAACAGATCATTCAGGAAGCAGGGCTTTATGAGGAGGAGTGTGGCATCAAGATTGGAGGAAGACTCATTAACAACCTAAGTTATGCAGATGACACAACCTTACTTGATGAAACTGAAGAAGACCTGAAGTTCTTGCTGCAAAAGGTGAAGGACTGTAGTCTTCAATATGGATTGAAGCTCAACATCAAGAAGATAAAGATTCTCACCACTCGGTCAATTGGCAGCACCGTAATAGAAGAAGAAGAAGAGATTGAGGTTGTCAGCAATTACAGCTTTCTCAGATCCACACCAGCAGTCAGGAAGTCAAAAGATGAATTGCATTGGGAAAATCTGCTGTTATAGACCTCTCCAGAGTGCTGAAGAGCAACAAAGTCAGTCTAGATACAAAAGTGTGCCTAATCCATGCCATGGTCTTCTGAATTACTTGTTATGCTTCAGAGAGTTGGACAAT
This sequence comes from Elephantulus edwardii, assembly GCF_000299155.1. NCBI lineage: Eukaryota > Metazoa > Chordata > Mammalia > Macroscelidea > Macroscelididae > Elephantulus > Elephantulus edwardii. The sequence continues at coordinate 3,450,182 of NW_006399941.1, forward strand.
GACTAAGGATGACAGAAGAAGAATTGATGTGTTCGAGTTGTGGTGCTGGTAAAATGTCTCGGACATACCATGGACTGCCAAGAAAACGAGTAAGTCCCTCTTGGAGAAGGTGAAAGCAAGTCTCTCCTTGGAGGCTAGGATTTTTAAGCTCTGCCTCTCTTACTTTGGGCACATGGCCAGTAAAGATTGGTCCTTGGAGAAGGACATCATGCTCGGAAGGGTGGAGGGACAGCACAGGAGAGGAAGACCCTAGATGAGATGGATTGATACAGTACCTAGGGCATGGGGGTTGGTGTGTCAGATTGATAAGACTGGCTCAGGGTAGGGAAGGTTTCAGACCTGCTGTACATAGGGTTGCTATAAATCGCAGGCAACTCAAAGGCTTATAACAACAACAACAACCTATATTGGTTTTTTTTTTTTTTGTTAAAATTTAAACCTCTTGTTGAGAGTCAACAAGACCTCAGGAGGGCATTTGTATTTAAAGTTGGTTGTTATTATATTTTGGAGGAACATTTTTCTAAGTGGTACTGCACTCTTCTGTCAATATGCTGTACTGAGGTAACCTGGGGTTGCTGTGATGCTGAACCTTGTGCCATGGGGGTGTCAAATGCCATAATGGTTACCCATGGTGGACAGTGTTTGGTGGAGCTCCCAGTTTAAGACAGGTTTGGAAGCAGGAGTGGCATCCACTTCCTAAACAACATGCCTCTGGAAATGCTATGAACTTTGAGAAATGTCGATAGTTATAGAAAAGCTTCAGGCCTTTTGTTCATAGGTTTACTATGAGTCAGTCTTGACTCAAGGGCAATCACCACCATCATCAACATGTACATTTGCACACAAAGTTCATATAATTGTGACATTGATTTTTGTTAGATTAGAGCTATTTATTAGAAGGTATTAAGCTGTCTTTTTTCTGGAGGCATGGTGGTAAAATGAGAAACTTTGTTCTACTAATACTCAAAGCTTCAAATATATAAAAATGCTATTCTGATTTTCTTAGCATTTAGATACTTTTATTTTAGCTAACATTGTCCTTTGGGATCCTCCACAACACCTACTACAAATTTGTATACATAATTGTTGTTAGATGCCATTGAGTCAAGTATGACTCCTGGAGACCCTATGAACAACAGATCTGAACTCTGAATAAAGAGGCACATTGGACTGTGAAAACCTGCAGTTAGGGAACCTCTCCAAATTATTGAGGAGTAATGATGTCAGTTTGAGGATTAAAACATATCTGATTCAGGCCATGGTCTTTCTAATAATTTGTTATGCATATGAGAACTGGACAATGAATAAGGATGACAGAAGAAAAATTGACACATTATGGTGCTGGAGAAGAGCACTGAAGATCCCATGGATGGTAAAAAAACCAAACAAGTAAGTCTTGGAGAGGGAGCCAAGAATAATGAGGCTTTGACTCACATTCTTTGGGCATGTTGCTAGGAGGGGCTATTCCTTGGAGAAAAACATGATGCTTGGAAGAGTGGAAGATCTATGACTCTAGTTCAATATGAATTGAAGCTCAACATCAAGAAAACAAAGATCCACACCACTGAGCCTGTTGGCAGCACCATGACAGATGGAGAAGCAATTGAAGTTGTTAACAATTTCAATCTGCTTGGCTCCACAGTCAACACTCTTGGCACCAGTAGTCATGAAATTAAAAGATGAATTGCACAGGGCAAATACACTGTCAGGAACCTCTCCAAAGTGCTAAAGAGCAATGATGACAGTCTAAGGGGTGCCTAAGTCTAAGGCCTAAGGGGTGCCTGATCCAGGTCATGGTCTTTACAATTACGTACTATGCATTAAAGAGCTGTACCATTACTTAAAAATGACAGAAGAAGAATTCATGCCTTTGAATTGTGGTGCTGGAGAAGAGTATTAAACATACTGTGGACTACGCAGAGAAAACAGGTCTGTTGTGGATGGGGTGAACCAAGCTGCTCCATGGAGGCAAGGATTTAAAAGCTCACTTTCACATAATTTGGGCACATGGTGAGTAGGGACCAGTCCTTGGAGAAGGACGTCATGCTTGGAAGAGTGGAGGGATAGCTCAGGAGAAGTAGACTCTGGATGAGATTGGTTGTCACAGTAACTGGGTTAATGGGGGCAGATGTGTCAGAGACAATGAGATCGCCTCAGGATAGAACTACTGTACATAGGGTCACTATGAGTCTTAGGTTACTACATGACAACAACAACATGAACATTCAATACATATCTTCCTGTAGAGATATATTTCAATTTCTAAATGACAAATCCAGAGCTCCTTTAAAACTTATGTTGTTGTTTTTGTTATGTGCCATAGAGTTGTAGTGACCCTATGTACAACAACCCTGAACCCTGCTCTATCCTGTGCCAATCACACTGTCTCCAGCACACCCACCTCAATTACCCAGTCACTGAATCAATCCACCTCATAGAAGGTCTTCCCCTCCTGCTCCGTCCCTCCACCCTCCCAAGCATGATGTCCCTCTCCAAGGACCGATCCCACCTTGCAACATGTCCAAAGTATGTCAGATGAAGCCTCAGAATCCTTGCCTCCAAGGAGCAGCCTGGTTTAACCCTCTCCAGGGTGAAGCTCAAAGGCATCAATTCTCCTTGTATCCTCCCTAGTCATTATCCAACTCTCTGATACATAGCAAGTGATTGCAAAGACCACATGGCCTGTATCAGATGCACCTTAGTCTCCAGAGTGACAATATTGCTCTTCAGTACTTTGGAGAGGTCCCTAACAGCAGACTTTCTCATTGTAATACATCTTTTAATTTCCTGGCTGCTGGTGCCAAGATTGTTGACTGTGGAGCCAAGCAAACTAAAGCTGTGAACAATCTCACCATCTATCCTGATGCTGCCAATTGGCCCAGTGGTGAGAATCTTTGTCTTCTTGATATTGAGCCTCGGTCCATATTGAAGGCTGTAGTCATTGACCCTCTGCAGCAAGCTCTTCAGGTCCTCCTCAGTTTCAGAAAGCAGGGTTGTGTAATCTACATAACACAGATTGCTGATGGATCTTCCACCAATTCTGACTTCACACTTCACCTCATAGAGCCCAGCCTCCCGAATAATTTGTTCTGCATACAGGTTGAAAAGGTATGGCAATAGGACACATCCCTGGCGTATACTTTTCCCAATTTTGAACCATGCAGTGTTTCTTTGCTCCTTTCTGACAACTGCCTCCTGGTCCAAGTATAGGTTTCTCATTAGCACAATCAAGTGTTCTGGGATTCCCATTCTTCTCAGAGTTAGCCAGTTTGTTATGATCCACACAGTCAAAGGCTTTTGCGTAATCAATGAAACACAGATAGACATTCTTCTGGTATTCTCTGCTTTCAGCTAAAATCTGTCTGACATTAACTACAATATCCCTTATACCAGGACCCCTTCTAAACCCAGCCTGGACTTCTGACAATTCTTTGCTGATGTGTTGTTCCAGCTGTAGAAAAATAAAAATTCCATAGTGTAGGATTGCTAGACTATTTTCCAAAACGATTCTACCATTGTACATTTCACTAACAAAGTATAAGGAAAGTAGAAAAAGAATCAATGTCTTTGAATTGTGGTGTTGGGGAAGAGTCATGAATATCCCATGAACTGCCAGAAGACCAAACAGGTCTATCTTGGAGAAAGTGCACCAGAGTTCTCCTTAGAACCAAGGATGGTGAAACTTTGTTTCATATACTTTGGTTACGTTGTAAGGAGGAGCCAGTCCTTGGGAGGAAACATCATGCTGATAAAAGTCAGGGTAAAAAGAGTCAGAGTCAGAGAAAGAGAGGAAGACTCCCAACAAGATGGATTGACACAGTGTGTGTAAAAATGAGCTTGAGCATGTCAGAGATCGTGAGAGATGATAGAAGAGGGCAAGTTCTCGGTCTGCTGTTTCTGAGTCATCTATGACTAGGCAACATAATGACAACAACAACAACAACGTAATAAAGATACTCTATATCCTTGCTGACTCTTGCTATTATTAATATTTATTTTTTAATTTTATTAGTTTATTTACAAAATTCAAATACATTGTTTTTCAGAACAGATTCTTCCAATTTCCCTCACCCCTCCGGCCATCAAATTGTTCAACTCCATTATTAAGCCTTCCCCCCAGCTGTCTGCTTCCACCTTTCCTCCCTCTTGGATCTTCATACTCATTCTACAATAATGGTTGTATACAGTATTTGTCCTTGTGGGACTGAGTTAGTTCACTTAGCATAATACTCTCCAGTCCCTCCCAAGTTAGGTAATGTTGTTCTTGTTGATAGTCGTCCAGACAAGCGTGACTCGTAGCAACTCTATGAACAAAAGACCTAATGCCCTCCCATAACTATTGTCAAAATGGGCAAAACATATGCAAAGAATTTTCACGGAGAAAGATATTTGAATGGCCAACAGACACATGAAAAAATGCTCAAAATCACTGTTAATAAGGGAGATGCAAATAAAAACCACAGTGAGATATCATCTCACTCCAGTGAAAGTGGCAAAGTTTAACAGCAAGTTATAAATGTTGGAGAGGATATGGTGAGACAGGAACTCTTATACATTGTTGGTGGGATTGTAAAATGGTACAAACACTCTTGAAGGTAGTCTGGCACTTTCTCAAAATGCTAGACATAGAAATCCCATATGATCCAAGTATTCCACTGTTTGGAATATACCCTGAGAAAATGAGAACGGAGGCACATACTCATAGCAGTGTTATTCATTATCGCAAGAACGTGGAAACAGCTCAGATGTCCAACCACAGTTGAATGAATTGAGAAATTATGGTACATACACGCAATGATCATGCCATGACTACCAAGAAGAAGAAGGAAAAAAAAGATTTGTCCTGGAAAGGGCGAAAACGAGTTGCTCCTCAAAGGCAAGGATTTTGAAGCTCCATCTCACATACTTTGGTCATTTTGCCAGGAGTGACCAGGAGCAAGGCATTATTCTTGAAGAATGGAGGGACAGCTCCGGAAAGGAAGACCCTGAATTAAATGGATTGGTGCAGTAATTCAGGTAATGAGGGTAGTTTCAGAAACAGTGAGATTGGCTCAGTGTAGAGCAGAGATTAGAGTTACTGTGCATAGGGTCGCTATGAGTCATAGTTGACTTGACAGCCCATAACAACAACAACAACATCCTATATGTTTCCAAGAGTGTGATCTTTATGGAAACAGATTATTCATCGCTTTACCGAGGAGTGACTGACTGGTGGGCTTGAACCTTTGACCTTTTCACTAGCAGCCAAGTGCTTAACCATAGTGTTACTCCTTTGTTGTTGTTGTTCTGTGCAAGTTGCTTGCGACTCATAGTGATCCTATGTACAACATCCCTAAACCCTGCTCTCTCCCTTGCCACTCTTATTGTCTCCAACACGCCTATCCCCGTTACCCCCGTGACAGTATCGATCCATCTCATCAAGGGTCTTCCCCTCCTGCACTGTCCCTCCACTCTCCCAAGCATGATGTCCCTCTCCAAGGACTGGTGCCTCCTTGCAACATGTCCAATGTATGTCATACGAAGCTTCAGAATGCTTGCCTCACACAATCTAAATAAAAATACTTTGTCAGATATTTTGACAAACATTTTTGTCCAATTGGTGCTCTATCTTTTTATTTTCATAGTTATTTACAAAAATAAGAGATTAAATATTCATTGATTTATTTTTTTAATATGGCTTGTGCTTCTCTGCTTCTGAAACTGTACATTGTATCCCGCAAAATGAAACCATGTAATGTATGGATTTACAACAGAAGATTGTCTATTATAGTACTTGATGATGAACCTTTAGTTGATAGGTATTCACAATATACAGTGGGGCAACAACAGACTCAAGTCTATCAATAATAAAGAGGAGATCGCTGTGCATCAGAGGTAACTTAACAGTAACTAACAACTTCAATATACTGAAGTATATGAAATGGGTTTTTTTGTATGTTGAACTAAGCTTGCAATCCTGAAAAGAATTAATCTTAGTTGTAACATATTATTCTATTTTATATATATTGCTATTTTTTATTTACTAATACTTTGTTGAAAGTTTTTGCATTCATGTTCATGAAGGATAGGTTTTTTTTTTTTTTTCAAACAGTGTTTTATCTAGTCTTATTGGCAAGGTGATCCTGGCCTCACTGAATAAGCTGGGAAGTGTTCCACCTTATTCCCTTTTCTGGAAGATTTTGTTTAAATTAGCATTATTCCTTTGTAATGATTTATTAGAATTTATCAATGATGCCTGGGATTCATGTTAAATTTTTTAATTTCCAAGTTTATATATTTAGTATCTATATGATGTTAAAACTAGCTGTTTTTTTTTTGACTGAGCTTTGGTATTTTTGTCTTTTTTCTTCTAGATAAAAATATTTTCTGTCCTAGGTAATGTTCTGTGTTCACTGGAAAGAATGTGCTCTCAGATATAGTACTCTATTAATGTTCAATTTAGTTGATAATGTTGCTCAGATCTTTTTTATATTTTTTTTCTTTTTCTGTTTAATTAGATGTACTTGTTATCAGAATTATTCTTGGCAAATAATTTGTCATTTAGTTTTTTATCATATGTTTTGAAACTTGCTTATTAAGTATATATAAATGTTTGGTATTTCTGTCTTCAAGGTAATTTAATCCTTTGTCATTGCACAATGTTTCTATTTAGATTTGGTAGCATTTCTATCAGGTAGCATTTTTAGGGAGCTTTTTTCTTTGCTATGAATTAATTTTATGGTAAGGAGTATATTTAATTGCTGTAGAGTAAAAATGGGAGCTCTGGTGGTCTAGTGGCAATCCTGAAGGCATGTGGTTTGAGACCACTAGCTGTTCTGTGGAAGAAGGATGGGCAATCTCCTTGTGAGTGAGGAACTGAAAACCTGCAAGAGGGCCAGCTATGGGACTGTTCTGACTCTACAGAATATAACAACAGAGTAAAACAATTACTAAAACCCTCCAGTATGCTTTCAGAGGCTATAAATTTCATAGGAGGAGATTTCCCATCTTTTTTTTATGGAGCAGTTTATGAGTTTGATTTGCTGGGCTTTGAGTTGGCAATAACTCCTTACTTGCCCTCCAGAGTTCCTTAGTACATAGTTAGGTTTTGCTTTTTAAAAATACTTATTTAATATTTTCTAACCTTTAATTGCAGAACTTGTCTGTCATTGCGCTGTACTGGATAACTTGAGGGTTGTTGTGATGTTAAAAGCTATGCTACTAGTGTTTCAAATGCCAGAAGTGTCATCCATGGTGGACAGGTTTCAGTACAGCTCCCAAATTAAGACAGAAAAAAGAAGCAGGATTGACCATTCACTTCTGAAATAGTAGATGTATGAAAATCCTGTGAACAATAGAGGAACCAGTGTAGATCCCAGTCTGGAAGTTAATAACAAGTAATTGCAAAGACCATGGCCTGGATCAGGCACATTTTCATCTCTAGACCCTTATTCATCAGCACTCTGGAGAGATATCTGACAGCAGATTTTCCTAATGCATTCTGTCTTTTGATTTCTTGACTGGTAGTACCACGAGTGTAGATTGTGGAACCCAAAAAGCTGAAACTGGTAACAATTTCAATCTCTTCTCCACCTATCATGATGCTGCCAATTAGCCTAGTGGTGACAATCTTTTTCTTGATATTGAGCTTCAATAGATTTGTTCATTCTACTGGCAGTCCATGATATATTCAATATCCTTCACTCACGTTATACTTAAAAACTGTCATTTCTTCCTCAGTTTTGTTTCTCTATTGTTCAGCTTTTTTAAAAAAATCCTTTTATGCATAAGAAATCTAGACAATGAATGAATTTTTAAAAATGGGCAGATCACGTGAGGAAACCCAAATATAAAATAACGATTTCTTAAAAATTGAAAATATGTACTATATTATTAATCAGATAAATGCATATTAAAGTTATAAGGAAATACACACAAACCAGGTGAGAAGAGTTAGCAACTTAAAAATAACACACCTTTGTGAGAATCAAGTGAAAAATCTCATAACTGGATAGAGTACAAATTGGCACATATATTTCAGAAAATTTTTAGCATTGAAGATACACTTACATTATAATTAAGCATTTCTACTACTAAGCAAATACTCAACAAAATGTATATTAGAAATTAATGCATCTTGGTGCAACCACTGTGGAAGATAGTATGATGCTTTCTCAAAAAGTTGCAAATAGAGCTACCATTTGACCCAGCAATTCCACTACTGGAAATATACTCCAAAAAGACCATAATTGACATCCAAGCAGATATATGCACACCCATGTTTATTGCGGCTTTGTTC
>NW_006399941.1:3461495-3462021 GCF_000299155.1 Elephantulus edwardii
TAAAGATAGTTTGGGTAGAACGTTGAATGATCCAGGAAGTATTAAAGGAAGATGGAAGGAGTACACAGAGTCACTGTATCAGAAGGAATTGTCTGACACAGAGGAATTTCATGAAATAACATATGAGCAAGAGCCTATGGTAATGAAGGAGGCAGTTCAAGTTGCTCTGAAGGAATTGGCAAAAAACAAAGCTCCAGGAGTTGACAGCGTACCAATTGATTTATTTCAACAGACGCTGCCCTGCATGTGTTCTCTAAGTTGTGCCAGGAAATCTGGAGGACAGCCAGCTGGCCAACTGACTGAAGAGATCAATATTTGTGCCCATTCCAAAGAAAGGTGACCCAACAGAGTGTGGAACTTATTGAACAATATCATTGATGTCAAATGCAAGCAAGATTCTGCTAAAAATTATCCAAAAATGTTTGGAACAATATGTCAACAGAGAACTGCCAGATGTGCAGGCTGGATTTGAGAGAAATGAAGCTGGAGATAGAATGATAGAGTTCTGCACATTCAATGATTTATT
>NW_006399941.1:3463011-3464526 GCF_000299155.1 Elephantulus edwardii
GCAGGAGAGAAAGACCCTCGATGAGATTGATCGATTCTGTGAGTGGAGTGGTGGGAATGAGTGTGTTTGAGACCGCAAGGTTGGCACAGGATAGAATGGCATTTAGAGCCCTTGTACATAGGGTCGCTATGAGTCACAAGCAACTCAATGGCACATAACAACAAAAATTGTGTCACATTTTCTTTTCTCTCCCTCCCTACTCCCTCCCCCAAGTCCATTTCTCAAGGGACCTTTTGTTCTCTTGTTCCATAATGTTGTCATATATTTAACACCTAATAATATATTCCTTTTGGACCATTCTTCCTCTTATCTTTTCCAATACAGTGTTCCTTATCTATCCACTCTTTTTCTAGTCTTCCCCCAAACATCCATGTCTGTCCTATCTAGAACAGTGGTGTATTTGTCCTTTGTGACTGAGATAACTCACTCAACATGTCCAATTTCATTCATGTTGTGAAATGTTTTATGTTTTTCAGTGCTTTGTAATATTCCATTGTATAAATGTACCATTGTTTCCCCATCTATTTGTTTGTAGATGAGCACTTGGGTTGCTTCCATCTCTTTACTATTATTATGAATAACACAGCAATAAACATGGGTGTGCGTGCATCTCTTTGAGTTGAGGCTCTGGTTTCTGTAGGGTATATTCCTATCAAATAAACATAACTATGAGATACCATCTCACCGCAGCAATAATAGCGAAGTTCAACAGGGCAACAAACAACATTAATAGCTAGGTTTTAGAGAGGTTGGAACTCATAGTCACTGCTGGTGAGAGAATATAAAATGGTACCACCACTATGGAAGGTGGTCTCATGATTTCTCAAAAAGTGGGGAATAGAAATACCATTTGATTTAGCAGTTATATCAGTTTTGAGTATCTGTAATAAATCAGTCTCTATCATAGTTCAAGGGGTAATAATAATAAAAAAGATAGCTATCTTTCCTGTTTTTTTCTTGCCTAAAGGTGAAGAAAAACATTCTATAATTAATGAAAATATTCTGAGTAGGTAGCTGCAGGACATGTACTAGTCAAAACTCATCTGTGCTGGGAAAGGCCCTGTGCTGAAGGACTTAGGGGGTTTAGAGGAGAAGGTATGTGAAAAACTCAGAATGATCAAAGGATCTTGTACCTCAGTAAATTCTAGTTGGGTTTAGTAAGTGGAAATTATTATGAAGATCCTTAATACTCTCAAAAGAATGTTGTTGCTTGTGACTCATAGCAACCCTATGTACAACAGCCCTAAACTCTGCTCTATCCTGTGCCAATCACACCGTCTACAAAACACCCATCCCAATTACCCCCGTCACTGAATCACTCCACCCCATAGAGGGCTTTCCCCTCCTGCGCTGTCCCTCCACCCTACCAAGCAAGATGTTCCTCTCCAAGGACTAGTCCTCCTTACACCATGTCCAAAGTATGTTAGATGGGGCCTCAGAATTCTTGCCTCCAAGGAACCACCTGGTTTGACCCTTTCCAGGATGAATTTGTTTGTTTTCCTAGTAGTCCATGGT
>NW_006399941.1:3464626-3477677 GCF_000299155.1 Elephantulus edwardii
AGTGAAGTATCTCAGTCACAAAAGGACAAATACTGTATGGTGCCACTGTTGTAAAACAGGACTGACATTGGGGTTGGGGAGAGACTGAGAAAGATGTACAATAATGTATACTTCACTGAAACAGATGTGGGAGAATACTGTTTAAAAGGGATATGTGATTAGGTATTTTTGTCATGACAGGAGTCTAGAGCAAAGGCTACACGATGGAGTGGACCTGGGGGAGGGTTTGTAAAATGATGAAAGAATTTTTGTTTTACTTTTCCAAGAGCGTAGTGTACGAGGGGGGAGGTTTGGGAGGGGAGAAAAGTGCAACAATGAATGAATGGAAATCCAAAGTCTCTCTAAATTTTTACTGAAATCAATAATAAATTTAAATTTAAAAAATGAAAAAATAAATTAATGAATCAGTCAGTATAAAAATCTAAACTGAACCTATTTCCTTTGATTTGATTCCAACCTTCAGCTCTGTAAGTAGAATGGTCTAGAGAGTTTTCAAGGCTGTACTCTATGGAAGCAAACTGTCACATCTCTCTCCTGAGGAGGAGCTCGCAGGTTTGGAAAATTGAGCTTTCAATTAGCAATTAAGCACTTAATTAAGGTTCTATTGTATATCGGATCTCTGTGAGTCAGAGCCAAGTAGACAACACTCTGTGTGTGTGTGTGTGTGTGTGTGTGTGTGTGTGTGTGTGTGTAAACTAAGGTGTGCCTGATCCAGGCCATGGTATTCACAATTACTTGCTTTGCTTTTGCCTTCCAGTTGTGGTGTTGTGGTGTTGTGGTGGTCTTGAGCATATCAGGGTCTGCCAAGAAAACAAACAGGTCTGTCTTGGAGAGGGTGAAACCAAGTTACTCCTTAGAGGCTAGGATTTTGAAGCTCTGTCTCACATACTTTGGGCACATGAAGGACATCATGCTTGGAAGGGCAGAGGGATAGCATAAGTGGGGAAGACTCTGGATAAGATGAACTGATACAATAACTGGGGCAATAGGGGTAGATGTGCTGGAGTCAGTGAGACTGGCTCAGGACAGGGAAGGCTTCACAGTTATTATACATAGAGTCTGTAAGCCACAGGTGACTTGACAGCACATACAATAAACAACAGATAAAATTTTAAATTGACTTTGAACGATGCTAACTATGAAAAAATAAAATATCAGTGGAAGGATTCTTGACCATGTCAAAAAACTGTTTTATGGTTGAAAGTGATTTCTAATTAACAGGCTTAGACAAGTAATAATGACTAAGCTAAATGTTTGCTAAAATTTGCCTTATCACACCAACAATATGTGCTTTTTAAAATTATGGTAAGTGTAAAATATGCTCAGAAAAGCAGAATTATGACAACATGGAGAATGACTTTATCATATAATAAAAAGGAAGTTCTTCCAACATTTGTGTAATAGAGCTTTTACTATTATTTGAAGAAGAAAATGTTGGAAAAGGAGATAGTAGATAAGTGAAGAGCAAGTGTATTGTAAAAGATTTGTAATTTTGATATTTTTTAAATGTAGAATTCAGTGATGCTAATTCTGTTCATAATGCTATATAAATATTACCACTATTTCCAAATTTTCCCATCACCCTTAGCAGAAGCTCAGTGGTATTAAGCAGTGATGTACTTTATCTCCACTTCCTGACAGCTACTAGTAAACATTGATCTCTACACATTTTCCTAGTTTAGATATTTCATTTACCTATTTTTAGATATTTCATATAAGTTGTATCATGTAATACTTGCCTTTTTATGACTGACTGACTTAATATACTCCCATGTTGTTGTTATTGAGTGTCATGGAGTTGAGTAAGACTCATAGTGACCTTATGAACAACAGATCTGTACCCTCTCTTGTCCTGTGTCATCCTTACAATTTCAGACATAGGTTAGGGTGTTTTAACAGTCACTGTGTCAATCCACATGATTGAGGTTCTTCCTCTCTTTTGCCCTCCCTCCACCTTCCCAAACATGATTGTCCATCTCCAGTGAACAGATCCTCTTAGCAACATGTCCAGACCATGGGAAACACCCTCTAGCTGTCAGTTCATTCAATCTAGAAGTAATGATTTAATTCTTATTATGTGCCAGGTGCTGTGGACAGTACAGAGAAAGGGAGATAATATTTCTGCCTTCAGTGTCCTCACAATCTTCCTGTTTGGGTAAAAGTATCTGATTTTGATTGATGTACAAAGATACTATTCCATAGATAACATTTCAAAGAGATTATTGATAGATTGACTTATTAATTGATAGAATAGAAAAATGATCATCAAGAGAAAATTCATAGAATTAATAGAAAAACAAAGGCTCAAGAATTATCAAGCCAATCCTAATACTGTAAAATTTTTTCTTATAGTACCTAAAAATTCTTATTAAATTATGGTAAAGGGAAGTAAAAATTTAGTCTGCTGCATGGCTTACCTGTGTTGTTGTTTTTAGGTGCTGTCGAGTCAAGCATAACTCATAACAACACTATGAACAACAGATCCAAACCCTGTCCTATCCTGTGCCATCCTCACACTTCCCGACACAATGGAGCTCATTGGGGCAGTCCCCGTGTCAATCCACTATGTCATTCCACCTGGTCAAAGGTCTTCCTCTCCTTTGCCAACTCTCTACTTTTCTGAACATGCGTCCCTCTCCTAGGAACATGCTGAAATATGTGAGTAAAGCCTCACATCCTTGTCTCCAAAGAACACTTTGGCTGCACCCTTTTCAAGATATAATTGTTTTTTCTTTTGGCAGTCCATGGGATGTTCACTGCTCTTTTCCAGCACCACAGCTCAAAGGCAGCTGGTCTTCTTCTGTCATCCTTATTCATTGCCCAGCTCTCAGATACATACCAAGTAATTAGAAAGACTATGGCCAGAATCAGACACACCTTAGTCCTCAGATTGACATTATTACTCCTCAATAACTTGGAGAGGTCCCTAACTGCAAACTGTTCTGATTTCCTGACTGCTGGTACCAAGGGTGTTAATTGTGTATCCAAGTACGATGAAGTTATTGACAGTTTTAATCTCTTCTCCAGCTATCATCTTGTTGTCTATTGGTCAAATGGTAAGAATGTTTTCATTGAGATGCTATATTTACATATGTAATTTTTTTAGATACAATCTATATTGAAGGCTGCCTTTCTTGATCTTCTTCAACAAGTACTTCAAGTCTTTCTCACTCGCAGCAAGCAAGGTCGTGTCATCTTCATAACACATATTGTTGACGAGTCTCCCTCTGATCCTGATGCCACATTCCTCTTCACAGAGTCCAGCTTCTTAGATAATTTGCTCAGCATGCAGATTAAATAAGTATGGAGAGAGAATGTAACTCTGACACACTCTCTTCTTAATTTTAAACCATATGGTATTCCTTTGATGGCTTACTTGTATAATAAAAAAAAAGTGAAAAACAAAACAAAAGAAACTCATTCACTTTAATGTGAATAATGTGAATACATTTCTGTAATAGTATTTATTTGCATCAGTGGTAGACTTCTTTTCTGATCCGATAAAAATAGAGAATTACTTCCTAATGTGGATTAGTAAAGTGGTTATTATACAGGTTTTAAAAAATAGAAAATACATTTGTACTTGTTTGAGATTAATCCTGTTGAACTGAACAACAAAAATAAATAGCACATGGAATTATAAGGTTATCCTAGAGTTTATAAAAATAATTTCTGTAGCAGAAAGACTAGAGAGTCTGAAAGTAGCTGGAAAGGAAATGTGGCCGAGTGATTGGGAATGGACTTTGCTAAAAACATCTGCCTGTTTTCCAACTAATAATATTTTTGTTTCACCTGATAATCATGTGTCTGCCAATGCCATTGTTCTTCAGTTACAATAAGAGATAAAAGGGAGACAGATAGGTAGCACCCAGCAGAACAGCCAGTCCTACTTCCCTGAGTCTTGAGGCTCTAGAGAGAATGATTATGTTGGCTAGTTTTATATTTTTACTTGAGGTTTAATTAAAGAGCCCAAACAGTCCATGCAGATGAGATTCCTTTGTATAGGCAATGCTGATTTTCAGCCCTGGTGACATAGTCCTTAGACAGTTATGCTACTAGTTTAAAGGATAGTGGTGTTTCTCTGGTGGTTTGAACCCATCACTGGCTCTTTGGGCGAAAGCTGGGCAATCTCCTTCTGTAGGATTTACACCCTCTGAAAACCCACTGGTGGATCAGCTACAAGTTGGTTCTGACTCAAAGACAGTGAGAGAGTGAAATTTTTCAGCTGGATCATGCCATGACTTTCATATAGCATCTACTCTGACTGTCAGTGTCTGGGCCAGGCCTGGTATTAAATAGTTTCACCTCATCTTTACACACTAATATGGGAGAGAGCCCAATATCCAGATTAGACTGCTGGTGGAAAAAAGTCACTTGTGAAACTCAGACTTGGAATGATCCTACTTTCAAAGATGATAAATATGCTTTAAGTAGTATACTTGTTGATAAATATACCGTAAGTAATAGTATATTTGATGTTGCTATTAGGTGCCATCTAGTCAAGTATAAAACATTCCTAAAAATAATAGCTAACATTTATTTAACTACATAAACTAGTATATATTTTAATCTTTATAATACCATTATGAAGTAAACATTGGGATTATTTGCATTTTACAGATGAAATTGAGAGAAGTTAAGAGACTTGGTGGAGGTAGTTGTGAGTTATTGAACCAATCTTGATTCATGGTAACCTTGTGCCCAGTGGAGTAAATTGGCACCCATTTCTGCACTAGCCCCGTGATCAGTTGTCCATTAGAGCTTTGTGATCCTCAGAGTTTGCATTGGCTTTGGTGCCATAGTGTGTTATGTATTGGGTATAATAATCTAAAGATCAGTAGTTCAAATCCAGTAGCTGCTCCATTGGAGAAGAATGAGTCAGTCTTCTCCAGAAAAGACTTACAGCCTTTGAAACTTGGTGGAGGATCACCATGAGTCAAAACTGACTCAAGGACATTGGGTTTTAGTGGGATTTTGGAGAGTAGATAGCCAGACATTTCTCTCTAGTCCACTTTAGTGTAGATGCTTTGCTGACTTAGCTGGGAAATTGTGCAGTTAATATCCAGACTGGACTTTATAACCTCCAGAATCTTCCAACTAGTGGCTTTGATTAGCAACAGTAGATGAGGAGAGATTGAGTGTTCTCTTCTCACTATCTGTTTCCCCATTATTGAAACCTAGTTTTTCGTGCAGTTTTTTAATACTTTTTAAAAGTGAACAATTAACAAATTGTGTGAAGGAGCAGAAAATCAGCCTTGTTCCAACCAACAGTCTGTACTTGTGATGGAGAGAAGATGACAGGGAAGTTACTGGTCTAAGAGCCAAAGGTCCAGGAATACTACTGCGACTTTGTGAAAATGAAGGCTCCATCTGTATTTGAAATGTTTTGTACTTCTCTCACACCTAATCTGAGTTGCTCCAAAGGCTGAATAAACACTCACATATCCTTAAAGCACCCTGTGAGCTCCCTAGTGTGGTCTGGGAGGGTGTGAGGTTGAGTGGTGATAGCCCAAGATTAGTTCTCCCTCTCACTCATGGCTTCCTTCATGCTGGAGGCGAAGCAATGACCCTCTCTGTGCCTTGGATCACCAACAAATAGAAGCATCATCATCATCTTCATAAGAATATATTCCAGCCTCAAAAAAGGATGCTATTAATGAATACAATTTTTTTAAGTGTTTGAGAATGCCAGAGGCTAAGTAATGAATGGATGGGAAGTTTTACCCAAATGATATAGTTGGGAGTTCTGAGGAGGGAGGAGGTGAAGCATTCTGCAGCCACTCACACACGGAGGAGGGGAAAGGCAGAAAGAACAGAATGGTCACTGTCCTGGTGCTCAGCTCCCGCCTCTAACCACACCAGACCACGTTCCCTACCTCCAGTAATTAGAAATTACTTCAGCACATAAACAGGCACTTTATAATGTTTTCTTTTGACAATGGGCTGCACGCTTCTTTCCACTGGGAGAAGCGAACCAACTCTGGCTTCCCACTGTCCCTCCTTCCCTCTCAGGCCAGTCTTCTGTCACCCCTACTCTGGCTGAGAAAACAGCAGTCACAAAGAAACATCTGCTCTGAACATGCCCCCTCCCCCCAGTGGCCGTGGCTCAAATGGAGCTGGGAAAATGGCCTCCTTCAACAGCAGTCCCCATGCCTTGGGATGGCCTTGGGTTCTCAGCAGCCAGCCACAGCACCCCCTTGCCCCTCCTCTTCCCTGCTCTCCCATCAACAAGTTTAAGAAAGCCCTCTTCACAGAAAGCCTCATTTATTGACATGGACACTCTGGCTCAGAACACCCTTACCATATACCACTCCATCCAGCGGTGAGTGATAACAACTCTGTTTGTGTTTAATTAGCTCTTGGTTTAGGGGCAGTTTGGGCTGAGGGTGTGGCTGTTTTAGTTGGTCATGCAGTTGACAGAAATATATGCGTATTGATGTGGCTCTTCAGTGTGTAGCCTCTCAATGCTCTGGGCTGGAAGTTGGAGGGCAGCCCTTCCTCTCATGATTAATGGAGGCAAATGCTACGACTTTCCTGCCTTGATTTGATTCCATAAAACTGGACTTTTGGTGCTGGTTCTTAGTGGGTGAATAACTGGCTGGGCTGCTCTCCATAATGTTTATCATTAGGTCAACTGTCTAAATGATCTGTTACTTTCACATTGCATAGTCCCAGACAGAGAGAGTGACATTTTACAGACTACACCCCAGGTAGCTGGCCCCTTGCCCTGGCCCTAAATGTCATTTGCTTATTTCTTGGATGTTTATTTCACTTATTTTTAAAATCCTGTCCCTCATAGTATCCATGTCATGACTTATATTCATGAAGATACCTTAAATAGAAGCACGATTATAAAGTAGTGGATTATTTTTTTAAACAAACATTACAGAATGTACTCATCTAAATATGTGTTGTACCTTTCAGTGCAATCACTTTAGAATGTCGTGCATGTATTCCACAAAAGGCAATATTATGTAATATATTTATTTGAGAAATTCTTTTTTTGGAATTAACTGGAGCATGCTATGTGAAAACCAAAATAGAATGGTAATTTCCTTAATTTAAAAGTAATACATGTTAATTCTAAAATGTTGACTTTTTTTTTTTTGGTCTTGTTTGCTACAGTTTCCCGAATTTTTATTTGTAATCCTAAAATCAAGAAATTTGCATGGATAACATTTATATATCTATTGTATTCCCAGTCTTTTTTCTTAGTTTGTGGTCTACTGATTAGAATCAATGATGATGAATCTTTATCCACAGAGTGTAATTTTGAGCTTTGGAATCTAATTGCAGTTGATTGAATTCAGCAAATATTCAGTAAGTGTCTCTCTGTGTAAGGAGCTGACTAACTAAAATGAAGAGGTTGAGACAATGACTTCAGGTTGGCTTTTTAAAGAGACTCTTATTTGGCATGAAAGGTGATGTTAAATAGAATGGAAAAAATTTTTTGAACAATTGCAACATCATTCAAATAGATGTACAGTGTCCTAAAAGGACAAATTAATGGTGATGATACAAAAACTTCTGTAATTCCTTAAATAATAATAATTTTAAAAAAAGAACGTGGTTCACGTTATATGCTGAATAAAACTATTTAGGGTGACCAGTAGCAACCATCGTAGCTCAGAAACTAGCATGATAAGGCAAAAATATCGATTACCAAGGTAAAAATACATACAACCCTCAAAATGGATTACATCTCAACATCAACAAAACAAAATCTTGGGGGAAAAAAACCCCAAAACCACTGGACCAATAGGCAACATCATGGTAGATGAAAAGATTGAAGCTGTCAACAACTTCATTTTACTTCATTTGCACGTGTGGTAGGAGCAGTCAGTGAATAAAAGAAATGCTTTGCATTTGGAAAATCTGCTGTCAAAGATCTTGCCAAAATACTAAAAATCAAAGATATCAATTTAAAGATGTGCCTGATCCAAGCCATGATATTTTCAATTTCTTCCTATACATCTGAAAGTTGAACAATGACCAAGGATAGAGAACTAAAGAAGAATTAATGCCTTTGAATTGTAGTGGTGGCAAACATATTAATTATAGCATGTGAAAAACGATAAATTCAAATTTTATGAACTTTGTGTGTAAACCAGTATAAAAGAAAAATATAAGAAAATATACCATGGGCTATCAAAAGAACAAACAAATCTTTCTTGGAGGAAGAGCAGTTAAGGACAAAGATGGAGAAACTTCATCTCACACACTTTGGGATGTTATCAGGAAGGATCAGACCTTGGGAAAAAGACATCATGCTGGGAAAGACAGAGTGTCGGAGGAAGAGAGGCAGATCCTCAATGAGATGGACTGACAGCTACTGAAACAATGGGCTTGAGCATGGCAGAGATCGTGAGGATGACTTAGGATTGGGCAGGGTTCCCATCTATCGTTCCCTACAAGTCGTGGTTGACTTGATGATGCTTCACAACAACAAGATAACAAATAAGTATATCCTAGCTTGGTTGGATCAGTCCCAGTTGCGTGCTGTTCTGAAGTCATTAGTAGTAGTGACCCTTTCCTTGCCAAAGAAGGTTGCCTTGGCGGATAAATTAATGACTATCCTAAAAATTAGGGAGCTCGGCTGTCCTGGTGGATAAGGAGTTGCACTGATACCTCAAGGAAGACAATTCAAATCCATCATCTGCTCTCATATGCAATATATAGCCTCTCAAAACCCACTGGAGCTTTCCCCCACATGCCTCCTCGTCCTTAAGAACAATGATTTAATTGTTGTTAGGCGTTGTCAAGTTGGTTCTTACTCATAGTAAGAGTGGAAGAGAATAAAGCACTGTATGATTCTGCACTGCCTTCATGGTACTTGCTGTATTTGAGTCCATTATTGTAGCGATTGGGTCCATTCATCCCACTGAGCGTCCTCCTCTTTTTCACTGACCCTCTATCAAGCATGATGGCCTTCTCCAATTACTAGTCTGTTCGATAACATGCTCAAAGTATAGGAGATGAATTCTCATCCTTGCTTCTAAGGAGCGTTCTGGCCATACTTATTCTTCACTAACACCATAATTGAAATACATTAATTCTTTCTCAGTCAAATTTTTACATAATTTTATAATTGTTGCTTTAGTTGTTGTATATGACCAGTTGGAACTGATGTGTAGCTGACTCTCCAGCAGGTTTTCAAAGGCAGTTAATCACACAGGAGGAAATTTTCCAACTCTCTTTCTTGGAGCAAGTGGTGGATTTGAGTCACATGACTTTGGGTTGGCAACACAACTCCTTATCACTAAGCCCCCTGAGCTCTCTTACTTAGTTCATTAGTTAGGCAACTTGGTCTTCTTGTAAGTGTGGTCTAATTTTTTTCATCTTTTTTCTTTTCTTCTATTTTTGAAACCATGTGTACTATCGAGCTGCTTGTGACTCACAGCAACCCTATGTGCAATAGCTCTGAACCTTGCTGTATATTGAACCAATTTCATTATCTCTGACACACCTACCTCCATTCTCCAGTCTCTGAGTCAATTCATCTCATCTAGAGTCTTCTTCTCTAGGCGCTGCCCCTCCACCCTTCCAGACCTGATGTCCTTCTCCAAGGACTGGGGCCTCTTGGTAACATGCCCATAGTATGTCAGACAGAGCTTCAGAACCTGGCCAGGAGCAACCTGATTTCACCATTTCCAGGACAGACCTATTTGTTCTCTTGGAAGTCCATGATATTCAATACTGTTCTCCAATAGCACAACTCAAATGCATCAATTCTTCTATAATCCTTCAACATTGACCAGCTCTCAGATGCATAGCAAGTAATTGCGAAGACCATGGTTCACCTTATCTCTAGACTGACATCATTGCTCTTCGGTATGCTGGAGAGGTCCCCAACAGCAGATTTTCCCAATGCAGTTTGATATCTTTTGATTTCCTGGCTGCTGCTCCCAAGAGTGTTGATTGTGTAGCCAAGCAAACTGAAGCTCTTAACAATCTCAATCTCTTTACCATCTATCATGATTCTGCCAATTGCCCTAGTGGTGAGAATATTTGTTTTCTTTATGTTGAGCTTCAATTCATATTGAAGGCTGCAATCCCTGACCTTCTGTAGCAACTGCTTCAGGTCTTCCTCAGTATTGTAAAGCAAGGTCGTGTTATTTGGATAACACAGGTTATTGATGAGTCTTCCTCCAATCCTTATGCCACATTCGTACTCACAGAGCTGGACCACCCAGCTGATCAACTCTGCATATAGATAGATACACACTCTAATTTCCTAAGAGACCTAAATGCCTAAAATAATTTTAACAAACAGATGCTGCTCTGGATGTGCTCACCAGGTTGTGACAAGAAATCTGGAGGGCAACTACCTGGCTAACTGACAGGAAGGAATCCATGTTTATTCCCATTCTAAAAGAAGTGACCCAGCAGAATGTGAAAATTACCAAACAATGCCTCTGGGAACTCTATGAACTTTGAGAAACAATAGTTATAGAAAGGCTTCAGGTCTTTTGTTCATAGGGTGGCTAGGCATCATTCTCGACTTGATGGCAACCAACAACAACAAAAACAACATCACTAATATCACACACTAGTAAAATCCTGCTGAAGATTGTCCAGAAATGACTGGAATAATACACTGACAGAGAACTAACAGAAATACAAACTGGGGTTAGAAGAGGCCGTGGTACTAGAGACATCATCACCAATTTCAGATGGTTCTTGGCAGAAAGCAAGAGTATCAGAGGGATATCTGTGCTTCATTTACTATGCAAAGGCTTTAGATGGTGTGAATCACAGCAAATTTTGGCTAACCTTGAGGAAAATGGGAATCCCAGAACACTTGATTGTGCTTATGTGAAACCTATACTTGGACCAGGAAGCAGACCTCAGAACAGAGCAGGGAAATGTTGTATGTTTCAAAATCAGGGAAGGAATGCGTCAGGGATGCATCCTGTTTCCATAACTTTTCAATCTATATGCAAAACTGATCATTCAGGAAGCAGGGCTTTTTGAGGAGGAATGTGGCATCAAGACTGGAGGAAGACTCATCAACAACCTACATTATGCAGATGACACAATCTTGCTTGCTGAAACTGAGTAGGACCTGAAGCTCTTGCTGCAAAGGATTGTAGTCTTCAATATGGATTAAAGCTCAATATCAAGAAGACAAAGATTCTCACCACTGGGCTAATTGCCAGCACCATGATGGATGGAGAAGAGATTGAGGTTATTAACAATTACAGTTTGCTTTGCTCCACAATCAACACTCTTTGCAACAGCAGTCAAGAAATCAAAAGATGAGTTACATCAAGAAAATCTGCTGTTGGAGACCTCTCCAGAGTACTGAAAAAGAAACGATGTCAGTCCAAAGACTAAGGTGCACCAGGCCATGGTCTTTGCAATTACTTACTATGCATCAGAGAGCTGGATAATGACTAAGGATGACAGAAGAAGAATTGATGCCTTTAAGTTGTGGTGCTGGACAAGAGTCTTAAACACGGACTTCCAAGAAAACAAGTAAGTCTATCTTGGAAAGGATGAAATCAAGTTTCTCCTTAGAGGCTATGATGTTGAAGCTCTGTCTCACATACTTTGTGTACTTGTTCTTGGAGAAGGACATCATGCTCAGAGGGGTGGAGGGACAGCACATGAGAGGGAGACCCCAGACGAGATGGATTGATACAGAAACTTGGGTAATGGGGGTTGGTGTGTCAGAATTAGTGAGACTGGCTCAGGAAAAAGCAGGCTTCAGAGCTGCTGTACATAGGGTCACTATGGGTTGCAGGTGACTCAGTGTCACATAACAATAACAATATGTTCAATTTGATTTATCAAAGAAAAGTATATTAAAGGAATAAATTACCAGTAGCAAAAATCAGTAAGAGTGTCGTGAGATGAGTACTCTATGAGACTGAAGTTATTAAAATCCTTAAAAGTCATGTGATCACAGGTCTCATAAATTTGGTGGTTACAACTGTGAGCTTTGAAGCCTCTTAGTTATCTAGTACTGAAGTAATAGAAACACCACAAGTGGATAGCTTTACTCAATATGTTTATTCTGCCACAGTATAGGAGGCTTAGGTTCAATTTCACATCGCTGGTTAACAGGAGGCTTCTCTTTTCGCCACTTTCCAAGTAAGAGTTTTGTCTTCTTTAAATAATCACAAATGTTGGCATTTCTTGACTATCTAGCCATGTTTTGGCATCAATACCCCCCTTAGTCTAGCAAGTTCCCAGTGCAGGGTTATTGGGTAAAAAGGACATCTTCCAGGTCCAGCTCATCTTTCTTGATGCTACTCTGGTCTCTCCTGCTCGGCAGTCTTCTCTCTTTATTTTCTGAAAGGTGAGGAATATACCCAACCAGGTGAATTGACAGTGACTGCTGCGATGGGCTCGTGTGTGTCAGGAAGTATGAGGATGGCGCAGGACAGGACTGGGTTCAGATCTTTTGTTCAGAGGGTCGCTGAGTTATGCTCGACTCAATGGCACCTAACAATAACAACAATAACATCACCACCAACAAAAAACGGGCAGGTGATCTTCTGGAGAAAATAATCTTACTTCTGATCTGCTCTGTGACCTGAGTGAGGGCATTTACCATCCTATTACCTTTAAACTGAATGACTGATAATAGATAAACAGATCACATCACAGTGATAGATAAATACATTACTACATGAAACTACTGAGAATGATATTGTTGTTGTTAAGTCCTGTCCAGTTATAGAAGACTCCTAGAGACCCAAAGAAACAAAGATTTGAACACTTGTATAATTTTCAATGTTTCTCCACATTCATAGAGATTCCAGAGGCAAGCTATTTTGGAAGTGGAAGCCACCCCTGCTTCCAAGCTTGTTTTAATTGGGGAGCTCCACCAAACACTGTCTACCATGAGTAACCATTATCACATTTGACACATCAGTGTCACAGGGTTTAGCATCATAACAACCATGAGTTACTGAAATGTTTTAGAAGAACACAATTTAATGCATGATAGAACCAGATTATTTGAGAGAAATGAAGCTGGAGATAGAATGATAGAGTTCTGCACATTCAATGATTTATTCATTGCAAATGCCTTTTATAAGAA
>NW_006399941.1:3481317-3520777 GCF_000299155.1 Elephantulus edwardii
GTACCCTCAATACTCTTCTCCAGCATCACAGCTCAAAGGCATCAATTTTCCTTCTATCCTCCCTAGTCACTGTCCAGCTCTCTGACACATAACAAGGGATTGCAAAGACCATGGCCTGTATCATATGCACCTTAGTCTCCAGAGAGAAACCATTGTTCTTCAGTACTTTGGAGAGGTCCCTAACTGCAGACTTTCCCATGACAATGCGTCTTTTAATTTCCTGGCTCCTGGTGCCAAGAGTGTTGACTGTGGAGCCAAGCAAACCAAAGCTGTGAATAATCTCAATCTCTTCACCATACACCCTGATGCTGCCAATTGGCCCAGTGGTGAGAATCTTTGTCTTCTTGACATTGAGCCTCAATCCATATTGGAGGCTGCAGTCCCCGACCCTCTGCAGCAAGCATATGGAGGTGGTTGTTGTCAGATGTCACTGAGTCTATTTTAAGTTTTAATGACCCCTTGCAATAGAGCTGAACTGCTGTATGTGTTTTTAGTTTGCAATCTTTATGTGAAACCTCATCTCACCTACTTTGGACATGTTGTTAGGAGGGGTCAGTCCTTAAAAAAGACATAATTCTGGGGAAGGTAGATGGTTAGAGAAAGAAAGGAAGACTTTCAACATGATGGAGTGACACAATGACTGTAAAAATGGGCTCCAACATGTCAGAGAATGTGTGAATGGCCCAGGATAGTACAAATCTCAGATCTGTTGTTCTAAGGGTTACTATGAAGTTGTAGTGGACTCAATGGCACCTAACAACCACAATAACTATCTTTAGGGTAGCAAACCACTGAGTCTTTCTTCCACAAACCCACTGGTTGAGTGAGAACTATCTATCAGTTTTTCAGTTAGCAACTGGGTGTTATCAGGGCACCTGATAGATTTAGTTATTTGATTTTCAAAGCATGTAGATTTAATCCCAGAGATAACTATGTCTTGGTCTGATGGTCAACCTCACTATCTTTTGTCAACTGCTTGTTGAGTTGCAGGGAGTGGAATTCTGAGTAGACTACTTTAGAGAGATAGTTTGTTCAATTTTTTAATCATCCAATTTGCCTATGTAGACATTTCAGAATTAGTCTCCACCAATGCTATGAATTACATCTCTCAAAAATACATGCCACCTGTTTTCCAGTATTGTTAGTTGCCCTCCAAATCCTTACTGCTTTTCTTATAAATGGTGAGAAAAATTGTCAAGGATTTAATTTTCTTTGGATGGATCTTAATCAAACTCCATGGAAGCAGTAGTCAAGAAATCAAATGTCACAAAGAACTTCTTGGTTAAATCCCAAAGATGCCACTTTGAAGACTAAGGTCGGTCTGACCCAAGCCGTGTTAATGTCAATGACCTTGTTTGAATTCTAAAGTTGGGTAATGGATAAGGAAAACTGAGGAGGAATAGATGTCTTTGGACATGACATCAAGGTAGACCAGTCCCTGGAGAAGGACATCATGCATTGTAAGTTAGGCAATCAGTGATAAAAGAAGGTCCTCCATGAGAGAGATTGACACCATCACCTCTACAGTGGGCTAAAACCTGGCAGTGATTGTGAAGATGGTGGTGGACAGGGCGTTTTTTTCTGTTGTACATAGTGTTACTATGAATCAGAAGCCCCTTGATGGCACCTAATGACAATGTGTTAATGAGACAGGATCAGGGTGGGGTGTATCTTGAATTACAGTCTTATAAAAAGGTGTGACTCAAGTCATTCCCTTGTTGAAGTCACACTCTTAATTCCTTGTTGTGTATGCAAGTTCAAGTGCCAAGTTCAAACTGACTCTTAGCCAACCCTCCAGTGGATTTTCAGAGGCAGCAAATCTCATAGAAGGAGATTCTTCTTCCTCAGAGCAGCTGGTGAAATAAAATCATGTGCCTTTGGGATTGCAGTGCAGATGGATCAAACAGTAGAGAGGTACTTTATGTTGAGAATATTGTATAGTTGTTGTTAGACGCTGTCAAGTCAACTATGACCCATAACAACCCTATGAACAACAGATCTGAACCCTGTCCTATCCTGTGTCATCCTCACATTTCATGATACACTGCAGTACATTGCAGCACATTGTCACTATCTCAATCCATCTGGTTGATGGCCTTGCTCTCTTTTTCTAAAGCGGTGTCCACTTCCTAAACAACATGCTTCCGGAAACCCTATGAACGTTGATAAATGTCGATAACTGTAGAGGAGCTTCAAGCTTTTTGTTCATAGGGTTGCTATGAGTCGTGTTTCACTCGAAGGCAATCAACAACAACAACTACTACCTTTCCAAGCATGATGTAATTTTCCAAGAAATAGTCCCTCCCAGCAACATGCTCAAAGTATGTGAGATGATACTTTATCATCTTACCATATTTGCCTCCAAGGAGCACTCTGACTGCTCCTTCTCCAAGACATATTTGTTCTTTTGGCAGTCCATGAGATGTCCATTATTCTTCTCCAACACCACTAATCAAAGGCATCAATTCTTCTTCTGTCATCCTTATTCACTGTTCAGATCTCAGATGCATAGCAAGTGATCAGAAAGACCACGGCCTGAGTCAGAACATTGTAGACACAGGATAATATTGATGCCAAGAAAAGAACTTCCTCTAGAGCTGGACTCCATAATACAGAGGAGACTATCAAAACCTTTTATTTTTTTTGAAGCCGTCCCTTTATTTTAAAGCAGCACTATATAATTAAGACAATTCACTAAGCTACACATTCTCTAAGTTATGTTTTGATCTTTTACCTTCATTGAACAGTACTATCAACAATAGCTATCTGAAATCTACATCTTAATTTGCAGTAAATATATGGAAGAATTGGTCAATAAATTACGCTATGTCCCTTATGTATTGCCCTGTGTTATACACATACATTCCTATTTAGAATTTAGTGATAAATACAGTTTACGTCTTTTCTGGTCACTAACATACCTTTCTGATAAAGGCGTATGACCCAGGCTGCCAGGGAATAATAATGAAACATAAGGCCTCATTCCCTTAACCACATTGACCCAAATTGTGGCGCTTTTGCAGTCTCCATTTTTTCTTTTTTTGAGGGGGAAGAGTCATGGAGTATATCTTATAAATTAATCATACATTTTTAAAAAGCCATGTTAATCCATTGTCATTAAATAACAAGCATAAATAACCTAAGAATTCAGTACATTATTTTCACAAACCAGTATGTATAAATAGATGAAGCACATTCTTAGAAAGTTTTGGTCACTATTGGGGAAAAACCCCAAACAAACCAACAACCAGTAAGTCATAAATCAATGACTGAGAAATGGAATTGAATGTGCCATATAATCTTCATTTGGGAAATAGCTAAGTGAGTATGTGCCCAGGGATTAGAAAGCAGAGGCTTACTTGGAGAAGGGTCCAGAGGTGGAGTCTGAATGGGTTTGCAGTGCCAAAGCAGTTGCAGCTCAACTACCAGGCCTCTGAGAGATGCCACTGTCTGGCCATCCTGTAGGTCAGAGCCAGTAGGAAAATGATGAGCTTCTGTCATTCCACTCAATTCTGAGGGGTTTCTGATTCCAACTAAGCCCCAGGACTAATTTGATACAACCCTATGTCCAGAGGCAGCCAACTGCAAGTTCACGTTTGCCAACTTCAGGGCTCTGGACTCTTAACAGAGAGCCAGGACAGCTTGTACAGGGTTACTTTGATATACACAGGAGATATACAAACACTGAGTTGTATATACATATGAACAGTATGGCATTTGTGTTTACATAACATCCAAATCACCTAATATTTTATAGACCATATCAGGAATAAATGATGTAAAAGGGGCCATTAGAAGCCTATTAAGTCTATTTTGTATTCCCCAAATGTCAATGGGCTAAAGAGAAGACTGTATAAATGTACCCCCAAAGGGAATGCTGATCACCACTCCTACCTTTGAAATGTCACCATTTTAGGAGGTGATGGGATAGCTCTCAAACTAAAGAAGACTGGACAAGCCGTCCTCACTTCCACACACAGTGTGCTCTCAAAACGTCTCACTTAAAAATAGAACTCCACAGGGCAGACTCCTTGTAGCATGCTGAGTCCTGACACTGCACGTCCTGTGCCTTTCATCTGTTTAGAATGAACATGAACAGCCTAAGGGAATACGAAGCATAGAAATATTTATTAGACTTTATAAAAAGAGCAGAGAAAGTGAATTATGCAGTGGGAAGAGTTTAGGACTGTCAGGATTCAGGATTATTTTGAGAGTTGTCTAGAAATTAAATTGTGGAAGGAAAGAATGAGGAAAAAAAGCCCACATTTCCCCAACAACTACACGTGCCAGGTTCTATGTCATACACCTTTTCTCATTCTTTCTTTTTTAATTCTCACAGCAGTCTTTCTTTGAGGTAGACAGTGACAGTCATTTATTTTCCCATTGAGAAATAGGAAAGTTCCCTCATGGTCCCTTTACAATCTGCCACAGTACCTTTGACCTGTTGGAAAATGTTATAAAGTTAAATCACAGGGTATCAGTTGCAATTTTTAAACTCTCTAAATTGTTGTGACAATTGTGGAATTTATAAGACTTTTTGTTAATGTTAGTTAAGAAAGAGGTTTTTGTGGGATTGACAATTCAGTTGCTTAAAAAAATTAGATTCAGTCAATCTTATAGGTATTGGCTCTTGATGTAAAAGTCTGGGAATTGGGTATTTGGGAGATTATTGGGAAAATGTTAAAAAAATAATGGCTAGGGTGGATCCATTGGGACCACTTGTCATTGAATATAAAACTTATGATTTAAATCTAGCAATAACATTCT
The DNA here is from genome assembly GCF_000299155.1 of Elephantulus edwardii. Classification (NCBI taxonomy): domain Eukaryota; kingdom Metazoa; phylum Chordata; class Mammalia; order Macroscelidea; family Macroscelididae; genus Elephantulus; species Elephantulus edwardii. Next base: position 3,486,085 of record NW_006399941.1, read on the forward strand.
AAGATATTTAAGCTAATTCTACTCTTTATTTCCTGGAACTAAAATTTTTATTCATTGGCATTTGAACTGGAACTGCGTCATTGCTGACACTACAGCAGGTTTTCAGAGCTGTAGACCTTATGGGAGAAGATTGCCTTTCTTTCTGCTATGGAGTCATTGGTGAATTGGACCCACTGGAGAGGAACTACTTCTGAATTGACAGTGCAACTCCCAATAGACTATAATATCAGAGCTTCCTTTTATGGAACTAGTTGTCATCGTGTGCTGTTGACCCAGAGGCTCACAGAGGAAGTAAATCTCATGAGAAGAGATTGTCCATCCTTTGCCCTCAAAGCAACTGAATGAGTCAATCTACATGCCTTTGGAATTGCAATAAAACTTTCTAGAACTATGTTCCTTTCTTACAAACCTTGTATTTATGCCATACAGAATGTAATACTAAGGTATTCTTCTCCTAAAATTTAGGAGGTAGCAACAGCTCTTTGAAAGTTGAAGGAGACTTAAAATCCATGATCAACCAAATTCAGAGTGCTGTTTTTTGGTTGGTTTCAACAGTTTGAACACTTGTAAATTGTGCATTCCAGATAATAAGACTTCCACAAGGATTTCACCTGATGGGATGCACAGGAATCAGATAGATTATACCTGTGGAAGGACCTTTTGGAGAAGTTCAGTATCAGTGAAAACTAGGCAAGGTGCTGATTGTGGAACAAACCATCAACTGCTCATATGCAAGTTCAAATTAACACTAAAGAATGTTAAATCATATCCACAGGAATCAAAATTTGATCTTGAGTCTATCTCCCATGAATTTAAAAACCAGGTTTAGGGATAGTTTTGAGGTTTTGAAACTAATGAATGAAGACAAGATAAGCTGGGAGAAAATATCAAGAATATTGTTCATGAAGAATGTAAAAAGTCATTAAAAAGAAGGAAAAAAGAAGAAAAGACTAAAATGGATGTCAGAAGAGACTATTTCACTAGCACACCGAGAAGCCAAAGCAAAGGAAAGGAATAAAGAAGTTAAGGAGTTGAATAGAAGATTCCAAAGGGCAGCTCAGGAAGACAGGGCAAAATATTATAATGAAATGTGCAAGGAGTTGGAGTCAGAAAAGCAAAAGGGCAAAACTCGGTCAATATTTAAACTTGAAAGAACTGAAGAATAAATTCAAGCCATGAGTTACAAAGCTTAAGGATGCAAAGGCAGAATATTGGATGATTCAGGATGCATTAAAAAGATGGAAGGAATATACAGAGACATTGTACCAAAGAGAATTGCCTAACACAGAAGAATCTCAAGAAACAACATATGAGAAAGAGGTAATGGTGAGGAAGGCAGAAGTGCAGGCTGCTCTGAAAGACTTGGCAAAAAATAAAGCCCCAGGCACTGATAGAATACCAATTGGTATATTTCAGCAAACAGATGCTGTGCTGGATGTGCTCACCAACTTGTGCCAAGAAATCTGGAGGACAACTACCTGGTCAACTGTCTGGAAGAGATCCATATTTATTCCAATTCCAAAAAGAGGTGACATGACAAAGCGTGGAAATTATCGAAAAATATCACTAATATCGCATACTAGCAAAATTGTACTGAAGATTATCCAGAAAAGACTTGGACACTACACTGACAGAGAACTACCAGAAATACAGGCTGGGCTTAGAAGAGGTTGTGGCATGAGGGATATTATTGCCAGTGTCAGATGGATGTTGGCAGAAAGCAGAGAGTACGAGAAGAATGTCTATCTGTGTGTTTCATTGACTATACAAAGGCACTTAACTTTGTGGATAAAAATAAATTTTGGCTAACCTTGAGGGAAATGGGAATCTCAGAACACTTGATCATGCTTATATGAAATCTGTACTTGGACCAAGAAGCAGTACTTAGAACAGGGCATGGAATCACTGCACGGTTCAAAATCAGGAAAGGCATGCATCATGCATCCTGTCTCCATACCTTTTCAATCTGTATGCAGAACAGATCATTCAGGAGGCAGGGCTTTATGAGGAGTGTGGCATCAAGATTGGAGGAAGACTCATTAACAATTTATGCTGTGCAAATGATACAACGTCAATTGTTGAAACTGAAGAAGACCTGAAGCACTTGATGTCAAAGACTGTAGTCTTCAATACGGATTGAAGGTTAACATCAAAAAGACAAAGATTCTCACTACTGTGCCAATTGGCAGCACCATTAATAGATGGAGAAGATATTGAGGTTGCTAGCAATTACAGTTTGCTTGGATCCACAATCAACACTCTTAACACCAGCAGTCAGGAAATCAAAAGACTAATTGCATTTGGAAAATCTGCTGTCATGGACCTTTCCAGAGTGCTGAAGAGCAACAATGTCAGTCTAGATACAAGGTGTGCCTAATCCAGGCCATGACCTTTTCAATTACTTGTTATCCTTCAGAGAGTTGGGCAATGACTAAGGATGACAGAAAAAGAATAGATGCCTTTGAGTTGTGGTGCTGGAGAAGTGTCTCGAACATACCATGGACTGCCAAGAAAACAAATAGGTCTATCTTGAAGAGGGCAAAACCAAATCTCTTCTCAGAGGCTAGGATTTTGATGTTCCACCTCACTTACTTTGGGCATGTGGCCAAGAGAGATTGGTCCCTGGAGAAGGATACCATCCTCAGAAGAGTGGACGAACAGTGCAGGATAGGAAGACAACAGACAAGATGGATTGATATAGTGCCTGGGGCAAAGGGGGTTAATGTGTCAGAATTAGTGAGACTGGCGCACGACAGGGAAGGGTTCAGAGCTGCTGTACATAGGGTCGCTATACATTGCAGGTGACACAATGGCACTTAACAACAATAACAACTTTACTATATTTTTTTTTTTATTTAATCTAGAACAGACCTGTTTGTTCTCTTGGCAGTTCATGGTATGTTCAGTACTCTTCTCCAGCACCACAACTCAAAGGCATCAGTTCTTCTTCTGTCAGCCTTAGTCATTGTTGAGCTCTCAGATGCATTGCACGTAATGCATGGACTGGATCTTAGTTTCTAGAGTGACAGAATAGCTCCTTAACATTCTGGAGAGGCTTCTGATAACAGACTTTCCCAAAGAAATTTGTCTTGACTTCCTGACTGCTAGTGCCAAGCATATTGATTGTGCATCTGAGCAAGATGAAATTATTAGCAACCTCATTCTCTATCTATCATGATGCTGTCAATTGACCTAGAGGTGAGAATCCTTGTTTTCTTAATGTTGAGCTTCAATCAATATTAAAATTTGCAGTCCTTGACTTTCTGCCACAAATGTTTCACATTCTCCTTAGTTTCAGTGATGAAGGTTATATCATCTGCATATCATAGGTTGTTGATGAGACTTTTTCCAATCCTGATGGCATATTATTCATAAATTTCAGCTGCCCACATCATCTGTTGAATTTGATGTAGTTTGCAAAGGTATGGAGAATGGACACATATCTGCTGCACTTCTTTCTTGATTTTGAACCACGCAGTGTTTCCTGGCTCTGCTCTGATGACTACTTCCCAAAACTAGGTATAGGTTTTGCTTGATCACAATCAAGTGTTCTGAGATTCCCATTCTTCTCAAGGTTAGATCATTAGTTCATAATTATCATTAAAAGAAAATAAAAAACTGGAAGAAGTTGTCCTGTAATTCCAAGCGCACATGGTTCAAATCCAACACCTGCTCCGTGGGAGAATGGCAATCTCCTCCTGTGCAATTCGCTGCCTCTGAAAACCTGCTTGAGGGTTACCTGTGAGTTAGTTCTGACTCAGTGGCACACAGCAGTCAAAACTATAATTGAAAGCTCAGAGAGAAATTGTAGGACACCAAGGATGCCTTCAAGTTGTGGTGCTGGAGAAGAGTGTAGAACAAACCATGAACTGTCAAGAGAACAGACAGGTCTGCCCTCAAGAACGTAAAACCAGTTTGCTCCTTGTAGGCAAGGATTCTGAAGTTCCATCTCACATACTCATAATCTAAAATGACTCACAGCTAGCTGTCAGAGGCTGTACATCCCATGGGAGGATATTGCCCATTTTTCTCCCAAGAAGCAGATGGTGGATTCGAACCACCTGACTTTGAGTTAGTTAGTAAGGAAATTCCTTACTAACTAGGCCACCAGAGCTCCATGCTTTGGTGATATTGAGATTCTTAGTAACTTCCAACTAATTTTGAATATTCTTCTCTTATATTCTCCTTTATTAATTTCCTTACATCATATTCTTGATTCCTCAGAAGATTGGGAGGAATGCCCCTTTTCTAACCATTGGATGAATTCTTCACTTCTCATGCAGTTCCTGGCCACTCATGTAGAGCACGGAGTCTCTGTACTTCATGCTAAGAGTAGAAAACATGAAAGTATGGTCTTTGATTCAGGTTGCATTTTGTTTCAGATATTATAGCAAAGACTAGAAAAGTGACCATGTCTTTTGAGTAGATTTAAATACTGGTGAAATGTTTTCCTTCACTGTACTGCAAAGGTGAGAGTAAATGCCTACACCTACAAGACCGATTTTTAAGTGTGAAGTGTTTGCTCCAGGCAATGAGGTAAGAAACTAAAAGAGCAAGGGTGGGGCTTTTCTTCCCCAGATCTCAGGTGGAGCTTCTATGCTGACAGCAAAATCCTTTCATTTATAAATGGACTATGTTTGCTTGGAAGCATCTGAGAGGATAAATCTGGAATCCCACAGAAGCCACAAGCCTCCAGTTGTAGCATTCTATTGGGGGTGGGGGTGTGGAGAAAATTAATGATGAAGGAAGCATCAAAAGAAGATAGAAGGAGGAGTTGAGGTTGAGACAGACTTTGGAGTTACACAACTTGGTGCTTGCCATGAGGCCAAATTTCAGTCAATGTGGGACAGGAGGTGGGGGCTTTGGACATTGAGGAAGACTTTGTGATTGGAGGGTTTTGGTGATGACTCTTGTGGTCATAGTGGCTGAAGAAACTTTGGCAAGAGTAGAGGTGAAGGAGGCAGCTTCAGGAGCTATGGTCAAGGGGGAGGAGGAGGGTTAGGGTTAGATATGATAAAGGAAAGCCTTGGTCTGGTGCCAACCAGGGCTGTAATAGAAGACAAAAAAGAAGAAACCAGTTGGGGAGTAATGTGATGATAGAACTTCGTCACCATGAGTGTATCTTCATTTGCCAAGGAAATGAAATATACTAGGTAACAAAAATCTGGTCTTTGGAGAGAAATTGATTATGGAGAGAATGTAAATTTAGGAGGGAGAGGACAAAATTGAGTACTGCACAAAACTTCCCTCACTCCCAAATCTTGCAGCAGTACTGGTTGCTGTGCAGCAGATCCACACTACAGTTGAGGCCAAGATGCTCTACCTTGAGTGACCTACTGTCTCCTACATCTTAGACATTGTAGAGTAGGATGGTCTGATACATGTAGTTGAATTATCTCGTCTTCCCAGAGGTGAATTATTCAACCTGGTCAGAAAGACAACCATCATAACCTATTGTTGTTGTCGTCTATTGTCAAGTCAGAACTGATCTATAGCTGACCCTCTGGGGGGCTTTCAGAGGCAGTTGATTGCATGGGAGGAGATTGTCGATAATTCTCCTGTTGAGCAGCTGGTGGCTTCAAATCATGTGCGTTTGGGATTGCAGCACAGCTTCTTGCCATTAGGCCACCAGAGCTCCCTATATAATCTATAACTTTTGTTGTTAAGGATGCTTGGCACAAAAACTCATCACAAAAACTCATTGCATTTGTGGATATGTTCTTTGCGGATATAGCCCAGCTTGATCATACCCACCTGTGGTCTTAAATGTGTAACAAAGGATACTGTAATTTCTATGAAGGTCTATTCTAATGACTCCACATCTTTTGCTGAGACTCTGTGTTTGAAGTGAAGAAAATGCAGTAGGAGGACATGAAGCCTCAGAAGCTCTGTTCTGATGACTGCCTCTTGGTCCAAGTATAGGTTTTGCATATGTACAATCAAATGTTCTGGGGTTCCCATTCCTCTCAGAGTCAGCCATAGCTTGTTGTGATCCACACAGTCAAAAGCCTTTGCATAGTCAATGAAGCACAGATAGACATTCTTCTGGTATTCTCTGCTTTCTGCCAAGATCCATCTAACATCAGCAACAATATCCCTAGTACCACAACTTCTTCTAAATCCAGCCTGCACATCTGGCAGTTCTTTGTTGACATATTGTTTCAATCATTTTTTGGATAATTTTCTGTAGACTCTTGCTTGAATGTGATATTAATGATATTGTTTGATAATTTTAGCACTCTGTTGTGTCACCTTTCTTTGAAATGGGAACAAATATTGATCTTTTCTAGTCAGTGGGCCAGCTGGCTGTTCTCCAGATTTCTTGGCACAACTTAGTGAGCATATCCAGGGCAGCGTTTGTTTGTTGAAATATGTCAATTGGTATGCTGTTAACTCCTGGAGCTTTGTTTTTTGCCAATTCCTTCAGAGCAACTTGAATTTCCTCCTTCATCACCATGGGCTCTTGCTCATATGTTATTTCATGAAATTCCTCTGTGTCAGACAATTCCTTCTGATACAGTGACTCTGTGTACTCCTTCCATCTTCTTTTGATACTTCCTGGATCATTCAACATTCTACCCAAACTTTCTTTAAGTATTGCTACCAGTGGCTTGAATTTGTTTTTCAACTCCTTCAACTTAAGAAACTCTGAGCGAGTCTGGCCCTTTTGATTTTCTGACTCCAGCTCTCTGCACATTTCATTATAGTATCTTGCTTTGTCATCCAGAGCTGCCTTTTGAAATTTTCTGTTCAGCTCTTTGATTTCTTGGTTTCTTCCTTTAACTTTGGCTTCTTGGAACTCTAATGCCATACTCAGAGTCTCATCTGACATCCATATTGGTCTTTTCTTCTTCTTCAGCCTTTGTAATGATCTTTTGCATTTGTCATGGATGATTTTCTTGATATCCTCCCAGAGCTCATTTGGTCTCAAGGTGCTCAAGTCCTCCAACCTGTTTCTGAGATGGTTTTGAAATTCAAGTGAGAAAGACTTAAGGTCAAATCTTGGTTCCCGTGGACTTGACTTCATTTCCCCCAACTTCAGCTTGAATTTGCATATGAGTAGTTGGTGGTCTGTCCCACAATCAGTACGTGGCCTGGTTTTCACTGCTGATATTGAACTTCTCCAGCGAGTCTTTCCACAAATGTAATCGATTTGATTCCTATGCATACCATCAGATGAAATCCATGTGTATAGCCTGCATTTATGTTTCTTATAAAAGGTATTTGCAATGAATAAATCATAGAATGTGCTGAATTCTATCATTCTATGCTGCACTGAAGGCATTGGTGAGAAAATAAGACTCTAGGATTTGATAGAATACCAGTAGATACATCTCAACAAATGGTTGTGTTAAAAAGAATGTGGATAATATAGAGATAATCTCACTTGACCTTTACTTACTTCATAATGGAGAATAGTTCTCATAAAGAAAAGTCACACGTAAAATCAATTCTTATGAGATCAGACATGGTCCCTATGTTTCTCTATCCACTTCTACCAATTCCAATGCTAGTCCTGTAACTCTATCATGTCTGGATCTGAAATTGATTCTAATAGCTATATAAATGTTGCAGAGCTAAACTCATAATTATGAGGTTATTAGGGAAAGGTACAGATTTTAACTTAAGCAGACAACAAGTCATATCCACCAGTGGCTCTGAGGCAGAAAGATGGACAGTCTCCTTCCATGTGGTTTCTAGTGTCTGAAACTCAATGGAGGGTCAGCTATGAGTCAATTCTGACTCAACAGCAATGAGAGTTACACATGGGGTTGCCATGATTTAGAATAGGCTCCAAGGCAACTGATCTTATCTGAGACTCTCTAAATACTTTTCTTAGAATTATTTGAAGTATCTAAAGATTGGCACCACGAAGGTCATAATGATTTACTACAGCTCTGAGTTGCATATTTGAAAAAGGATGTTGTGATTATTTAACCTCTCTTTATTAAGATTTTCATATTTTTATGCAAACTCACTCAAAATCTAACACCTACCTTGAAGAAAATCCCAACTTTTGGAATGACTTTGTCATTCCAGAAGCCAACTTTTTTAATTACTTCATGTTGGGAATTTTTCTTTACTGAAATCTTGTGCTTAGGACTCTTTCTTTGGTGTGAGGTAGACATAGCGAATGACTCTTATCTTTGGGTTAGGCAAAGCACAGAAAAGCATCTTTCAATAATTATTCATCCTTATCAGTCTGTGTTCACATGATTTAGGTTGTTTTATACTAAGCTCTTTATCCAGATTCATAGGGTTTCCGGAGGCAAGCTATTACGGAAGTACATGCCACTTCTGCGTCCAAATTTGTTTTTATCAGGGAGCTCCACCAAACTTTGCCACCATGGGTAACCATTATTGCATTTGACACATCAGTGTCACAGTGTTCGGCTTCACAGCAACCACGAGTTACCTCTGTCCAGCAAGTGGACAGACCAGGGCTATATGACCTAGAAGAATGTTTGACCAAACACAATTAAAAATAAAATTATACAAGCACTCAGGTCTTTCATTCATAGGGTCGCTATGAGTTGCCTACGATTTGATGGCACTTAACAACAACAACAACAACAACAACACACTAAACTCTAAAAGTACGCCCATCTCTAAGCAAAACTGGTGGCAAAATAGTAACATTAACTCTGACTCAATGAATTGGAATGTAATTTACTGTTGGAAGGTGAGCAATTTTATGATTGAAAAGAGAAGATGAAAGAAGAAAATATTCTTGGGCCCCAGGGAAAGAATTAGGTCATGATGGTATCTCATGCAATTCATAGAAAGGAAAATTTCTAAGAGAAGCAACAGAACCAGAAATAGCACCCAAGAGGCAACTGTCCTTGAAAATATTTCTACCCTTTGGCTCAAATATTGTGTGTGGTGAGTACATCAAGCACTCACTTGTGAAATTTACCCTCATACAATTTTGTGAATCTGATGACTACTGTTGGTTCAATGGATGTTACTGCTTGGCCTACAAATGTAAAGAAACAATTGGCCAAAATAAGAAGGATGGAGGGGCCCATGGAGTCTACAGAACTATGACTCAATAGGGCATGTAATAATGTTTATAGGAGAAGACAGCATGCCAAACTAATTTCAAGAAGACGATGATAACTATCTATCAGATACTATATCATATGAGCATGGGAAGGAAACCAGGATGACATCAGACACACAGAAATCCCTCCTAGTGATGCACTGCAATACAATGGTATGATTCTCACTTATTAGGTGGGGGTCAGCACTGATAAAATGAAGGAGGCAGGAAAAGGATAAGTCTGATCAAGAAATAACAAATTTTCTTTATATAACCCCCTCAATAGATATTGTTTCAATTTATGAGGGATAGAGCAGATTTCAGCCTGTTGTTTATCATGTCTGAAATAAAATGCCATGTAACCAACTCAAGATGGTGCTCCTCTAGTGGTCCATTGAAGGAGAAATTGAAAGTCTTAGCTATTGGCTTCCCACAGGATGGGATGATTTCCCATAAGAGGGGAGCTTCCCCTAGGATGTTGCTGCTTTTGGCCCTTAAAGTGACTGGAGCTACTTCCAGATTTTTGTTTTCTGATGTTTAGATGTAATCCACACTGAAAGATATGGTCTTTGAGTTTTTGCAGCAAGAATTTCTGATCCTAAAAGCAAGCAGGGTTGTGTCATCTGCATAACACAGGTTATTATTGAGTCTTCCTCTGATCTCAGTGCCACATTCTTCTTCATTAAGTCCAGTTTCTCAAATTATTTTCTCAGCATACAGTTTGAAAAAGTATGGAGAAAACATACAGCCTTGACACATACTTGTTTTGATTTAAAACCCTGCAGTGTTCCCTTGCTCTGTTCAGTCTTTGTCTAGGTTAAAGGTTCACAGGAGCACAATTAAGTTTTCTAGGATTCCCATTCTTTTCAGTGTTAATCCAATCTGATATGAGCCACAGAATTAAATGTCTATCACCCCTTCTTCCTCATCTGAACAGAGGTCTAGAGTTGGACAGTCCAGCTGCCCTCAGACCCCTTGAACCTGCCAGAGCCTGAGTCAGAAGCAGAGAATATCTTTGTGAGACACTTCACCAAAGAAGACGTTCAGAGGGTGAATAAACACAAGAAGAAATGTTCAAAATCCCTACCCTAAGAGAGATGCAAATCAAAACAACTATGAGATATCATCTCACCCCAGTAAGAATAGCAAAATTTAACAGAACAGCAAATAACAAATGCGTATGAAGTTGTGGAGAAACTGGAACCCTTATTCACTGTTGGTGAGAGTATAAAATGGTGCAAGCACTATGGAATGCTTTCTCAAAAAGTTGGAACTAGAAATACCATTTAACCCAGCAATCCCACTACTGGGAATATACCCTAAAGAAACCATAACTGCCACCCAAACAGATATATGCACACTCATGCTTCTCACTGCTTTGTTCACAATAGCAGAAAGTTGGAAACAATCCAAGTGCCCATCAACAAACGAATGGATAGAGAAGCTCTGATATATTCACACAATGGAATACTATACTGCACTGAAAAACAAAGAACTCACGAAATACTATACAAAATGGGTGACCCTGGAGGACATTAAGCTGAGTGAAATATCTCACTCACAAAAGGACAAATATTGCATAGTTCCAGTGTTGTAAAATGACACTGACATCTGGGTTCAGGGAAGATAGATAAGAAGGGGAGGAATGATGTATACTACATTGAAACAGATGAGGGAAAGAATTGTTTTAAAGGGATATATTATTAGGTATTATTGTCCTGACAGGCATCCAGAATGAAGGCTGCATGGTGAAGTGGACTTGTGGGGAGGGATTGCATAACAATAAAAGAGGTTTACTTTTCAAGGAGAAGAGTGAATTGGGTGGGAGGGGGTGGGAAGGGAGAAAAGGGCAACAATGAATGAAAGGAAACACTGAGTCTCTATAAACTTTCATTAAAACTAATTAAAAAAAAAAGAAGACCGAAGCCTATAGCCTTCAATAGATCTAAAAAAGAAATACTCCTTATCACTGGATAATCAGACATCATGAGATTTGAAGAAAGTATTGAAGTTGTCAATGATTATATTGTCTTTGAATCCACAATTAATACCGACGGTAGCAGAAGTCAAAACTAAAAGCTATTTTGCATGGGAAATCTGCTGTCAAGAACCTTGAGAAAGTGCTAAAAAACCCCAGCATGTTAGCATGTCTGATCCAAGCCACATTTTAAATTTTTTCATATGCATATGAAAGTTACATAATGAATAAAGAATAACAAAGAAAAAAAAATCAAAGTTTTTAATTATGATATTGGAGAAAAAGATTAAATGTATCCAAGATACCAAAAGAACCCACAAATCTTTCCTGAAAGAAGTGGAAACAAGGTGCTCCTCAGAAGCAGGGATGGTGAAACTTCATTTCACCTACTTTGGGCATGTTATCAGGATGGGTTAGTGCTTTGAAGAAGACATCATGCTAAGCAAAGTGAAGGATCAGCAGAAGAGAAGACGATTCTCAATGATCAGGATTGACCCAGTGACTGCAGCAATGTGACAGAGATCACGAGGATGGAGCAGGATAGGGAAAGGCTTTGATCTAAGGTCATTCATTCTCAGTCATATTCAACTTGATGGTAACTGACAACAGCAATTTGGCACTTGGCCTTGGTAGCACTGTGGTTAGAACACTTGGATGCTAACTGAAATGTTGATGCTTCATAACCACGAATGGAAAAAAAAAACGTGGCAATATAGTTACCTAAATATAGCCTTTTAAATTCTGTTCTCTAGTGTTGGTATAGAGAGTGAATAGATATGAAGAGAGAATACTGCCTAACACATCTCCTTCTCAATTTTGAACCACGCAGTGTTACCCTGCTCTGTTCACACAACAGCCTCCTGGTACAGGTATAGGTTCTACATGAGCACAATTAAATGCTCTGGGATTCTGATTCTTCTCAATGTCAGCCATAATTTGTTATGATCCACACAGTCAAATTTGCCTTTGCATGGTCTATAAAGCATAAATAGACATTCTTCTGATATTCCTTACTTTCAGCCAGGATCCACCTGACATCAGCAATTGTATGCCTGGTGCCACGGCATCAGGATTAGACGAAGATTTATCAAATAACCTGCATTATGCAGATGACACACCTTGCTTGTTAATAGTGAGGAGGACTTGAAGCATTTTTTTCAGAAGATCAAGGAATGCAGCCTTTTGTATAGGTTGCATCACAACATCAAGAAAAGCAAAGATTTTTACCACTGGATATATAGGTAGCCTCATGATGGATGAAGAGGAGATTGAAACTGTCAACAGCTTCATCTCACTTGGATCCACAATTATCATCCTAAGAACCAGCAGTCAGGAAATAAGGAGACGTACTGCACTGAGAAAAATCTACAGTTGGGGAACTCTTCAAATTGTTGAGTAATGATGTCAGTTTGAGAACTAAGGTGCATCTGATTCATGCCATAATCTTTCTGATTATTAGCTGTACATGAGACCTGGACAATGAATAAGGATGAAAGAAAAATAATTGACGTCTCTGAGCTATGGTTTTGGAGAAGAGCACTGAATATTCGATTGATGGCCAAGAGAACCAACAGATATATCTTGGAGAGGATACAAACGCAGTACTCTTTGGAGGCAAGAATGATGAAGCTTTGCCTTGCATACTTGCCCATGTGGTTAGAGGTGCTATTCCTTGGAGAGGAACATGATGTTGATAAGGGTGGAGGTTCAACGAAGGAGAGGAAGACCTTCAGTCAGGTGGATTGACACAGTGACTGCCGCAATGGGCTTTAGTGTGTTATGAAGTATGAGGATGGCACAAGATAGGTCAGGTTTCAGACCTTTTGTTCATAGGGTCACTATGAGTCATATTTGACTTGATGTCGAATATGACTCATAGCGACCCTGTGAATATAACCAACAACATAGTGTTGGTTAGAATTGGAATTGAATGGACAGCATGCTTGGTTTAGGTTTTAAATTGACCCTCTGATAGAAAAGAACTAAAATATTTTTACATGGACCGACAGAATTGATTTACATAGTCCAGAGAAGATAAAAATGGTCAAAATACTAAGGCTTTCTCCATGGAGACATTGTTGTTGTTATGTGCCATCAAGTCGCTTGCGACTCATAGCGACCCTATGTACAAGAGCCCTAAATGTCGTTCTGTCCTGTACCAACCTAGCCATCTCAAACGCACTTGTTCCCACCACTCCAGTCACAGATTCGATCCATTTGATCAAGGGTCTTCCTTTCCTGCACCGTCCCTCCGCTCTCCCAAACATGATGTCCCTCTCCAAGGACCAGTCCTTCCTTGCAATATGCCCAAAATATGTCAGACAAAACTTCAGAATTCTTGACTCCAAGGAGCATTCTGGCTTCACCCTCTCCAGGACAAACCTGTTTGTTCTCCTAGCAGTCCATGGTGTATTCAACACTCTTCTCCAGCACCACAGCTCAAAGGCATCAATTATCTTTCTGTCATCACTATTCACTGTCCAACTCTCCAATGCATAGCACGTAATTGCAAAGACTATAACCTGGATCAGGCGCTCGTTAGTCTCCAGCCTGATGTTGCTGCTCTTCAGTACTCTTGAGAGGTCCCTCACAGCTGACTTTCCCAATGCAATTCATCTCCTGTTTTCCTGGCTGCTATTACCAAGAGTGTTGACTGTAGAACCAAGCAAACTAAAACTATCACCTAAGGTACCTCAGGAAGATGGGAAAGGGCCCCCAAGGATGCTATCGGCGGAGAATTAGTTTTGGGATTCCGAGATGGGAGAGAGGCAGAGATTTCTTCATCCCAATGCCTCACTTATGGAGACATTAGGATTACAAAATGGGTGGGTTTTTTTCCATCTCCTTAATGCGTAACAAATAATAGTATCTGACAGACAAGCATTCCACAGAAAAGAGCAGATGAAATACAATTGCCCAGTTATAGCAATGACCAATAGATTCAGTGTTGCTGCCCACCCACGCTTCCTTACTTCACCACTATCCCTTCCTACTTTTGCCTACAGCATTCAATACCCATCTCCCATTGACTGGCCCCTGATGTGATGGCCTAAGTCCCAAACCATCAGGATCTATGATTCTGATTCTGAACATATCATGCTGCTGTGAGTCTTTTATGATGTAGCCAATATGACTTCAATTTAAAGTTGTTAAGTAGAAATGCAATGTACAACTTTCACACCAAGATTGTCTTCGAGTGAGTTAATACTGCTTGTCTTCCATTTGAAGCCAGAAAGAGTTAGCAAAAACCAAGGCTTCAGGAGTTGACGACATACCAGTTGACATATTTCAACAGACACTGCCCTGGATGTGCTCACTAAGTTGTGCCAAGAAATCTAGAGAACAGCCAGCTGGCCCACTGACTGGAAAAGATATTTGTTCCCATTCCAAAGAAAGGTGACTAGGGAGCTCTGTTGGCCTAGTGGCAAGGAGCTGCAACTACAATCCCAGAGGCGAACGGTTCGAATCCACCAGATGCTCTGCCGGGTAAGGAGGGACAATCTCCTCCTGTACCAGTCAGATCTGATTTGACGGTACATGCACACAAAAATAATAAAATTTAAAAAAAAAAAGAAAGGTGACTGAAATTATCGAACAATATCATTAATATCACATGCAAGCAAGATTCTGCTGAAAATTATCCAAAAACGTTTGGAACAATATGTCAACAGAGAACTGCCAGATGTACAGGCTGGATTTAGAAGAGGTCGTGGTACCAGGGATATTATAGTTAATGTTAGATGGATCTTGGCAGAAAGCAAAGAATACCAGAAGAATGTCTATCTGTGCTTCATTGACTGTGCAAAGGCTTTTGACTGTGTGGAACACCACAAGCTGTGGCTGACTCTGAGAAGAATGGGAATCCCAGAAAATTTGATTGTGTTAATGTGAAACCTATACTTGGCCCAAGAGGCAGTCGTCAGAACAGAGCAAGGAGACACGACATGGTTCAAAATCAAGAAGGGGGTCCAACAGGTATGTCTCCATACCTTTTCAATCTATATGCAGAACAGATCATCCAAGACGCTGGGCTGTACGAAGGGGAATGCGGCACCAGGATTGGTGGAAGAGTCATCAACAACATGTGTTATGCAGATGACACAACCTTGCTTGCTGAAACTGAGGAGGACCTGAAGCGCTTGCTGTAGAAGGTCAAGGACTGCAGCCTCCTATATAGATTGAAGCTCAATATCAAGAAAACAAAGATTCTCACCACTGGGCCAATTGGCAGCATCAGTATGGATGGTGAGGAGATTGAGATAGTTAACAGTTTTAGTTTGCTTGGCTCCACAATCAACACTCTTGGTAACAGCAGCCAGGAAATCAAGAGATGAATTGTATTGGGAAAGTCAGCTGTGAGGGACCTCTCAAGAGTATTGAAGAGCAACGATGTCAGGCTGGAGACTAAGGTGCCCACGATTATCATCTTTGCAATTACGTGCTATGCATCAGAGAGTTGGACAGTGAATATGGTTGATAGAAAGAGAATTGATGCCTTTGAGCTGTGGTGCTGGAGAAGAGTGTTGAATATACCATAGACTGCTAGGAGAACAAACAGGTTTGTCCTGGAGAAGGTGAAGCTGGAGTGCTCCTTGGAGTCAAGGATTCTGAAGTTTCGCCTAACATACTTTGGGCATGTTGCAAGGAGGGACTGGTCCTTGGAGAGGGACATCATGTTTGGCAGAGTGGAGGGACGGCGAAGGAGAGGAACACCTTTGATGAGATGGATCGATTCTGTGACTGGAGCAGTGGGAAAAAATGTGTTTGAGATTGCTAGGTTGGCACAGGATAGAAGAGCGTATAGAGCAAGCGACTCGATGGCACATAACAACAACAACAATGGCAACAATGCATAACAACAAATACTTACAGGAATAGCATTTTTCTTTACCTGATAACCACCTGTAGAAAATCTGGAATCAGTAATTGTAAAATACTTGATTCCACATAAAATACCACCTCGAGTGTTAAGTGCTGCCAAATTAGAAAACTATCTTCTGAATTCTTTCAATTGATGGAGCTTTCTTGTTGAAATTTGCTGTAAGTCAAGCTGTGAAATCTTTCTTTTGTGGTATTTTTCAGAAAAATAGATGTCAAAGAGGCTGTAATTTATAAATTGCAGTTTGTCACCATTTACACTGATACACACGGGCAGCATGGTGTCAGTTGTAGCCAGTGTTTCCCACTTACTTGCCACTCCATCCGGAGTAGCTCTATTTCTCTTCAGTGAGATAATTTTTGTATTGACTTTGACATTAGGAGCAAATCCGGTTCTGACAGGTGTAAGGTGTTGACATTTCCAAAAGAAACTCACAATGTGGTCTCTGGCAGGATCACCAACAAGTAAATTCTGAGTCAAGGAGCCAGCAAGTGTGTGCTCACACCTCTTCTAACTTGTTAATTGTGAAGAAACTGCTCCACCCAAGAGAGTTAGCAGAGGCACTGTCATCACACACAGCAGTGTTGATTACGGGAAAGCAAAGTCATACTCCGCTTGTCACTAGAAACAGAAACCAGCCAAGAATTTAGAAAATGAAGACTCTCAAAAAGGGCAGCGAGAAAGCAAATAAAACACCCCGGTGATCATGCTGGAAACACTAAGTTTTCCACCATGTTGTTATTATTATGTGCCATTGAGTCACCTGTAACTCATAGCGACTGAAACCTGCCCTATCCTGAGCCAGTCTCATTGTCTCCAACAGACCTAATCCCATTCCTCCAGTCACTGAGTCAATCCATGTCATCCTGAGTCTTCCTCTCCAAGCACTTTCCCTCCACCTTTCCAGGCATGATGTCCCTCTCCAACAACTAGTACCTCTTGGCCACATGCCCAAAGTATGTGAAATGGAGGCTCAAATTTTTGCCTCCAGGGAGTAGCTTGGCTTTACCTTCTCCAGAACAGACCTGCTCACCTGGCAGCTTTCAAGCATGTTCAACACTCTAACACCACAACTCAAAGGTATCAGTCCTTCTTCAGTCATGTTGTTGTTGTTATGTGCCGTCGAGTTGCTTGCGACTCATAGCGACCCTATGTACAACAGCCCTAAACTCCGCTATGTCCTGTGCCAATCGCACCGTCTCCGATACACCCATCCCAATTACCCCAGTCACTGAATCAATCCACCTCATAGAGGGCCTTCCCCTCCTGTGCTGTCCCTCCACCCTCCCAAGCATGATGACCCTCTCCAAGGACTGGTCCCTCCTTACAACATGTCCAAAGTATGTTAGATGGAGCCTCAGAATCCTTGCCTCCAAGGAGCCACCTGGTTTGACCCTTTCCAGGATGAATCTGTTTGTTTTCCTAGCAGTCCATGGTATCCTCAATATTCTTCTCCAGCTCCACAGCTCAAAGGCATCAATTCTCCTTCTATCCTCCCTAGTCATTGTCCAACTCTCTGATGCATAACAAGTGATTGCAAAGACCATGGCCTGTATCAGATGCACCTTAGTCTCCAGAGTGACACCATTGTTCTCCAGTACTTTGGAGAGGTCTCTAACAGCAGACTTTCCCATCGCAATACGTATTTTAATTTCCTGGCTACTGGTGCCAAGAGTGTTGACTCTTGAGCCAAGCAAACTAAAGCTGTGAACATCTCAAGCTCTTCGTCATCCATCCTGATGCTGCCAATTGGCCCAGTGGAGAGAATCTTCATCTTCTTGACATTGAGTCTCAATCCATATTGGAGGCTGCAGTCCTTGACCCTCTGCAGCAAGCGCTTCAGGTTCTCCTCAGTTTCAGCAAGCAGAAGCATGCTTCTATCATAGAATGTTACTATATTTGTTGACTTGTTTCATAAATGCCCTTCAATTGGAAAAGTCCTATAGACATAAGTTCAGGGAAGAATAAATAAGGACCAGAATAATTGTCCAGTATTCATCACAGCCAATCTCTGACTCTTAGGAGCATAATATATTTCACAGCATTGATATATTTTCTAACACTGTAGAATTTTCCTGGAAAGCCTAAAAAAAGTTGCTTGCACTAAGTGCAGTCAAATAAGCACACTTGTAATTGCTTTTGGCTAAAGAAATGATACATGATTAAACTCCTTAGAGGAATTTTGCAGCTTTTCTTGAGCTCTTTCATTTAAAAGAAAAAAAATGTTCTATGGGTTAAAACGTACAAATGTATTAACTAATGTAAGCTTTGTCTTCACTATTTCCTGCCAGTACTTTTTGAGAAATTTTAATGACTAATAAAATGGTCCCCAAGCAGGCATCTGGAAAGAGAAGGAAGAAAAACCAGGAATCAAGACAACTCAAAGCTGGATAATCACCCTGAGTCAACTGTAAATTATCATAATTGTCTCCTACAATCCTTTCTCCAATATTAGGTTTCCTCAAGCCACTTGTCAAGTAGTATAAAAATTACTTTGTCACTAGGCAACCCTCAGCAGAAAGTTTTCTACACAATCTCTTCTCTACACAATCTCTTCCTTTTTATAAACAGATGACATATTGTTGTTGTTCACTAACGAGTTAGAACTGACCCATAGCTGACCCTTCAGCAGGTTTTCAGAGACAGTAAATCTCATGAGAGGAGATTGCTCATCTTTCTTCTTGGAGCAGCTGGTGGATCCAAATCATGTACCTTTGCATTGGGAACACAATCCTTACCCCTAAGTTACCAGAGCTCCTAGACAGGAGGCACATTGTTGTTGTGTGCCATTGAGCTGCCCACGACTCATAGTGACTCTATGTATAATAGCTTGAACTCTGCCCTATCCTGGGCCAGTCTCACTGACTCTGACACATCTAATCCCATTGCACCAGTTACAAAATCAACCCATCTCATCCATTCTTCCTCTCCTGAGCTGTCCCTCCATCCTTCCAAGCATGATGTCCTTCTCCAAGGACTGGTCCCTCCTGGCCACATGCCCAAAGTATATGAGACAGACCTTCAAAATCCTTGCCTTTAAGGAGAAATTTGGTTTCATCCTCTCCAAGACAGACCTATTTGTTCTCCTGGTGATCATTGGTATGTTCAATACTCTTCTCCAGCACCACAACTCAAAGGCACCAATTCTGTCATTCTTAGTCATTGTCCAGCTCCCTGATGCATAGAAAGTAATCGCCAAGACCATGGCTTGAATCAGGCACACTTTAGTCTCTAGACTGACATAATTGCTCTTTAGCACTTTGGAGTTGATAGCTGACTTCCCCAATCTAATTAGTCTTTTGATTTCCTGACTGCTGGTGTCAAGAGATTGATTGTGGAGCTGAGCAAGCTGAAATTGTTAACAACTTCCTTCTTTTTTCCATCTATCATGATGCTGCCAATTGACCCAGTGATGTGAATCTTTGTCTTCTTGATAATAAGCTTCAATTCATATTGAAAACTATAGTCCTTGACCTTCTGCTGCAAGTGCTTCAGGTCCTCCTCAGTTATTGCAAGTATGGTTGTATCATCAGCATAACACAGGTTTGTTGATGAGTCTTCCTCCAATTCTGATGCCACACTCCTCTTCATAAAGTCCAGCCTCCTGAATGATCTGTTCCACATACAGATTGAAAAAGTATGGAGATTGAATACATTCCTAATGCATTCACTTCCTAATTTTAAATCATGTACAATTTTTTTGCTTTGTTCTGATGACTATTTCTTGGACCATGTATAGGTTTCCCATAAAACACAATTAAGTGTTCTGGGATTTCCATTCTTCTCAAAGTTAGCCACAATTTGTTGTGGTCTACAGAGTCAAATGCCTTTGCGTAGACAATGAAGCATAGATAGACATTCTTCTGGTACTCTTGACTTGAATGTCTTCCCCCTCCATAAGATAAACATGTGGTTGCCTCAACACTGTGCTGTCTCTAACATAATTCTGGTCAGGATGTGGACATCACCCCACACATTGTCACACAACAGCCATTAAATAGCCAGCTTTAAGACAAAGAACTATACAACTTGGTGGTAGCCAGGTTATGTGGTAATTTTGGTCTAACCCCTCTACATTCAGTTCTAATTACCAAAAAACAAGTGAGGAGCTCCACACGAGTGGGTATGGAAGCACTTACAGTTTCAGAGCCAAGCCAGGTTTTGCACTAAGAAATGAAATCCTTGGAGAGGAGTGACATTTCTTTTTTAATAGGAATTAGACACGTAGAAATGACTCACTGTATTTTCTAATTGCGCTTAAAACCTGGCCCACCTCTTCTGTTTGGGCAGGTGAAAGAGATTTTTAGAGACTGTGCAATTTGATGAGTCTTGTGACTGACTCCTCAGTGAGTCAATTTTCTGAAAGCCAATATGCTTTGTTCCACAGTGTTTCACTGCAACATAAAATTAAACTTATTTATTACTAATCTTAATAAACCATTGCATCTTGAAGTCAAATACCCTTTGGTTTCATTAGGGCATTAGTGGCACTGGGCCAAGAAAGACCAGTTAAAACAGGTCCTCTTCTAAGTTACAGAGGCGGCATTAACTCTGTTTTTCTTTATTATAAATCTTGCATATCTCTTCAGCAGCCTGGGGAAGAGTAGTCAGATGGAGTAGGGACACATATTTGACTTTCCAGAGTATGGGGACGAGGTCACACGCTATTCCTGGACATGATAATTAGGGCACAAGGACTGTCTTCAACTTGAAACCCCCAAATTGAGAAAAGTTTTAGTATGTCCAGGGATAGGAACAGTATACCAAATAACTTCTGTTGTGTTTTAACTTATCTATAAAAATCTCTTCTTATGTAATTATTTCATAAGCATGCTTTGAGACTTCTTCCTTCTATATTTAAGAAATTCTTCATTGCTTTTCATTGAAATTCTTCGTCAAACAAAAACATTTGTACCCTTTACTAAACTGTGAACTTGCTGTGGTCAAGAATTTGCCTTTTTTGTCTTTGTACTGCCATCATCTAGTACAATGCTGAAGCTTTAGATTACAAGTTTAAAGTCTTCTAGGCCAACATTCACATAGTCAACTTTTTGAGAACCTGGAAATTTTGATCTTGTGCCTATCTCTCCTGAGAACATGAAATTCCATAATTACTAATGATTTTACATTCATTACTATAATAGGTGTACTATGTCAACTATTAATTTATAGCATTATTTGGAAATTAATAAAAATGAATATGTTTCAATTAAAGGAGAACAAGACAAAGAATTGAGATACGGAGGAAGGAAAATGCTATTCTGTAAACAGGTGCTTTCAATATGAGGTTAGATCTGGATTTTTCATCATTTGCAGATCTGGTGAATATGTTAGTCTTTGAAGTAGTTAATGTCTTTGGAAGATCCACTATTCTTTTAGTCTACTAGGTTGATGAGAAGCATTTATATCCTGGAAGGACCTAAGTACTGAGGCATAGTAAAACTCTTCGGAGTTCTTTAGATTTAATTTTTAAATCCTACCTGGATTAGTTGGAGAAGAGTATTGAATATAACATGGATTGCTAAGAAAACAAACAGATTCATCCTGGATAGGGTTAAGCCAGGCTGCTCCTTGGAGGCAAGGATTCTGGGGCTTCGTCTGACATACTTTGGACATGTTGTAAGGAGTGACAGGTCCTTGGAGAGGGACATCATGCTTGGGAGGGTGGAGGGACAGCGCAGGAGGGGAAGACCCTATGAGGTGGCTTGATTCAGTGACGGGGGTAATCGGAATGGGTGTGTCGGAGACAGTGAGATTGACAAAGGATAGAGCAGGGTTTAGGGCTATTGTACATAGGGTCGCTATGAGTCGCAAGTGACTCGACAGCGTATAATGACAACAACAACAACATAGCCTAGTTGTAAGAATCTGCACTGCAATCCCGAAGGCATATGGTTTGAGGCTACCAGTTGCTTCACAGGAGAAGGATGGGAAGTCTCCTCAGCAATTAACTGCCTCTGAAAACCCACTGGAGGGTTAGCTATGGGTCGGTTCCCACTCTATTATACATGACAACAACAACAACAGCTTTAAAACAAGCATGACCATAGAGTTGTCGCTGTAGACTCTGAAAGAGGGGACTCCTTTCTACCAAATTTAGGGTAAATTTTTTTTATACCTGCTAAGTTTAGTGGACCCTAGTTTGAGTGAAAATTTTAAATAAAGAGGCTGCCAAATTGCAAAGAAAATGTCTCAGGAGGATAAAACAAAGTTAATGTAGGACCAAACCAATAAAAATTCAACTTTTTTTCAAATTTTATTTTCTTTTAGCAAAAACCCCAAACTTTTATACAGACGAGAGAAGTATCTATTTTCTTTAATATTTTAAAACATTATTTCTTAAAACAGTATGCGTTACTACTATGTAACATTCCCCCTGGATTTATCAAAAGCAAATGTTATTTGTCATTTCCAATTGGAATATGAAGAACATTGTTCAGTCTTGTTTACTGCTGTCTTTATAATGCTTGACACACTCAATATTTAATGAATGGATAAAGAAGATAACATTTATTTATATTATCTCTCTACATTGCTGTCAAACTAATGCAGCTAGAATAGAGATCATATAATACCATCACCTGGTTAAACACCTCATTGCTCTTCATCTTTTTCTGTAGAATTCCATATAAAATTATTGTGACCTAACTTTAGCTTCATTCTCTGGCTTTCTCTTGTTTGATCAATTAATTAACTGCCAACAACTAATTAGTTAACTGTACCTATAAATATTTATTTGTGAAAGAAACTTTTTTTTTAATTGAAGAAATACATAATACACAGAGTTACTGTACCAAAAAGAATTGGTAGCTGTTCAAACATTTCAGGAGGTAGAATTTGTCTAAGAACCAATGGTACTGAAAGAAGAAGTCCATGCTGTATTGAGGACACTGGTAAAACAAGCTCCTGCAATTGATGGAATAAAAATGATTGAGATATTTTAATAAATGGATGGAGAACTAGATGTGCTCACTCATATACGCTGAGAACTGAACTCAGCTCATTCTCACTCTGATGGCATAGTCCACAGGGAGTTGCACTGCTAACCCAACAGTGGTGCCTCTCTGGTAGTTCAAATCCACCAGTCACTCCACTGGAGAAATATAGATGATCTCCTATCATGTGACGTACAGCCTCATAGAACCCACTGAACAGTTAATTCTGAGTTTGCTCTGACTCAGTGACAATGAGTTTTTAGTTTTTGAGTTGTGCTTAGAAGGAACCTGTACATTGACTAAGAAGCAGTTAGCAGTTGTTTGAAGAGAAAAAGGTGTATTGCATGGTTTAAAATAAAGGTATATATTAGAGTTGCATTCTTTCAGATTATCTGTTCAATCTGTGCTCTGAGAAAATAATCTGAGAAACTGAACTATGTAAAGATGGACATGACCATAGGATTCGAGGGAAAAGTAATTAAAAGTAATTAACAACCTGTGATATGCAAATATCACAGCCTTGCTAGATTTTCCCCAACTTGTCTTTTGATGAAATATTTTCGAGAACTATATTGTTAAGGACTTCTCTAAATGATAAAGAATAAGGATGTCAGTTTAAGGATTAGGGTGCACTTGATCTAAGCCATGTTTGTTTGTTTGTTTGTTTTTTCTTTTGCTTTGTATGCATCTTAAAGTTGAAAAATGAATAAAGGAGACCAAAGTAGAATTGATGCCTTTGAATTGTGGTTTTAGAAAAAAGAATTGAATATTCCATGGACTGCCAAAACAATAAAGTAAAACTGTCTTGAAGAAAGTACAGCCACGGTGCTCTTCAGTGACAAAACTGATGAAATGTCATCATGTTTAGTTTGGCCATATTTTCAGGAAGAAGCAATCATGAGAGAGAGAGACATCATTCTGGGAAAGACAGAGGGTCGGTCAGAGAAAGAGAGGATGGTCCTCAAAAAGGTGGGTTGGCATAGTGACTACCGCAATGGGCTTGTGTATGACAGAGATGATGAGGTTAATGCAGGAGAGGAAAAAGTTCAGATCTATTGTTCATAGGCTCACTGTGCGTCTTAGTCAACTTGAAGGCACCCAACAACAACAGCAGCAACAATGACAACAGCCTTCTTAGCTAAAAGCAATGATTTGAAACATTGGTGGGACTACACCTCAACGTAAAGAAAACAAAAATCTTCACGACTGGATTGATAAGCAACATTATGATAGATGGAAAAAAGATCGATCCTTTCAAGGATTTGATTTTACTTGGATCCACCATCAAAGCCTATGGAAGCAGCAGTTAAGAACATAAATTACTTATTTCATTGGGCAAATCTTCTGTCAAGGACCTCTAAAGTACTAAGGAGCCAGGGAGTCACTTTGAGGAGTGCCTTATCCAAGCCATGACATTTTACTTTAACTCATGCAGATAAAAATTGAACAATCAATAAGGAAAATTGGACAAAATATGGTGGTCTTGAATTTTTGTGTTGACAGAGAATACTGAGTACAAACTACAAATTAGCCAAATAACAAGTTTATGTTGAAAGAAATACATCCAGAATACTCTCTTGTCTCACATATATTTTGAGCATGTTGTCAGGAAGGACATAGGTTTGGAAGAGCATCAACACAAAAGAGGAAGAACTCTATTGACACAATGACTACAATAATGGGGTTATGCATAGTATCTTTTGTGGGAATAGCACAAGATCAGGTAGTGCTTTCCTTGTTCTATCTACATTTGATGGCTATGAGATGGAGTCAGCTCAGTTACATATTATATTCCAAATAATACATTAAATACTGAATACACAATGCCCAACAAAAGCAGTATCCTTTTCTTTCTCATTATACTATTCACAGAATAAGCTGTTTGTTTGCTATAGTTGTTAGTTACCATCAAGTTGAGTATGACTCATACCAACCCTAGGAACAATAGATCTGAACCCTGTCCTATCTGGTACCATCTTTATCATCTCTGATAAACTTGAGCCCACTGGTGCAATCACTGTGTCAATCATAGTGTTTTCAGAGGCCTGTTGAATTGAACTTAGATTATATTACTGTTCTTAAAGCGAATCTGAGACATAGATGTAAGAAGAGGACAAAATCACATTTAGGAAATATTTAGACTGTTTTTTTAGTCAAGATAGTAATACACGTAGGCTAGAAATTGAGCAGGTCATAAAAAGACTCCCCCACAAAGAAAGACCTGACAAAGATGACTTTACAGCTGAATTTTACCAAACATTCAAAGACAAGCTATCAACAGCACTACTCAGATTATTTCAAAATATAGAAAAAAGGGAACAATACCAGAGTCATTATATGAATCAAGCATTACCCTGATATCCTATCTAAAAAAGGAGTAGTTCTGTACCAGAGGTTTGTTACCACAGTCTTTGGGCCCTCTGCTGGGAAAGAAAAATCAAATCTCAAATAATGACTTTTTAAATGTATCCTATAGTATTATAGATGTAGAGCCATACTGTATTATACCTCTGTGAATGTAAAATATCTTGCACCTGTTTTGTGGCATGTAATAGTGACTATGCTATTTGAGAGCTGTGGGGTTTTTTTAAAGATATTTTTTCTAGAATGTTTTCTTTCCAGATGATGATTGAGAAGTTTAAAAACAAATGATGTCAGGTACAACAGTAATGGAACTTTGCTGTTTTCTGAGGTGGTGGTGTATATCTTTTTTTTTTTAATTAATTTTAATGAACGTTTACAGAGACTTTGGATTTCCATTCATTCATTGTTGCATTTGTCTCCCTCATCACACCTCCCTCCCCCTCCCTCGGCCATGCCAGTTTGCTCTTCTCTTTGAAAAGTAAAAGAAAAATTCGTTCATTGGTATACAGTCCCCTCCCCCCACTCCCGAATCCACTCCACTATGCAGCCTTCATTCTGGACTCTTGCTATGACCATAATACCCAATCATATTTCGCTTTTAAACAGTTGTCTCTCTCATCTGTTTCAATACAGTATACATTATCCCATCTTTCTCATCTCCCCCCAACCCTGATGTCAGTCCTGTTCTACAACAGTGGCACTATGCAGTATTTGTACTTTGTGACTATTTGTTTTTTTTTTAAATAGAGTATACTGGATGTCTCCATTATTTGTGTTCTAATAACTGTATAGACTGGAAAAGCTGTTGCTGCTATTGATACATAACACACTGCGATTAGCCTTTACATAGATAATTTGAACTTTTGGAAACTTTAGCTGTGCTGTCAACTTTGGAAAAAAAAATCTCCCAATTGTATTGTGTTGATTTGGAATTGTACAGAAATTAAAAGCTACATTGGTCTAAAAATGTTAAACTTATTTTTTCCATTTGTACATGGGTACTGCAGTGTATTAAATATGTAAAGTTTTATCTACATTGCTTTGATTACCAAAACTAATATTCTATTTTTTTAAAAAATATAAGCTTATAGGCTATAACTAAAGTAGTATTGATGGAATTCTTAAGGATTTAAAAGAGGGCTGAAGAATCAATGACAAAAACTTTCAAAGAGATTTTAAAATAGCCTTACAAATAAGTTTTAAAAATAGGATTCTTCCCACCCCTCCTCTTTATCTCCCCTTCTTCCACACATCACTTGAGCAAAAGATTTGATCAGATATTTCACAAATGAGGATATCCAAATAGAAAACATTAAAAACTTGACTTCACTTATTGAGATGACAACTAAAACCACCACTAGATATATTTAACATTCAATAGAAAACCTAAATGAGGAAAAAAATAACAATGGTACTCATTGTCAACAAAGATGTGTAACTGTTTCAATTCTACTACATTCAGGTGGGAATCTCAGTTGATAAACTGGCTATTTCCACAACAACTTATGATATTGTCATTGAAGGAACATTTACAACTGACCATTTCCTTCCCTCTGCTTTGACTTGACCAAACTTTGGTCAGGTTCCTCTCCTTCACATAATCCCCCAAGCTTTGATGTGTTCCAAATTTAAACAGCCATTAAAGCACTATCGTGCAGTGCATTCTCCCTTAGCAGCACTGAAATTTGGTTAAAGTCCCTGATTTTGCCTCATGCTCATGCCTGCCTTTTGTCCTTTTATCTCCAAAATGTCCTTGATAAAGTAGCTACCATCTCTGTGCATCCTTAAAATCAAAAAGTCTTTTTCTGCTTAATTTGGACATCAGCGTTGCAATAGTCATTTCGAACAAAGATTCTCCTTATTTATGTAGAAATTTTAACTATTATTTTATTTTAAAATAGAGATTGTTTTTATTTAATAGATTGCTTGTACCTTGGCTTGGAGTTCTGACTGCCCGTTGGCCTCATCTGTCTTCTCACGCATTTTTGCTGACTTTTCAGATCCTTTGTGACCTTTCTGTCTGGGAAAATCAGGATCAACAGTGCTGAGTAACTACTCACAATTCAGCATTCCAGACATTTTAATTCTAATAAGTGGAGTTTCCCCCATTTTCTGAGCAAAAATATGCCAGACAAAGTCTTTTTGGCTGATGCTGAGGGGAGGTATAATATTATTGTTTTTGACAATAATGTCAACTGATAAAACCATTTTCTATCAATCATGGTATTGTTGTAAGGTGCCAGCTACAACTAGAATTGACCACATCTTATGGTCTTGTGGACAGTAGGTCTGAACCTTCCTCTATCTTGCACCATTCTTATCATATGCTCAACTCCCCTGTTATAGCCACTGTCACCCCCTTTTGTTGAAGTCTTCTATTTCTCTAACTCTCCCCTATTTCCAGAATGATGATTTCCCCCAAGGAGTGGCCCCTGCCTGATAACATGTACAAAGTACAGGACATGCACATCCTTGCCTCTAAGAAGCACCTTGGTTTCACTTCCTCCAAAACAAATGGGCTTGTTCTTTTGGCAGTCTATGGCATATTTAATACTCTTTTCCAACCCCACAATTCAAAAGCATGGATTCTTCTTCTGTCATCCTTATTCATTGCTTGTCCTTTTAGAAAGCAACTGAAAGTACCATGGCATGCATTGGCATGATTTAATCTTTAAACAGGCACCATTGTTCTTTAGCACTTTAGAGAAGTCTGTAATAGATTTTCCCAATTCCACATGTTGTTTGATTTCTTGACTTCTCTTCCCACAAGTGTTGATTGTGGATCCATGTAAAATGAAAGTATTGAAAACTAATTTCTTATCCATCTATGATAATATTGCCAGTGGTGAGGATTTTTGTTTTCTCAATATTGAGAAAAAAAAATCAGTTGTAGAGAATTGTTTATAAGATTTTAACATAAGTATGCACTTATTGGTTTCTTTTAGTGATTCTGTCAATGAGTACTGTACATATTGTTACTTTTTAGTACCATCAAATTGGTCCTGACTTACAGGAATCCCGGGTACAATAGAGTGAAGCACTACACCATTGTGGTTGTGCTTGAGTATACTGATATAGCCACAGTGCCAATTCATGTTGTTGAAGTTCTTGCTTATTTTAAATGATGCTACACTTTACCTATTACAATGTCCCTCCTGATAACATGCCTAACATATGTGAAACATATACACAGCCTGGTCGTATTTAAAGCCCTCAAACTCATTGTTGAGTCAGAATCAATGCATAATTGACCCTCCAGCAGGTTTTTAAAGACTATAAATTGCACAGAAGGAGATTGCCTATCTGGTGGATTCAAACTGCCAGAGAGACATCATCACATCATCTTGGATTAGCAGTATAACTCCCTACCAACTAGTTCACCAGAGATTATGTGATACAAATTTAGAATGATTATATGTGTCTGTTAATCAGCTCCCACTGACAGCTGATTGTAAGTGAAATCAGACAGTTAATTAGCTTACACTTGATTGCTAACACAATCAGAAATGCTCAAATAGTTTACCCCATATTTCAAGTAAATAATAATCACCCTCCAGGATGCAATTGCACCAAGCTTAGACTCACCTTCAAGTGGGACTAGATTGACTTTTAAATACAAAGGCCCTCCAACCAGATCCTGTTTGCCTACACAAAAGGCTTCTCACCCACAGCTGATTGTAAATGAAATCAGAGACAGCTACTCAGCTTACACTTGATTGCTAACACAATCAGAAATGCCCAGTTTATCCTCAAAATTTAAGTAAATTATCTGATCAAATTATCTGAAAAGCTGGACTCTTATGAGGAGGAGTGTGACATCAGGATTAGAGGGAGACTTATCAATAACCCATGGTATATAGAAGACACAACCTTACTTGCTCAAAGCCAGGAGAACTTGAAGCAATTGTTGCAGAAGATCAAGGAATGCATCTTTCAGTATGGATTGCATCTCAATATCAATAAAACAAAAATTCTTACCACTGAAACAATAGGCAGTGTGTCATGCTGGATGAACAAGAGATTGAAAATGTCAACAACTTCATCTTGCTTGGATCCACAAATAACACCCTTGGTACCAGAAGTTAGAAAATAAGGAAATGGGAAAATCTGCAGTTAGGGACCTTTCCAAATTATTGGGGAGTAATGATGTCAGTTTGAGGACTAAGGTGTGTCTGATTCAGGCCATACTCTTTCCAATTACTAGCTGTGCATCTGAGACCTGGACAATGAAAAAAGATGACAGAAAAAGAATTGATGCTTCTGAGCTCTGGTGTTGGAGAAAAGCACTGAACATCCCACGGATGTCCAAGAGAATGAACAGATATATCTTAGAGAGGGTGCAGCTAGACTTCTCTTTGGAGGCAAGAATGATGAGGCTTCACTTACATATTTTGGACATATTGCTAGGAAGTGCTATTCCTTGGAGAAGGACATGCTGGGAAGGGTGAAAGGTTGGCAAAGGAGAGGAAGACCCTCAACCAGGTGGAATGATATGGTGATGGCTGCAATGGTCTCTTGTGTGTCAGGGAGTATAAGGATGGCACAGGATAGAACAGGGTTCAGATCTTTTGTTCATAGGGTACATAACGACAACAACAACAACAACAACAACACATATGTATCTGATAAATTAAGCTTTTTCTCATCATAATAACTATTTTCTTTTGGATATGAACATAAATTATACCAGCTTATTTTGACTAGTATATTAAATATCTATTGCTTAATAAAAAAGTAATCCAAAATTTAGCAGCTCAAAATATCTTAAAAAGAGCTTATGTTAATCTTTTATTTTCTTTTTAAAAAAATTTATACTGGTTTATTTACAAACTTCTAATACATTTTTTTCACATCAGATCTATAGTTATCTTTTGAAGATTATCTATAGAAATCAGAAATCTAGTGGTTTTTGGTCTTCACTTTATATGCTGTCAAGTTAGAATTGACCTTCCAGTGGGTTTTTAGAGGCAGTAAATCATAAGGGAGGAGATTGTCCATCCATCTCCCTTGGAGCAGTGAATATGAACTGTGAACTGCTTGGCTTTAGCCATCTGAAAGCTTGACAGAGGCTGAACTCAGGGATTTGAACCAGTTTAACCCCCTGAGAATTTACTGGATCAGAATCTACATTTTAACAAGATCAGCAGGGGGTTATGATTTGGTGTATTGATATAGAAATGCACATTCTC
This sequence comes from Elephantulus edwardii, assembly GCF_000299155.1. NCBI lineage: Eukaryota > Metazoa > Chordata > Mammalia > Macroscelidea > Macroscelididae > Elephantulus > Elephantulus edwardii. The sequence goes on from NW_006399941.1 coordinate 3,516,473, forward strand.
AGCAAAGGTGGAAGCAGAATAACCTCTTCAAAATGTGGGCTGGGCAACCTGCTTCCATGATGGCACACTCGCATGCCTGTTGGCTAGAGGTCTTATTTCTTTCTTGTCTGTTCAGTAGAGGCTGTGCTTCCTCTCCATAGGATGTCTGAGTGGCCACATGACCCTGCAGCTTGGTTCCCACGCAGCAAGCCGTCCAAGAGAGAGATCAAAGAAGAAGCCATGTCTTTTATGATTCAGTCTCTAAATCACATTGTCATTTTCAAAATATTTATTGGAAGTGAATCATTAAGTACTATCTTCCCTTAAGAAAAGTAGAATTAGCTTCTACTTCTGAAGGGAGAAGTACCAAAGAATCTGTGGGTAAATTTTTAAACTACTACAAACAATATTTGAATGGTTTATCTTCTATTCATCCTTTCCACTACTATATTGTTGTTTTATTTCTCCTTGTTTTATGTTCTTCCTTCTCTTCTACTGTCTTTTGGATTGAGAAGATGTGAATGCAGGCTTCAATCCCTGTGAGGGTTGAGTCATGATTACTCTCTTAGTTGCCTGTCAGGATCCCTACCCAAACCCTGGACTCCGGTAATGGTTTCCTCAACCCTGTAAGTCAGTTGAAAGCTTTGCTCAGCTTCTGGTTTCTCATTATCCTCTTTCAGAAATAGCAAGCAAAAACAAGGAAAAAGAAATCCTAACTTAGGCAATAATGAGCTTGAACATAGCAGAGACTGCGATGACAGTAGAAGATAGGAAAAAGGTTTAGATCTATTGTTCATAGAGTTGCTGTGAGTAGGACAAGATTCCATGACCCCTAACAACAGCAGGCTAGCCTCAATTCTGAGGATTTCTTTTATGTTCCCAAGTTTTCTGCTATACTATTTAGCTTCCTGATTTGGTCTTAAAAGCTTTAAGTATTTAAAAAGCAAAAGAATAGAAAATTATTTTCTATTTTCATATAAGTTTCCTAGGTTTTTATGTTTCATAAATGATGGATAAATGTTATCATTATTTCCCTTTATTGACTAATGAGGAAATTGATCTCAGAGTGGACAAGTAACTTACTCAAAGCTACATTTAAAAAGCTACATAAAAAGTTGGTTTGCCCCTGCATGAGAGCCTCTTGATATTAAAAGCTGGTGGGAAGACTGACTTGTTATTAAAGTTACAAACTAAATTAATTATTTGTTGTGTTTGGAGAGAACATTGTTCTAATTGGTACAGTACTTGTCTGTCAGTTTGCTGTATTGAGGTAACTTGTGGGTTGCTATGATTCTGAAAGCTCTGCCACTGGTGTGTCAAATGTCACAAAGGTTACCCATAACAGAAAGGTTTTAGTTGAGCTCCCAGATTAAGACAGTCTAGAAAGCAGGATTGGCTATTTACTTCTTAAATAACAGGCCCCTGAAAACTATGAGCTATAGAATAATATAGACAATGGTAGTAGTAATGCTAGAGTCCAGATTGGAAGCCAGTCAAAATGAGGAAAAAGAATGGTAAATATCCTTTAGTAATTAGAACATACAATGTATGTAGATTGAATGTTGGAAAATTAGAAATTGTGAAAAATTAAATGTAACACATGAACATCAGCATACTATTCATTTGTGAAATGAGAGGACTAACTTTGGCCAATTTGAATCAGATAATCATATGGTATACTATGGTAGGAATGAAAAATAGAACAAGAATAGTGTAGCATTCCTAGTATAAAAGTAAATTTCAAGTTCTGCCCTGAAATACAGTGTTGTGAGTGGTAGGATATTATCCATACACACACTAGGAAGACCCATTAACATGACTATTCTTCAAATACGGTCCTACATCTACAGCCAAAGAGAAAGAAATTGAAAATTTTACCAAATCTTGCACACCAAAATTGACCAAACTTGTAAATAAGATAATGGTGACTAGAAGGAGACAAATGTTGGAAATGGTGATGGAGAAAAAAATAGATGGAAAATACAGACTTAGTGGTAAAACTGAGGCACAAAATAGCATGATTGAATTTTGCATGTCAATGACTTATTCACTGCTAGTAAATTCTTTAAAAGACGTAAATGGCAGCTTTACACATGGACTGCAATGAGTCAAACTGACTAAATCTATGGGAGGAATCTTTGGAGAAGCTCAATATCAGTAGTCAAAACTAGTCTGGGGTGAACTGTGGGTTAGATCATCAATTACTCATGTGCAAGTTGAAATTGAGGCCAAAAAATATGAAAATAAGTCTATGAAAACCAAAATATTATCTTGAAACTAATCCACATGTATTTCAAAATCATCTAAAGAAGTTTGAAGCATTGATAGACGATTAGATGAGTTGTGAGATGATATCAACCATGAAGAGAGCAAAAGAAATTACAAAAAGGAGAAAGAAAAAACCAAAATGTATAGCAGAAAAAAAACTGAAAATAGGGCTAGAGCCTCGAGAAGACAAAACAAAACTAAAACATGCTGAAGTAAAAGAGATGAAGAGATTTCAAAGGTCAGCTTGAGAAAACAAAGTATTAAAACGGAATGTGCAGAGAGCTGGAATTGGAGGAAAAAAAGGGGAGAACTCATTCTGAATTTCTCAAGGTGAAAAACTGAACAACAAATTTAAACCTCGAGTCAAAATATTGAAATATTGAATATATTCATTGACCCAGAAAGCATCATAAGAAGATGGAGGGAATACACAGAGTCACTGTACCAAAAATAACTGACACTGAAAAATTTCAGGAAGTATTATATGAACAAGAGTGAATAGTAGTGAAGGACGAAAGAGAAGCAGCATTGAAGACATTGGCAAAAATAAGGCCCCAGGAATCGATGGAATACTAATTGACTTATTTCAATTAACAGATGCCCTTATTGATGTATGCCAAGAAATTTGGAGGACAGCTGTCTGATCAATGGTTGAAAGAGGTCCGTATTTGTTCCCCTTCCCAAGAAAGGTGACCCAACAGAAAGTGGAAACTATTATCATTACTATCACATGCAATCAAAATACTGCTGAAGTTCTTTCTAAAATGGCTATCACATATATAGGTAATTGCCAGAAGTTCAAGCAGGATTTAGAAGCGCTTGTGGTACAAGGGTTGTCATTGCTGATGTCAAGTGGATGCTGGCTGAAAGTAAAGGGTACTAGAAGAATATCTATTTGTTCTTTATTGACTATCAAAATAATTTGACTGTGTCATCATAAAAACGTTATCCCTTGACATTGAGAAAAGTGGGAATCCCAGAGCACTTAATTGTGCTCATGTGAAATTTATACCTAGACCAGGAGGCTGTTGTGTGAATAGAACAAGGAAACATTATTGTCATGTGGTGTTGAGTCACCTGTGAATCATAGTGACCCCATGTACAGCAGCCTGTCCTGTCCTGAGCCAGTCTCACTGACTCCAGCACATCTACTCCCATTGCCCCAGTTACTATATCAATCCGTCATATCAGGAGTCTTCCTCTCTTTTGCAGTCCCTTCACTATTCTGAGCATGATACCCTTCTCCAAGGACCAGTCTCTTTAGGTCACATGCCCAATGTATGTGAGATGGTGTGTCAAAGTCTCCAGGACCAGGAGAAACTTGGTTTCACCCTCTCCAAGACAGACCTATTAGTTTTCTTAGATGTCAATGGTATGCTCAAGACTCTTCTCCAGTGTCACAACTCAAAGGCTTTGATTCTTCTTCTGTCATTCTTTTTCATTGTCTAGCTCTCTGATATGTAGCAAGTAATTGTGAAGACCATGGCCTGGATCAGGCACACCTTATCCTTTAGACTGACATCATTGTGTTTTAGTATTCTGGAGAGATCCCTGACAGAAGATTTTCAAAGTACAATTCATCTTTTGATCTCCTAGCTGTTTGACCAAGTTTCAGCTGCAGCTTGGAGGCTCATGTGTAAAGCAGATGGATTTTGGAAGATGGTTTCTCATGTCTTGGTGAGGTTTGGGTGTGGACCATTTGGTTGTTTATTTTCTGTTTACAATTGTGTGCCAGCTGATTAGATTTGCTGGATTTAGCTAACAATATGCTGTGAGCTAGAAGTCTCTTGGTTTAGACTCAACTAGACTCAACCAGCACCTGGTGAGTGAGCCTTTTATTTAAAAGGTGTTAAAGCCCTCAGGCCTAAGTGTTAACTGTGTTTGGAATGAACATTCTTCTAAGTGATATAGCACCGGTCTGTCAATTTACTGTAACTTGGGGTTGCTGTGATACCAAACTCTGCCATTGGTGTGTCAAATACCATAATGGTTACACATGGTGTGCAGTGATTGGGGGATCTCCCAAGTTGATTCAGGTTTGGAAGCAGGTGTGGTATC
>NW_006399941.1:3522307-3523483 GCF_000299155.1 Elephantulus edwardii
TCATCATCAACCTGAATTATGCAGATGACACAACCTTGTTTGCTGAAAGTGAAGAGGACCTGAAACCATAAAGTGTTTCCTTGCTCTGTTCTGATGGCTGGCTCTTAGTCCAAGTATAAGTCTCACATAAGCACAATCAAGTGTTCTGGGATTCCCATTCTTCTCGGAGTCAACCACAGTTTATTGTGATCAACATAGTCAAATGCCTTTCCTGTGGTACTCTCTGCTTTCAGCCAAGATCCACCTGACATTAGTTATAATATCTCTTGGCCTTTTCTAAATCCATCCTGCACTTATGGTTCAAAATTGGGAAGGGTGTGGACCAAAGATGTGTCCTATCTCCATATCTTTTCAATCTATATGCAGAACAGATTATCTTGGAGGTTGGGCTCTATGAGGAGAAATATGGCTTTGGAGGTAGACTTACCAACAATCTACATTATGCAGATGACACAACACAACCCTGCTTGCTGAAACTGAGGACCTGACGTGCTTGATGCAGAGGGTCAAGGACTGCAGCCTTCAATATAGATTCAAGCTCAACGTCAAGAAAACAAAGATTCTCACTACCAGCCTGATGGACATGGTACTGGGAGAAAGATGCCATGCTTGGGAGGGTGAAAGGACAGTGTAGAAGAGGATGGATTGATTCTGTCACTGGGGTGATAAGAATAGGCATGTCAGAGACAGTAAGATTGGCAATGGGTAGGACAGGGTTTAGGGCTTTTGTACACAGGGTTGCTATGAATTGCAGGTGACTTGACAGCACATAACTAACAACAACAACAAAAACAAAAACAATACCTTTCCAAGAGATGTCTCTCTCCAAGGAATAGTCTTACCCGAAGTAGGTTAGACAAAGTTCTGTCATCTTTGCCTTCAAGAAGAAACCTGGCCAACCTTTCTCCAAGACATATCTTTATGTTTGACTATCCATGGGACATTCAGTACTTTTCTCCAACACCACATCTCAAAGGTATCAATTCTTCTGTTATCCTTATTCATTGTCCAGCTTTCAGATGCCTAGCAAGTAATTAAAAAAGAGCCTGGCCTGAATCAGGTGCACCTTAGTCTTCAAACAGACATCATTGCTCTTCAATTATTTTGAGAGGTTCTTGACTTCAGACTTTCCCAATGCAATATGACTCCTGACCTCTTGACTGCTGGTACCAAGGA
>NW_006399941.1:3524383-3526531 GCF_000299155.1 Elephantulus edwardii
GGTGAGGAAGTGTGGCAGGGGAGGATTAATAATGGGGTCACACAATTTGATGGGTGGGTGGGCTGAGGGAAATGGGAAAGATCTAGTGTGGAAAACATTGTATTTGAATTTTGTAAATAAACTAGTATAAAAAAGAATGTAAAATAGAATGTATATGAATGACTGTGTGATACACAAATGTAAATGAAAGATTGTATAAAACACAATGTATATGAATGAAACATACTGGAAAGGTAATATTATATGAAAATCAATAACAAATATTTTTTTAAAAGTCTCATCTTAATGAAAACAGAAGAGAATTATGTGTACAGGAACCTAGAACAGACTTAGAAAATAAAGCTGGGGTCGTGTTACCCAATATGTACATTGTGGCCAAGTGCTTCAGAAAATCCTGGACTGTGCCTGTTTCATGAAGTAACCTTCAAGTGACCCTGTAAGACTATTTTCTCAATCGTCATTGGGGCATTCTATTTTTAAAAAATTTCAACACAAACCTACTGCTAATAAATAAGGAGAAAATTGTTCCCATTTCAAAAGGAATTTTCTCTTTACAAAACTCTCTAGTTCAGAGGGGGAGATTCTTTGGATCATTAAAACATGTGTCTACTTTCCCAATGTTGGGGCAACATATCTATTGTGTAGAACTTTGTATTCAATACTCTGCCCTTTGGTATAATTTGATTCTCCTAAATCATCCATCCATTCATTCACTTTGCTGCTTGTCTAAAAATCTATTCAACCTATTTTACTTTTATTGTAAAGAACACGAGGAAGGCCCAGTAACAGCCCAAATAACCAGTCAGCTCAGTCTCCTCAAAGAACATGTCACAACACATTCCATGTGTTCAAAATCATGCAACTTTGAGTTTAAAAAAATTATGAATCTTAACTTAAGAATTACCGGTCATACCACTAGCTGTACAGCCATTGGTAAACAAGGCAGTGGTAGACTTCTCCCCTTCAAGTGGGAGACCTGGAGATCTGATTCCTATCCAACAAACCTCATGCACAACCACCACCTCTCTGCCATTGGTGGTTTGTGTGTTGCTGTGATGTTAAACAGTTTCAATGGAGCTTACAGACTAAGATAAACTAGAAAAACTTAGAGATCTACTTCTGGAAATTAGCCAGTGAAAACAATATGGATCACAACAGTCTGACACACAATTGATAATGAAGACAGTTCAAGTCTGTTGTGTACCATCAAGTTGGAACCGACCCAGAACTGACCCACAGCTGGTTTTCAGAGGCAGTTAATCGAATGGGAGGAGATTGGTCATCCTTTTCCTGAGGAGCAGATGGTGGAATTCGAACTGTGTCTCTGGGATTGCAGTACAGCTTCTTGTCATTGGGCCGCCAGTAAATAATAAAGCACACAATGCTTAATTTATTTGTTGTTGTTAGGTGCTGAGTCAAGTATGACTCATAGTGACCCCCATGAACAACATATCTGAACCGTGTCCTGTCCTGCTCCTTCTTCAATACAAATACCAATTCCATTCTACAAAGAGATGGAAAAAGCAATCTCCTGCTTCATTTGGAATGGAACGAGGCCCCGAATAAGCAAAGCACTCCTTAAAAAGAGAAACAAAAAAACAAAACAAAAAAAAAAAAAAAAGAGAAACAAGGTAGGAGGCATCTCACTCCCTGATTTCAATCCTACTACACTGACCTGGTGGTCAAGACAACACGGTATTGGTACAATGACAGACGCATAGATCAATGGAATAGAATTGAGCATGCAGAAATCAGCACATCTACCTATGGTCAACTTATTTTTGACAAGGAGATGAAATCAGTAAAATTACAGCCTTTTAAACAAATGGTACTGGCAAAATTGGAAGACTAACCATAGAAAACTCAAGTCAGATCCTCACTTTACTCCGAACACAAAAAACAACTCAAAATGTATCAAAGACCTAAAAATAAAACAAAGGATTATAAACTTCATTAGAGAAAAGTTTGGAAGAACTCTAGAAGTGCTAATTCACAACTTAAACCATTTTCCAAGTATCCTGAAAAACTACAACCAGGAGAGGTTAAAGTAGATGAATGAGACTTTCTAACATGGGACCTTCCAAAATGAAAATTCCTATGCACATCCAAAAGCTCTTCTAACAGGGGAAAAGGGGAAGCCACAGACTG
>NW_006399941.1:3527896-3555890 GCF_000299155.1 Elephantulus edwardii
TTTTCTTAGCAGGTTAAATTAACCCATCTGAAACACTACAATCATATTTTTTATGATATAAAAACTGAAATGTGTTTACAAATCATTCTGTCTGAAGCATTTTAAACTATATAATAAATGAATTATCAGGAAAACATAAAAAAAATTACAGCCCTGAGAATTTTATGGGTCACTTAAACTTAGAAAGCTCTGGTGGCCTAGTGGCAAGAAGCTGCACTGTAATCCTTAATGCCTGTCATTTGAGGCCAGCTGCTCTGATGAGAAGGATGGACAGTCCTTTTCTATGCAATTAACTGCCTCTGAAGCGGGAGGATCACCTATACTTTGTCATTCTGTTGTTGTTGATTGCCTTTGAGTTAAGCATGACTCACAGTGACTCTATGAACAAAAGGCCTGAAGCCCCACTACAGCTATCGACATTTATAAAAGTTCATAGTTTTCGGAGGCATGTTGCTTAGGAAGTGGTCACTGCGAATAAAAAAATTGACTCAAAGGCGGTGAATTGTTTTATACTATCTTTCTGCCTCAAAGTACCAAAGTAGTGTATTTTTTTAAATTACAAGTATCAGAAGATCACTGAACTTTCCAACTGTCTGCTTTCTTACTCAGAAATGCTGACATGGTCACAAATAGAAGACTGTTGCCTGTCAAGACGAGGTATCATGATAAGCTCATAAGCAATTTAGGAAGGTGACAATTGATTCACTGCTCTTTTCTTCCTTTCTCTATACTCAACCTTTCTGCTTCTATGAGTTCTTCAGAAATTGAACTTTTGTGCTGCCCAGACACTCCCCATGTGCAAGAATATCAGGATGATCCATTGATTCATGTAAACATTCTAGTTAATTATTATACAAAGAAATTTTACGTTATAAGTAAAATAAGGACTACTAATAAAATGACCCAGAAAAAGGAATTTTTCACATCAGGATTTTATTCAAGAATGTAGGACACTTTATGTAGGTAGAATGTCTCTCAAATCACACTTAATAGAGCTATTGTTACTTGTGAGAGTGGTCATGTGAATTTAAAGAACATCATTTTCATCCCAGATTTAACAAAAATTCCTTAATCCTCATGAAAATGCCTCTAGCAAATTGATCCACTACTCCAAGTAACTTTTCAATCTATATGTAGAACAGATTATCTGGGAGGCTGGGTTGTATGAGGAGAAATGTGGCATCAAGATTGGAAGAAGATTCATCAACAATCTGCTTTGTGCAAATGACATAACCCTGCTTGCTGAAACTGAGGAGGACCTGAAGTGCTTGCTGCAGAAGGTCAAGTACTGCGTCCTTCAATATGGATTGAGGCTCAATATCAAGAATACAATGATCCTCACCACTGGGCCAAGTGACAGCATCATGATGGATGGTAAAGAGACTGAGACTCTTAACAGCTTTCGTTTGCTTGGCTCCATAGCCAACACTCTTGGCTCCAGCAGCCAGGAACTCAAAATATGTATTGTGATGGAAAAGTCTGCTATTAGAGATCTCTCCAAAATACTGAAGAGCAATGATGTCACTCTGGAGACTAAGATGTGCCTGGTACAGGACATGGTCTTTGCAATCACTTGCTATGCATCAGAGAGCTGGACAGTGACTAGAGAAAATAGAAGGAGAGTTGATGCTTTTGAATTGTGGTGTTGGAGAATAGGAAAAAGAATAGGTTAATTCTAGAGAGAGTTAAGCCAGGCTACTCCTTGGAGGCAAGGCTTTTGAAGCTTTGTCTGACGTATTTTGGACATGTTACAAGATGGGATCAGTCCTTGGAGAGGGATTCCATGCTTGGGAGGGTGGAGGGGCTACGCAGGAAAGGAAAACCCTCTCTGAGGTGGATTTATTCAGTGACTGATGTAGTTGGGATGGATGTGTCAGAGATGGTGAGACTGACACAGGTTAGAGCAGGGTTTAGGGCTGTTGGACATAGGGTCGCTATGAGTCTCAAGTGACTCGATGGCACACAACAACACTCTACCTCAGTTGTTTGATTAATGTGACTTAAAAAACCAAAACACTGAATGCCTAATCATAATAAAGGTAACATTAATAAACCCACATCTCAATATCTTAGAAACTTACAAGCACAAGGAGCAGTTTTGGGGATAAGAACAAGTTTTGTGGGTAGATTAAGACATGGTGGCCTAGTGGTAAGAAACTGTCCTATAATCCCAAAGGCATGCGGTTTGAACCCACCATCTGCTCAGCAGAAGGAGTGATCTCCTCCTATGTGATTGACTGGCTCTGAGGGAGGGTCAGCTATTGGTTGGATCTGACTTGACATCACACAACAACAACTTTTAATTGTAACTTTGTGGTACAATTGTTAAGCACTTGACTGCTGACCAACATGTGAACTATTGACTATGAGAAAAAAAGATCTGGAAATCTCCTTCCATGAATTTCCATAAATCAGCCTAGGAAATGCTCTGGGGCAGGGCTTCTCTGTCTTACTAGGTCACTGTGAGTTGGAATGGCTGGAACATGAGAACAACAGCAACAAGAACATATATCTTAAAAGACATCCAAGTTGATAGGTGGGGGTGGTGAGGGAAATTAGAAGAATCTGTTCTGGAAAACAATGTATTCAAATTTTGTAAAGAAACCAGCACAATAATAATTTTTTAAAAATGCTTTAAATGACTTTCTTCTCAGCGCATACGCTTCGGTCATGTTGCTAGGAGGAGCTATTCCTTGGAGAAAGACACGATGCTTGGAAGAGTGGAGGGTCAGCGATGGAGAGGAGAACCCACAACCAGGTGGATTGGCATGGCAACTGCTGCAATGGGCTCTTGTGTGTCAGGATGTGTGAGGATGGAGCAGGACAGAGTACGGTTCAGATCTTTGGTTCGTAGGGTCTTTGTGAGTCATATTTGACCTGATGGCACCTAACAAGAACAAGGGGTATTTGATGTTTTCATTCTCATTGGACTGATTCATGAATTTTTTTAAAGTAGATCTCCATGAATTTAGTCTCTTTAGCAAGGGTTTAAGGTAAGGTTAAGCAAATTGTCCACTACAAGGCCTGTCCTGAAATAATCAGAAGGGGACTGTCCTTTAAGAACGATATCTTGACCAAGGAGAGGACCCGTGAAAAACACAGTGACGGCAGTACTGGCCTGGAGTCCAGACGCTGTTGTGAGGAGGGCACATCAGGCAGGGTTTCATTCTGTTATACATAGATTGCTATGCATTAGGACTGTCTTGGTGGCATCTAACAATAACAAAAACAACTAGAGAGGTAAAGACAGCTAAGGCTAGGGAAAAGTGAGATTTTTTAAAATTTTTCTTTTTTTTTAGGCCAGGAAGAAAGAGTATCCTAAAAAATACCAATTTTCAAAATTCAATAAAACATTCACCTCACCCAAACTAAAAAAGGCTTCATAGACCTCTAATTATTTGTTCTCGAAACCATTTTTCTAAGGACTAACCAGAATTTGTCTAAATGACCTAGAGGTCAATTGCTGATTAAAGAAGATGATGGCTTGTAAAATGTGACTTTATTTTGTTTTTCAGCAAAGAACTAAGAGTCCCTCACATATTGGAAGCTGTCATAGGAAAAAATTCCCAGTAAGGAAAAAAAATGCAAAAAGAAAATACTGGAGTGGAGTCTTCCCATAAATTGAACATGTTTGCATTTGTTGAGGTTCATGAGATTTTGCAGAGTGACAGATAATTTAGAACTGTTTGTTCTCAAGAAGAGAGGAGACAGTAATTCAAGATGTCCTCAAAATAATTCCATATGTTAGCAAGTGAGTCTTTAGACACTTCAGAGTATGTCCCCTATCACCTCAAAAGCATGCCCAGTGGGCAATGACCCCCTCAAGGCATAAAAGAAACAAATACCATGGAAGAGCTGCACTCTTTATTTTTAAACATAAACTCCTAAGGATTGCGAAAACTTACATATTTGAAGCTTCCTCCATTTCCATTTCCATTACCTCCTTTCCAAGGATGAAAATCCATCCCATTCCTCTGAGATGTACCTTTTAAAAGAAAACTATCTTTGCATTTTAACCTTAAAAAAAAACCAAAAAACACCCAACTATCTGTTTGCATATTTTCTTCTTACCAAAATCTGGACATATACAGTTAGGGGATTTGTATATGTATAAAAAGAAATATGTTCCTTAGGAGAAAAATAAAAAGAGGTAACTAGAAGTGGAAGTTCAAGTCTCAAAACCTGAGTATAGTATCTAACATTATCAAATATGGTCTATACATTTTATACATTATTTACCTTGATGTAACTTCTAAATGTATGAAAATGTGGTGGTAGGGCTGGGTCTTGCTTCCCCTGACACTACATCCTTTCCCTAGGTACTTCTCTACCTCTCTTTTGGATACAAGACAATACAATATTTGTCAAATCACAGACAACCCACAACAGAGCCTGAGGTGAGTAACAGGAATGTGATTTAACTTAAGCTATCACAAAGTCTTTGCAATCACTTGTTATGCATCAGAGAGCTGGACAATGACTAGGGAGGACAGAAGAATTGATGCATTTGAGCTGTGGTGCTGGAGAAGAGTATTGAATGTACCATGGATGGCCAAGAAAACAAACAGATTCATCCTAGAGAGGGTTAAACCATGCTACTCCTTGGAGGCAAGGATTCTGGGGCTTCGTCTGACATACTTTGGACATGTTGTAAGGAGAGACGACAGGTCTTTAGAGAGGGACATCATGCTGGGTAGAGTAGAGGGACAGCGCAGGAGGGGAAGACCCTCTATGAGGTGGATTGATTCACTGACTGGGATAATCGGGATGGGTGTGTCAGAGGCAATGTGATTGGCACAGGATAGAGCAGGGTTTAGGGCTGTTGTACATAGGGTCGCTATGAGTCGCAAACAACTCGACGGCACATGACAACAACAACAACATCACAAGATCTACTGAAAATCAAGAGAAGGAGACTGGAAACACAGATTTGTGATACAGTTCTTGATGTTCATAGCATATCATGACACAGGGTCACTTGGGATTGTACCTAGGGTCAAGATAACAAGCTGGATCTTTCGAAAATAATTTATGTTAGACAAGATGGATGGGGATATGCAGGTTTTTCAGGCTTCCCAGGAATTGGTTATTTTGAATAGTTCTTTGGGTTCTGGGACTTAGGGCTTTTACCTCATTGTTGGGAGCTTTGGCCTAGCTTGATGAAGGTGGTGAATAGTGGCCCAGGATTATGATAAATCAATGAGGGGTGGTGGTTAATTATGCATTTAATCTGCTGCTCAAAGAAAAGAAAAGGTCCATTTCTAACTAGACTAACAAACCTGTTGAGATAGCATTTATGATCTATTAATGACAGTAAAAATGCAAACTCCTAGTTGTTGAGTTGGAACAGCCTCATAGCTGATCCTCCAGTGGATTTCAATCACACAGGAGGAAATTACCCATCTTTCTCCTGTGGGGCCACTGGGGAAGTTGAACTCCCAGAGGGGCACGGCCACCGGAGCGCCAATGTTAAAGTGCAAAGATTTAAAGAAATATTGTTCCTTAACATGTCTTTAGTTATTATGAAAGGGATAATAACATGAAAGAAGGCAGTCTTTGAACACTTGTAAAGGAGCATAGATCATCAAGTAGTTGTTGGTGGCAGGCAATGATGAAAACTCCACAACTAATATTATACTCAGTGGTGGAAGACTAAACGCTAGCAGCAGGAAAAGGATATCTGCTTTCCTCACCCTTATTTAACATTGTACTAGAAGTTCTAGCCAGATTAATTTCAAAAAAAGGACTAGATAAGAAATCTAAATATGAAATGAAATAAAATGATCTCTACTTGTAGATAAGATTATTTTTAATACTTAAAACAATCCCAAATAATGCTTTAAAAAGGCACTAAGGCTAACACATAAATTCAGCGAAGAAGCAGGCTGTAAGAGAAATTACACAAAAAGCAATCATGTTTTCACATACTGTGAAAAATCTGGAAATGAAATGGAGGAAACACTTTCACTTACAAGAGTATCTAAAAGGGGAAAAATGCATAGAAATGAATTTACCTAGAGAGGAGAAAGATGTGTTCACTCAAAACTATAAAACATAACTAAAGAAAATAAAGGATGATCTAAAGAAATGGCATCTTTTATTTATAACTTGAAATAAATTGAGCCTGTTTTACGCAGATGATATAATCTTGCTTTCAAAAAGTGAAGAGATTTGAAGCATTTAGTGAAGTGCAAAGTGGGTTACAGCTTAACCACAAGAAAAGATACAAACAAACAAAAGCTTCACAACTGGACCAATAAGTAACATCAAGAGAAATGGAGAAAAGATTGAAGTTTTCATTCCATCACCCATGGAAGAAGCAAGTAAGAAGTCAAAAGACATATACCCACTTAACTGATTTCATCTCCTTGTCAAAAATCAGTTGACCATAGGTAGATGGGTTGATTTCCGGGTTTTCAATTCTATTCCATTGATCTACATGTCTGTCGTTGTACCAGTACCATGCTGTCTTGGCCACCACGGCAGTGTAGTAGGATTTGAAATCAGGGAGTGAGATGCCTCCTACCTTTTTTATCTTCTTAAGGAGTGCTTTGCTTATTCGGGACCTCTTTCCATTCCAAATGAAACTGGAGATTGCCTTTTCCATCTCGTTGAAGAATGGAATTGGTATTTGTATTGGGATTGTATTGAATGTGTAAATTGCCTTTGGTAGTATTGCCATTTTCACACTCTTGAGTCTTCCTATCCATGAGCAAGGGATAGTCTTCCACTTCTCCAGGTCTCTTTTTTGCTTCTTGTAGTAATGTTTTGTAGTTTTCTTTGACTAGCTCCTTTGTGCTTCTGGTTAGATTTACTCCCAGGTATTTTATCTTGTGATTACAAAAGGACAAATACTGCATAGTGCCACTGTTATAGAAAGAGACTGACATCAGGATTGAGTTGAGACTGAGAAAAATTGGATGAATTGTGTATACTGCATTGAAACAGATGAGGGAGAGAACAGTTTAAAAGCGATATATGATGGGTTATTATGACTATGACGGGAGTCCAGAGTTAAGGTTGCATAGTGGAGTGTACTGGGGTGGAAGGAGAGGGAATTGTATACCAATGAAGGGATTTTTCTTTTACTTTTCTAAGAGGAGCAAACTGGGGAGGAGAGGTGGGCAGGGAGAAAAGCATAACAATGAATGAATGGAAATCCAAAATTTCTATAAATGTTCATTAAAATTAATGAAATTTAAAAAAGACATATACCATGGTTACTGTTAGTTCTTTCCTATTCTTGGATGGCAGAAAAACTGATTTGTAGCCTCTGAATTGTAGTGCTAGAGAAGAGTCCTGAACATACTACGGACTGCCAAGAAAACAAATATGTCAGTCTTATAGAGTGTGAAACTCAGTTTCTCTTTGAAGGCAGGGATTTTGAAGGTCTGTCTCACATACTTTGGCCACGTGGCTAGAAGAGACTGGTTCTCAGAGAAGGCCATCATTCTCAGAAGGGTGAAGGGACAATGCAAGAGAGGAAGACCCTGGATGAGATGGATTGATACAGTAACTGGGGCAGTGGAGGTAGGTGTGTCGGAATTAGTGAGACTAGCTCAGAACAAGGCAGGATTCAGAGCTGCTGTAAATAGAGTCGCTATGTGTCACAGGTGACTTGACAGCACACAATAACAACAACAACAACTTGTTTTAAAAGTTAGGTAAGGAACAATGAAAAATTGAGATCTATTTTATAGTGTTGGTGTATTCAGCAAACTATAGACTGTCAAAAGAACAAACACATCTATTTTGGACAAAGTGCAACAAGAATATTCCTTCGAAATGAGGATGATGAGACTTCATCTCATAAACTTTAGGTGTGCTTTTAGCTTAGTCCAGTGCCTGGAGCAGGACATTATACTTGAAAAAATTGAGGCATCATAAAAGGACTCCAGAATAAATGTTGCATAATGAAGTGTACTCGGGATGAGGGGTGGGGGCGGGGGTGAAGAGGGGAAGGAATGGGGGGATTGTATACCAATGAAGGAATTTTTCTTTTTTCTTTTCAAAGAGAGGAGCGAACTGGGGTGGGGGGAGGGGTGGGCAGAGAGAAAAGTGCAACAATGAATGAATGGAAATCCAGAATCTCTGTAAATGTACATTAAAATTAATTTTAAAAAAAAAGAAAAACGAGGAAGATCTTCTAAAAGATGGATTGTCATAGTGACTTCAGCAATGGGCTTTAGTGTGCCAGAGATTATGAGGATGACACAGGATAGGGCAGGGTTTGAGCTGGCTACTCTTAAGGCCACTATGAAGCTTACTCAACTCGATAGCACCTAACAACAACAACAATTGCATGCACTACAGTACGTTGGGATAATAGTGCTTTTTATTACTGCTTGCTGATTTCTCAAAACTTCAAGTTTTAGAAAAGATTCCAGTTACTGATGTAAATGCTCAGACTATGTGGATCCCCAGCTAAGTAATACATTAAAAACATCCAAGGTTCAAAGAATCAAAGTCATTCAAGATGCACCTATTACATTAGTCAAGCTTGCCCTGTGAGTGAGTTTCTGGTGGTTTGGATCCACCAGCCTCTCTGAGGGAGAAAGATGGACAGTCTCTTCAGCTTCTGAAAACTTCCTGGAGGATCAGCTACGATTTGACCGTGACTCCATGGCAATGAGTGGAGTTGTTAAGCTATTGCAATATTTAAGTGCTTTCTATTCACTGGACTATGCTTCATTGAAGACAAGAATGCCTTTAATCTCAGAAATTACAGTATCCAGGCCTGGATAACCATCGAGAGTCTAAATGTGCAGGAAATATGAAAAAGACAAGCCCTCAGTGAGAGGAAAAATTATTCTGGGAGTATATTTGTTTGTTTTTTTTAAAAAAAAGACCTCAAAACATGCGTGTAGTTATTATGACTGTAGACAACAAAGAATACTGATAATTTCTTTATACATTTGGCTTTTGGGAACTGCTTTTATTTAAAATGGTCTTTGGAAGGGAATTGAGAATAGCCTTTCAGGGCGTAGGGTCTATGAAAGATTTAATTCCATTCCAACAATGCTTACTCCAGCACCTCTCAGGAAGTTGCTAGGTAGCCAAATGCTTAAGAGCTCAGTGACTAAGTTGGGAGGTAGGTGACTTGCACCTGCCTAGAAATGCCTTAGAAGAGAGGTTTTGCAATCTTCTTGTAAAAGGTCAAAACCTTGGAACTCTATGGAGCAGTTTCACTCTGTATACTTGGGGTTGCTGTGAGGTGAAACCAACAGCAGCTTGATGTATGTAGTTTAATGGGTGAGCCATTTTTGAATGTACCTTGTGTCTAATATGGAAAGCTCTGAAAAAAAATATTTTTATTTAATCCAATTTCTTAGAAAAGGATCAAAATTCAAATATCAATGACCAGATTCTTTGTTCTTTATTAGCTATCTAGGTGAAAGACAGTTCCAGTTCCAAACAGAAAAAAAAAAAAAGGTCATCTGTAAGTCCTGTTAATAAAATGCAAATTACTTTAGATGCCAAAGAAATGGTAACTTTTTCCAGTGATTGAGACTTTTACTTTTAAAAAACTTAACAATAATGACATATATTTAAAATTTATTTCACCATTATGTTTTGTACCTTTGGGGTGGAGGTGGGGGTGCAGGGGGGTATTATATACCATTGAAGGACTTTTCCTTTTGCTTTTCAAGGAGAAGAGCGAACTGGGGGTGGGGACGAGTAGGCAGGGAGAAAAGTGCATGAATGGAAATCCAAAATCTCTGTAAATGTTCATTGAAATGAACAAAAAAATATATATTTATTCTAAACAAAATCTAACTTCTCTGCAAATGTTCATTACAATCAAAATTCGAATAAAATTTATTTAGAAAAAATCAGAATGCTTTCCACCATTGAATTAATTTTTGAGCATTTGGTTCAGAGCTATCTGCACACAGCTGCTGGGTGTCATAGATGATACAACGACACATGGTAACAACAGAGCACATGGAAGCAAATCTTCTTGGCCATGTTGACATATTTTCACAATTCCTTTGGGTAGATGTCCTGTTTAAAAAGAAGTGAGCTGGCTTCTTTAACTGACTAGATTGATTTGACTTTAGTCTTAGCATTGCTTTATACACTGTCTTGGTTTTGAAGTTTCCTCTCTATTTTTTATCAGAGGCATACAAAAAAGTATTTGTGGACTGTCTAATGGAAAATCAGCACTAAAATACAAACTTTATTCAAGATAAAAATTTATAGCTGAATAATAAATTTACTGCTAATGAACTTAACACTGAGAGGAATGGGAATCCCAAGACACTTAATCCTGATCATGCAAAAACTGTACCTAGGTCAAGAAGCGGTTGTGTAAACAGAGCAGGAACACATTACACATTTAAGAAAGATATGCATCAGGGTTGTATCTTTCTTCATACCCATTCAATCTCTATGCTGAGCAAATTATCTGAGAAGGTGGACTCTATGAAGAGAGATGTGGCATCAGGACTGGAGAAAGACTTATTGGTATGCAGATGACACAACCTTGCTTGCTGAAAGTGAGGAGGGCCTGAAACTCTGCAGAAGATCAAACACTGCAGCCTTCAACATGGATTGCATCTCAACACTAAAAAAAATAAAAATTATCACCACTGGTGACATGATAGATGAAGAAAAGAAAGAAACTGTCAATGACTTCATTTCACTTGGATCCACAATAAACACACCTGGTGCCAGCAGCAGCTAGGAGATCAGTAAATGTATTGCATTGGAAAAGTCTGCAGTCAGGCACCTCTACAAATTACTAAGGAGAAATTAAGTTTGAGGACTAAGGTGCTCCTGGTTCAGGTTATGATCTTTTCAATCATCCACTATGTATCTGAGAACTGGGCAATGAATAAGGATGACAGAAGAAAAAAAAATGATGTCTGTTGTGCTGTTGGAGGAGAGTATTAAATATCTCATGGACTTCCAAGAGAACAGATATGTCTAAGAGAGGATGAAGCCAGAGAGCTCCTTGGAAGAAAGGATGGTGAAGTTTCATCTTTGAGTATGTTGCTAGGAGAAGCTATCCCTTAGAGAATGACATCATGCTTGGTGGAGGGCTGGAGAAGGAGTGGAAGACCCTCAACAAGGTGACTTGACACAGTGATGGCAACAATGATTTGCGTGTGTCAGAGGTAGTGAGGTTGGCACAAGATAAGCCAAGGTTAAAGTCCGTTGTTTATAAGGTCACTATGAGTCATACTCAACTTGACAGCACCTAATAAAATAAAAATAACAATAATGACATTAAAAAGTATTTAAATGCAGAATATATCAGAATGTCAAATAAATATTTTATGAAATGTCTGATTCAGTTGTTTATGTGTGTCTGCATTTATATAATGGGTTGTGATAAAAACAGTTTAATTGATGTTGAATGTCTTCTTTCCAAGGATATGAATTCCAAACATATATTATAGTTCAAACCAGCACAACAGACTAATACTTAATGCATGCTTCATGGATACAGCCCAATAAAAAACAACATTTTAAGTGGTACCCTGAAAGATCTTATGTAAACTAATTGAAAAATAGCTCATGATATCATTGCAGAGCTATCAGCCTTCCATAGCATTCAACTTCTTAGCAAAAACAAAAAAAAAATCATCTCTAAATCCTGAAATATGTAATATAGATGATATAGTTTATAATGTGACAGAAATTCTGATTGATGGATACAATTCTCCCATTCTCATCTAAACATTGGCTTCATATAAGCAAAGATACAATTCTAGAGAAATTGAGACTCTGTAAAGAATTGCTCTTTTATTCCAAATAAGGTCACAATTTTTATTCTTTTCCATTTTAGATTTGCAAAAGGCATCCAAATCAATTCTCCTGGGCTCATGGTATAAAACATAATGTCTTGCTTGTGAGTGATGGGAAAAAATTAATTCTATATTTGGAATTAATTCATCTCCCTTTGCCTGCCAACTCACCTTGACTTGAGGGAAAATATTAAAATAGGCAGAGAGAGACACGGGGTGGAACTTGCCTTCCAGGAGAGAATTAATTCCTTGTCGTTGATTCATAAGTTCCTGCCCATAATCAAAGGCAGAGAAAACACTCTTGGATGATCTGGGCATACCACACCTGCTTCATGTGTGAGCTCATGCTTCTAATTAACTTTCTTTTGAGAAGCCTTACCGTATCTCTTTGCTGGGTAGACAGCATGCAAAATTTATCTTCTGAACCCTTCTCTTTCTTTCCAATGTCCTTCTCAGCCATTCCAGCTCTCACTTCTTAAACATTCAATGCATATCTCGGACTTGGTTCAAAGTCCTCTATTAACCTCTTCTTTTTTAATTTTTTTCTTCTCTTTTATTTTATTGTGATTTTTTAATGAAAGCTTACAGAAAAATTGGATTTTCATTCATTCATTCATTGTTGCACTTTTTCCTCCTTCTTTCTCCATCTCCCCTCTCCCAGTTCACTTTCTTTTTTATTTTAAATACCCAT
The DNA here is from genome assembly GCF_000299155.1 of Elephantulus edwardii. Lineage (NCBI taxonomy): Eukaryota > Metazoa > Chordata > Mammalia > Macroscelidea > Macroscelididae > Elephantulus > Elephantulus edwardii. Next base: position 3,540,341 of record NW_006399941.1, read on the forward strand.
TCACTGTTGCACAATTTCTTGCCCCCCACCCCCCACCACCTACCTCCCCTTGTTTGCTTTGCAATGCACCTCTTTTTCTGGACTGTTGTCACACATATAATGCCCAACCATATATTCCTTTTAAACAATTATTTCTTTCATCTGTTCCAATGCAGTGTGCATTATCTACTCTTTTCCCAGTTTTCCCTAACCCCATGTCTGCACTGTTTTATAACAGTGATGTTATGCTGTATTTGTCCTTTTGTGAATGAGCTATTTCACTCAGCCAAATATCCTCCAGAGTCACCCATATTGAGTAATGTTTTACAAGTTCCTTGTTTTTCAGTGCTGCATAGTATTCCACTGTGTGAACACACCACAGTTTTTCTATCCATTCATTTGTTGGTGGACACCTAGATTGCTTCCACCTCTTTGTTATTGTGGATAATGAAGCAATAAACATGGGTGTCCATACATTTGTTTGAGTCATGGTTCTGGCTTCTTTAGGGTATGTTCCCCAGCAATGGAATTGCTGGGCAAAATGGTATTTCTCTTTAGAACTTTTTGAAAATGCATCAGACTGGATTCCATAGTGGTTGCACCATTTTACATTCCCACCAGCAGTGAATAAGGATTCCAATCTCTCCACAACCTTGCCAGGATTTGTTGTTTGTAACTTGATTTTCTTTACAATATGATTTTCTCTAGAAAACCTACACCCTTTCATCAAAACTGACTTGCCCTATAATGTCCTTCCACTTCATTTTTCTGATAGGTGATAATGAATGGTAATTGGCTTTCAAATAAATGGAGCTTTGATAAATACGGGAGCTCTGGTGGCCTAGTGATAAAGAGCTGTTCTGCCAACCCAAAGGCAAGCAGTTTGAATCCATCAGTTGCTTTCTGGGAGAAAGATGGACAATCTCCTTCCATGAGATTTACAACATGAATATTAGAAGATAAACTACTAGTAACAAAATCAGTTATTTGAGCAGCATACTTGGAATTAAGTACTTCAGGTCTTTTTGCTATTGTTCTTAGGTACTATCGAGTTGGAACTGATATGGTTGACCCTCCAGCTAATTTTCAGAGAATATAAATCTCAAAGGATGAGACTGTCCATGTTTCTCCCAGGAAACAACTGGTGGATTTGAATCACTTGCCTTTGGGTTGGCAGCATATCTCCTTACCACTAGGCCATGGCCACCAGAGCTTCTGTATTTATTAAAGCTCCATTTATCTGAAAACCAATTTCTACTCATTACCATCGAGCAGAAGAATGATGGTAAAAGATGAAGAATGCATTTGATGGTAGAATAGAAGAAGAACATTGGTGCTGGGAGGGGAAGTGTCTGGTTTCTCACATTCCTTCCGCTGGGATCTTATTTGTTCACTTAACAGTGGAGCTCCAGATACGCCTCATGAGACAATTTGATGTAGTTGAGACAGGAGGTCTGGGTTCTGTCCACACCTTGTAAAGTTCCTGTAGTATCTCTCCAATTCTTTAGCTTCATCACTTCATCAGCTGGTTGAACTATATGACTCCACCATTCCTTTCATTCATCGTCATTTACCCCATTCAATTTCAATGTAAGTTTTAATCATAGCAGGAGTGGCACCCACTTCCTAAATAACATGCCTCCAGAAACTTTAAGAACATTGATAAATGTCGACAGTTGTAGAGGGACTTCAGGCCTTTTGTTCATAGGGTCGTTATAAGTTGTGCTTCACTTGAAGGCAATCAACAACAACAATTTTCGATTACTAGGTGTCCAGTTTGAGAGAGGTTGGATGGTCAGTCACCTTACCTGGGCGAGTAGTGTCTACATTTGGAAGCCACACACAAAGAATTATACCTTATTAGCTGTGTCCTTCCCATAGTTTTGGGGTCTTCAGAATTGTTAAGGAACTCTTTAAAATTCATCATTCCTGAGCCAGAACTCACTCACAGCTGAACCTTTAGCAGGTTTTTAGAGGCTGTAAATCACACAAGAGGAGACTGCTCATTTTCTTCCTTGGAGCTGCTGATAGGTCTGAATTGGCCGAGAGCTGAAGCCTTTGGCAAGTGTGTAAAGACTATGACAACAGAGTTGCTAATCGCATGGCAGAAGTTCACATAAATAACTTTCCCTACCAAAGCAGTGCTCTCAACACGTTTTTAGCTGCTGCTTGTCTAGGGACAAAGTTCCCAACTGGAAGTTCAGTTCAAGGCAAACTAGTCCTGATGCTCTGATAGCACATCCTTTCTACGCTAGGGCCACCTGAAGCTGGACTCCTTCCTTGTGGGTGAAGCACAAACTCACTCATGGCAGCTCCAGTTACCACCTCCACCTTGGGACTCCTGGTGTTTAGTCTACAACTCAGTAAGCAATAGGCTTTATTCCTGGAAAGAAGGGGGGTGGGGGTGGCGGGGTGTCTCAAAAAAGTAAATAAAGCACTTCATTTGCTTTTTCCCTAAGTGTTCCAAATTTAAAATGCAAATTCCTGCCCTGGGAAGGAGGAGGAAGAAATGTCACTTGCTTTCAATATGAAGGCTCCAGAGACCACAAGCAGGGAGGCAAAGATTAAAATAAAACCTGAACACAGTCTTTTATCTGTTTGGCCATTTCTACCTAAGAAAGGCCAGCAGAGTCTGGCTGAGTATTTTGAAAACCTGATTATTATTATACCTTGCGTGTGGTAGAAGCTCACTATTCGCCCAAACACACGAGGCATTTGCTCACAGTACATTTTTGTTTAATGGAGGCTTAGTCTTATATTTGTCATATGCCTCTGCCCTAAGTACTGCCACTTCTAAACAAGGCCCCTGGAGTTGCTATTCTCGTGAATGTCCTACCTTTTTAAAAGAAGCCACTTTGAGAGTCATAAGTCCCTGACAGACCACTAAAAAAAAAAAGAAGATTCTTACTCTGGGGTCTTTGGATTTAGGATTTAATGCCAGGTTGAGAATGAGAACACTTTGATTCCCGTCCAAGCTCTGTTAGTGCTTGCTGGATAAATCTGGCTGTGTCAAAGAGGCAGGGGCTACAGCGATTAAGATGGACACTGGACGTTAAGTTCTGCTCTATCATTTACTTGCTGTGCCCTCTTGAGCATGTTGCTTAACTTGTCTGTGCCTCCTTATCCTTATCTTTAAAACAGGGTTGAAATAGTTCCTACCTCATAGGAAAGATTTGTAAGATACTTGGAAAAGACAATGGCACAGAATAGTAAAAGCGAACACATAGCATCCCCTCATCAAATCCCTTTGAGCCTCCTTTTCTGTGTATCTAGTCCTTCCTTGAAAGAGGGATGCTTTTCTGGGGCTTGTGTCTAGAATTTCAATCACGCTACATTGTTGTTAGCTAACCTCAAGATGGCCTCTACCCAAGAGTACTCCTTATAGAGAAGATTGGACCATCATTGTCTATAGAGTTTCACTGGTCAGCATTATAGCAGAATATAAGCCTCCAGTGGCAGAGGAGTGGTGGTTGTACTGGAGGTGCATTGACCAAGAATGAAACCTGTATTTACCGTTGAGATTTAATCATATTGGATAGCATTTATTTACGGGATTTCTTTTACTAGAAGAAGGTGACCTCGTTATATGGCTAGACACCTGTTGTTGTTGTTAAGCACCATTGAGTCAAGTATGACTTATAACAACCCTGTGAACAATAGATCTGACTCCTACTCTTTCCTGGGTTAGCCTCATAATTTCTGACACATTTGAGTCCATTGCTGTTTTCACTGTGTCAATCTATCACATCAACGGTCTTTCTCTTTTTCTGACCTCCCACTTTTCCAACCGTAATTTTCCTTTTCAAGAACTACTGTCTCCTAACAACATGTCCAAAGTATGTGAGATGAAACTTTGTCATCCTTGCATCCATGGATCATTCTGACTGCATCTGCTCCAAGACATACTTGTTTGTTCTTTTGATAGTCAATGGAAGACTCAAAGTTCTTCTCCAAAATGGCAGCTCAAAAACATCAATTTTTCTTCTGTCATCCTTATTCATTGTTCAGCTTTCAGATGCCTAGCAAGTGATTAAAAAGACCATGAATCAGTCACATGTTAGTCTTCAAACTGAGAACATTATTTTTCAATAATTTGGAGAGGCTTCTACTTCTTCAACAAGTGAATGAATTAAAGTGTAACATAAAATAATTGGGCTTGCTAATTTTAGAATTCATATTAACTTTAAAATTCTATGACTCTGTGACTTAGAATTATCTTGGTGATTTTGATGAAATCTAGAAGTATTATGGAAATTTCAACAGAATGTGGAAACTATTGAACAATATAATTAATATTACATGAAAGAAAAACCTTGTTGAAGATAATTTTTAAAATGGCTAGAAAAGTACATCCACAGTATACTTCCAGAAATTCAAATAGGATTTAGAAGTAGTCATAGCACCAGGGGCATCATTGCTAGTGTCACATGAATCTTTGCAGAAAGTAGAAAATGACAGAAGTATCTATATCTGTTTTATATCAACTATGCAAAGGCACTTGATTGTGTATATTACAATAAATTATTACTAACATTGAGAACTTACTTGCATTGAATACTTATTTGTGTTCATGCAAAACCTGTATCTAGACCAAAAAGCTGTTGTGCAAACAGAACAAGAGAACACTGCATAGTTTAAAATCAAGAAAGGTGTATATTATGGATGTATTCTTTCTTCATAACTATTCAGTCTATATTTAAATAATTCAAGAAGGTGAACTTTATGAAGAAGAATGTGGTTATTTATCAACCATTTGCACTATGAAGATGACACAACCTTGCTTGCTGAGTAAGGAGGATTTGAAGCATTTGCCACAAAAGATCAAAGACTACAGCCTTCAATACAGATTACATTTCAACATCAATAAAATAAAAACCTTTACCACCAAATCAACAGACAACATCATGGCAGATGGAGAAGAAATTGAGATTGTCAATGATTTAAGCTTGCTCAGTTTTACAATCAATACCCTTGGTAGCAGCAGTCAAGAAATAAGAAGATAAAATTACATTGAGAAAACCTGCTGGCAAGGACCTCTCCACATACTGAAGAGCAATGATGTCAGATTAAAGACTAAGGTGTGTTTTATTCAAGTCATGGTCTTCTCATTTGTGTGTTTTGCATCTGAAAGATGGACAATGACTAAGAATGACAGAAAAAGAATTGATGTCTTTGAGTTATGATGTTGGACAAGACTACTGAATATCCCCTTTACTGACAAGAGAATAAACAGGCCTGTTTGGGAGACAGTGAAAACCAGGGTGCTGCTTGGAGGCAAGGATGGTGAAACTCCATCTCACATACTTGGGGCATGTAAGAAGAGGCCAGCCAGTGTTGGAGAAGGACATCATATTGGAAAGATGGAAGGCCAGCATAAGAGAAGAAGACCCTTAAGGAAATATATTGACAAAGAGATTGGAACAATGGGCTCAAGCGTGTCAGATGGTGAGGATGACACAGGATGGGTCAGGGTTCTGATCCATTGTTCATAAGGTCACTATGAGTCACAGTTGACTTGATGGCACATAACAAGAAGACAAAGTTTTGTAAATAAAAAAGAAAATTAAGCAAAAACACAATGAAAGAAAAACAGTTGCTATAGTGACTGAGAAACTAACTGAAGAAAAAGTGTAAATACACCTGAGTCACTCCTTGTGCATTAGGGCCGAGGAGGAGAGAGGAGTGGGAGGTGTCTTAGCAACTGTTTAAATACATATATACATACATGAACGCATGCAGGTAAAGATTACTGTGAAACTACTCAAAGAACACGAAATCTGATGTCACCAGATTCCCTTGGATGTTCAAGGGATCAGTTCTACATTTCAGACTTCTAGTCCTCTGTCAAAACAGACACTTGGATGAGTTCCACAAAAATATACTGAATTATCTTGGATTCTTAAATGATAAGTTCACTGGTCAGTGAAAAGAGGTATGAAAATAGAGGCAGAGAGCAGAGAGAGATGGACTGAGAGAGAGGAGAAGAGGAGGGAAGAGGGAAGGAGAGGGGGGTTGAGAGAGAGTGAGCGCGCGAGAGCGCGCAATAGAAAAAGATTACAAGAAGATGAATTAAGAGTAATTACTAGTAGGCTTTCTACAAAATCCTTCCTGACAGAATGTTTTAATATCCCTAAGAATCCATTGCAGAATGAAACCTGTTCCAAGTATGGAAGTAAAGAAGGGCTTAAAGCCATTAGCAAGGTCTTCCTGAGCTGTCTAATTGGCAAGTGCAAATATCAATGAAATGACTTCACTCATTCAGGAGAGAGGATATTTTCAGTTCAGCAAACACTTATTGAATAAAACCAGGCAGCAGATTGCAAAGATAAACAAGATAGGATTTCTTGAAAGGATCTTTCCCTTCTTTTCTAATTTCTTTCTTTCTTTCTCGCTTCTTCTCTTCCTCCATCCCTCTCTTCTTTCTTTATGTGAGAGAAGCTGAAGAAATTAACTCTGAGAGAAGCAGAACCATGGACTCCAGGGCTGAGCAGGAAATAATCAACATAAGAATCAAATGTAGTAACTTTCTTGACTCACATTACTCCTGAACTCTTTCTTCTATCAGTAATTTTATTAATTTCTGAAGACAGCACTTGCTATGAAAGAAGGATTTAAAGTATAGAAAATATAATCTCAACATCCCTATAAACTCTCTATGTAGCCTGCAACCCCTTTGATGTGGTTGGTTTGCTCAAAGTATTTTTTTTCTTTGAGCTACAACTTTTTCTCTGGACTATCTTAAATTGAGGTACTGAATTCTGTGGAATCCTGGTAGGCTTCTGGCACATGTGTGTACAGATTAGCTTCCAAAGATTATTTCTCTTGAATGATGAGTTGTTGTATTCCTTGACTAGGTTTCCTACAGAATTTTCATGGGTGGATAACTCAGTTGGACCAACTACAGAATATAAGATGCTGTATTATTGTTGTTAGGTGCCATTGAGCCATTGAGTTGAGTACAGCTCATAGCAACTCTATGAACAAAAGATCTGAAATCAGTTCTTTCCTGCGCCATCCTAATACTTCCTGGCACACAAGAGCCCATAGTAGCAGTCACCTTGTCAATACACCTGGTTGAGGGCCTTCCTCTCCTTCATTGACCTTCCACCTTTCCCAACATCATGTCCTTCTCCAATGAATAGCACCTCCTAACAATATGTCCAAAGTGAGGTGAAGCCTCATCATTCTTGCCTCCAAAGAACACTCTGGCTGCACCTTCTCCAAAACATATCTATTTGTTTTCTTGGCCATCCATGAAATGTTTAATGGTGCTCTTTTCCAATACCTCAGCTCAAAGGTATCAATTCTTTTTCTGTCACAGTTATTCATTATCCAGATTTGAGATGCATAGCTAGTAATCAGAAAGACCATGGCATAATATGTATTTTATTTGTATTTATATACAATATGAGTGAACTTCTACTCACAGTGACCCTCTATTGGGCTTCCAAAGCTGTAAATCATAATGGACAGAGACCCTCCACCTTTCTCCCATGGTGAAGGTGGTATATTTAAACTGCCAAAGACAAGGATTTTTGGTTAGTAGTGCATCAAATACTGTAACGGTTACCCATCATGTGCAATGTTTGGAGGAGCTTCCAGATTGATTCCGTTTAGAAAACAGGAGTGGCATCCACTTCCTAAACTAGATGCTTCTGGAAACTCTATAAACTTGCAGAAATGATGTTAGTTATAGAACAGAATTCAGGTCTTTTGTCAAGGGTTGCTATGAGTCTTCTTCTACCTGACAGCACTTAGTCACTGCTAAATGAGACTACTGTTATATCCGGAGAAGCATTCTTCCATTTTGTACATCACTCTTCGTCAATGTCCTGTATGAAGTAACCTGGGTTGCTGTGATGCTGAATCTTGTGCCATTGGGTATCAAATACCATAATGGTTTCTCAATGTGGATATTGTTTGGTGGAGCACCCAGTTATAAAACAGGTTTGGAAGCAGGAGTGGCATCCACTTCCTAAACCACATGCCTCTGGAAACTATGAACTTGGAGAAATGATGATAGTTATTGAAAGGCATTAGGTCTATTGTTCATAGAGTCACTATGAGTCATGCTCTACTCGACGGCAATCAACAACAACCACTACCACTACCACCTATGGAATAAAGTTTGATGCAGACTAATTCACTGAATATAACGAAGAAGGTCCCCATTTTCCCCCCAGTTTAGAATACATTGCACAGCAAATAATTCACTTGCAGGACTAAGATGCATCCCAAGCCACAGTATTTTCAATCATGCATATAAAAGCTGTGGACAATTAGTAAGTAAGACTGTAAAAAAATTTACGCCTTTGAATTATAGTGTTAGTGAAGAATACTGAGTATACAATGAGATCTGAGAAGGACAAAGCTGTCTTGCCTTGTAGAATATCAGTTGATCATGTATAGCTCGGTCTATTTCTGGGTTCTCAGTTCTGTTGCATTGGCCTATGTGCCTGTCATTGTACCAGTACCATGCTGTTTTGGTTATTACCGCTGTGCAGCAGGTTTTGAGGTCAAGGAGTGCTATGGCTCCCACTTCATTGTCATTTTTTAGAAGTGTTTTACTTATTTGGAGGTCTCTGTTCTCTCCAAATTAATTTGACAATTTCCTTTTCAATCTCCTTGAAAAGTTAATTTGTTATCTGTATCAGGATTGCATTGAACATATAGATTGCTTTTGATAGGGTTGCCATTTTCATAAAATTTAGTCCTCCTATCCATGAACAGGGCAAATTTCCCCATTTATTTAGGCATTTTATTGTGTCTTACAGAAATGTTCTACAGTTTTCCTTGGATAAGTGTTTTGTATCTCTAGTTAGGTTCACTCTCAAATACCTCAATTTGTCATTGGTTATTATAAATGGTATTGCTTTCTTGGTTTCCTCCTCTGAGTTCTCTTTGTTGCTATAGAGAAATCCTACTGATTTTTAGATATTGATCTTATATCTTGCCATCCCATTAAATTGGTGTAGCAGCTTTAATAAATTTTTGTTGAGTCCTTGGGGTTTTCTATGTACACTATTATATCATCTGCATATAGTGACGGCTTAACCATTTCTTTGCAAATCTTGATGCCTTTTATTTCCTTCTCTTGCTGAATTGCCCCCACCAAGTGCTTCCAATACAATATAGAAGTGGCGACAGTGGACATCCTTGCCAGGTTCACAAGGAAAATGCTTTTAGTCTTTCCTCTTAAAAAACTGGTGCTTGAAAAATTGGGCTGCTTCCTGAAGAATGCTGAAACAGGATACACATCTCACACTATACACAAAACTAAACTCAAAGTGGGTTAAAAATCTGTGACTAAAGCTCAAAACCATATTTCACCAGAAATTACCTGGGATCAAGCTTAGATTGCCTAGACTATGGTACAAAAAGACTGCCAAATACAGCCAGAATTTTGCTAGAAAGGATAAAATTGATGACTGGAGCCTTCTAAAGTTTAAATCCCTGTGTGCATCAAATATTTTTTTCCAGCAAAGTGAAAAGAAAACCTACTGGTTGGGGAAAACCCCAAAATACCATTTCAGACAAGGGCCTCATAGCAACAGTTTACAGAATCATACAGGGACTCCACACGAAAAAGCCTGATCACACAATTACAAAATGGACAAAAGACATGGAAGACTTTTCACAGAGCAAGATATTTGATGGCCAACAGACACATGAAGAAATGCTCAAAATCACTGGCAATAAGAGAGATGCAAATCAAAACCACAATGAGATGCCATCTCACTCCAGTAGCAGTGGCAATGTTTAACAGGACAGCAAGTAATCAATGTTGGAGAGGTTGTGGTGAGATAGGAACTCTTAGATACTGCTGGGATTGTAAAATGGCACAATCACTCTGGAAGGCAGTTTGGCACTTCCTTGAAAAGCTGAACATAGAAATTCTGTAAGACCCAGCTCTTCCACTGCTTGAAATATGCACCAAGAAAGTGAGAACTGAGGCACAAATGGAGACCTCTACACCAATGTTCATAGAAGCATTATTCACCATCTCAAGAACAGGTAAACAGCCCAAATGTTCAATACCAATAGAATGGACTGAGAAATTATGTTACATTCATACAATGAAATACTATGCAGGATGCATCAACAATGATTTTGTAAATCACTACCTAACTTGAGAGGGCCTGGAAAGCATTATGCTAAGTGAACTGACTCAGTCTCATAAAGATAAATACTGTATAAGTCTTTTATTGTAGAATGAGTATGAGGATTCAAGGTGGAGGAGGGTGACAGTAGCGGGGTGAAGATGGACGTGTTGTGGAGGGTGGTTAATTACTGAGTTGTACAATTTGATGGGTGGAGAAAGAGGGAGTGAAGGAAGTGGGAAAGATACAATGTGGAAAACAGCCTACACAAAATTTGTAAATAAACCAGTTTAAAAAACAAAACAAGACAAACCTGTCTTGGAAGAAGTACAACAATAATGCTCTTTATAAGCAAGTAATTATGGTGAGATTCATCTCAAATACTTTGGACATTTCAGGAGGGACAAATTAATGGAGAACAGCATTATGGTTGGAAAGGTAGAGAATCAGCAAAAACTAGGAAGATTCTCAATGTGATTGATTGGCATGGCGATTGCAACCATGGGCTTAAGCATAGTAATGACTGAAAGAGTGGTGCAGACCTAGAAGTATTTTATTCTGTTGTATATAAAGTCAATATGAGTTCAAACTCACTCAATGGCACCTAACAACTACAACATAAGTCAAAATTAACTAAAAAAAATCAAATAACAACTTGCCAGATGCAATGTGTGTTATGGAGGAAAGAAAAAAGCAGAGTAAGGTGAACAGGGAAAAAAAACCTGTTAGGAAGTGTACAGAACATGAATGATTCATCATTTCATGTAGTGTCATCAGAGAAATTTTTATACTAGGGTCACATTTAGGAAGAGACTTGAAGAAATAAATAGAGGTAGTTAGGTATTTGCAAGAAAACTAACAATGGAAACAGAGGATCTATAGGGAGAGGATTTGGTGGGAAAATTGAAACTAAGGGAAGCTGTTGACTTGTCCCATGACAAAGTGGGTGAATCCAGGGTAGAACAGGGTTGATCTGTCTGATTGGCTCCAAAACTCCTTGTCAGTTCAACTGTATGTCATTGGGATAAATCAAATGCCTGGGTTGTGGAGAGCTGGAACAACTGAGCTCTAGTTCATTTCTCCTGTTGTTTGTTGTTATTATGTGCTGTCCAGTCGTTTGCGACTCATAGTGACCCTATGTACAACAGCCCTAAACTCTGCTCTATCCTGTGCCGATCGCATGGCCTCTGACACACCCATCCCAATTACCCCAGTCACTGAATCAATCCACCTCATAGAGGGTCTTCCCCTCCTGTGCAGTCCCTCCACCTTACCAAGCATGATGTCCCTCTCCAAGGACCTGTCTCTCCTTACAACATGTCCAAAGTATGTAAGATGAAGCCCCACAATCCTTGCCTCCAAGGAATAGCCTGGTTCAACCCTCTCTAGGATGAATCTGTTTGTTTTCTTGGCAGTCCAGGGTACATTAAATACTTTTCTCCAGCACCACAGCTCAAAGGCATCAATTCTCCTTCTATCTTCCCTAGTCATTGTCCAACTCTCTGATGCATAACAAGTGATTGCAAAGACCATGGCCTGAATCAGGCACACCTTAGTCTCCAGAGAGACACCATTGCTCTTCAGTACTTTGGAGAGGTCCCTAACAGCAGACTTTCCCATCACAATGCATTTTTTTACTTCCTGGATGCTGGTGCCAAGAGTGTTGACCGTGGAGCCAAGCAAACTGAAGCTGTGAACAATCTCAATCTCTTCACCATCCATCCTGATGCTACCAATTGGTCCAGTGGTGAGAATCTTTGTCTTCTTGACATTGAGCCTCAATCCCTATTGTAGGCTGCAGTCCTTGACCCTCTGCAGCAAGTGCATGAGGTCCTCCTCAGTTTCGGCAAGCAGAGTGGTGTCATCCGCATAACGCAGATTGTTAATAGGTTTCCCACCAATCCTGAGCCACACTTCTCCTCATAGAGCCCAGCCTCTCGAATAAACTGCTCTGCATACAGGTTGAAAAGGTATGGAGATAGGACACATCCCTGGTCTACACCCTTCCCAATTTTGAACCATGCGGTGTTACCTTGCTCTGTTCTAACGACTGCTTCTTGGTCCAAGCATAGGTTTCACATTAGCACGATTAAATGTTCTGGGATTCCCATTCTTCTCAGAGTCAGCCACAGTTTGTTATGATCCACACAGTCAAACAAACGCCTAGATACTCATAAATGTATCCACAAGGGAAAGGGAGAAAAATTACATGTTATAAGAGGTCTGCATTGGCTCATTAGGGCTATGTAACAAATTACCACAAACTAGTTTCTTAAAACAGAAATCTATTTGATCCCAATAAGGAGAACAGAGTCTGAAATTAAGATGTTAGCAGGGCTGGTGTTTTAAGGCTCCAAGGAAGAGTTTGAGAAACCTCATTCTTAACTAGTTGTGGGCTTTTTTTTTAATTTTTAAAACATCTTTATTAATATATCATTGATATAAATAAATTTCACAGTTCAAGGGTATAATTTTAGAAATTCTAGCAAAGGTATACATTTATGAAATTATCAATACAATAAATATAAAAACACATTAATCACCCCAAGAATTTTCCTTCAGCCACTTTAGAATCTCTTTTTGATGGTTGGTGCACATACACAGCTTTGTTTGACTTGTAGATGTATTACCCTCAGCTCTGTTTCCGTCTTTACTTGGTGTTTTTCCCTGTACGACTCTTCTGTCTCCAAATCTCTCCCTCCTTAAAAGGACACCAGTCATTGGATTTAGGGCTTAACCTTAACCTAGTATGATCTCATTCTAACTTGATTACATCTTCAGCAAGCCCTTTTTCCAAATAAAGTCACACTTACAGATGCTGGGGCTAAGACTTCAAGATACCTTTTTGGGGAACACAATTCAGTAAAAAACAAGATCCTTTCTGTAACTGTCCTGGAGCCAAGACTTTGGAACCATTTTTTTTTTTTTTGGTGATAGAACAGTTTTTCAAAATAAGCCTTATGGGTAAGAATGAGAAAAACTGGATAAATTATGTATACTGCATTGAAACGGATGAAGGAGAGAACAGTTTAAAATCAATATATGATAGGGCATTACGATTATCATGAGTCAGGAATGAAGGTTGCAGAGTGGAGTATACTCGGGGTGAGGGTGGAGGGTGTGGGGGGATTGTACACCAATGAAGCAATTTTTCTTTTATTTTTCAAAGAGAAGAGAGAACTGGGGGTGGGGAATGGGAGGGGAGAAAAGTGCAACAAAGAATAAATGGAAATCCAAAATCTCTGTAACTGTTCAATAAAAGTAATGATAAAAAAATAAGCCTTATGAGGAATTAGAAAATAAATAGTAAAGAAGAGCAAAGCAGCTCCAAGATCATGCACATCCAAGTCCACTGGCTTGGCGTTACTTCTGTTTGTTTTTTGTTTTTTTTTGTTGGTGTGTGTGTGTGTGTGTGTGTGTGTGTGTGTGGTGTTGTTGTTGTTTTTAATTTTCTCTGTGGAATACTACTTACAAATTAACAGGATTAGTAGAGATTTTACACTATTGCGTGAATGGAGCCGGGGAACACTGCATGGTTTTGAATTGAGAAGGGAATGTGCCAGGGTTGTACTCTCCCTCCATACCTATTCACTCTGTATGCCTAGCAAGTTATCCAAGAGACTGAACTCTATGAGGAGGAGTATGGTATCAGGACTAGCGGGAGACTCATCAATATCCTGTGTTACGCAGCTGACATGACCTTACTTGCTGAAAGAAGATTTGAATCACTTGTTGCAGAGGATCAAGGAATGCAGCCTTCAGTATGGATTGCATTTCAATGTTAGGAAAACAAAGATTCTTACCACTAGACTGACAAGTAGTGTCATGATGGATGGAGAGGAAACTGAAAGTATCAACAGCTTTATCTTGCTTGGATCCACGATTAACACTCTTGGTACCAACAATAAGGAAATAAGGAGACACATTGCTTTGGGAAAATCTGCAGTTAGGGACCTTTCCAAATTATTGAGGAGTAGTGATGTCAACTTGAGGACTAAGGTGGGTCTGATTCAGGCCATAGTCTTTTAATTTACTTGCTATACATCTGAGAGGTGGACAATGAATAAGGATGACAGGAAAAGAATTGACCTTTGAGCTATGGTGTTGGAGAAGAGCACAGAACATCCCATGAATGGCCAAGAAAATAAATAGAAGCGTCTTGGAAAGAGTTCAGTCAAGTACATTTTGGAGGAAAGAATGATGAGGCTTCATCTCACATACTTTGGGCATGTTACTAGGAGGCGGTATTCCATGGAGAAGGACATGATGCTAGGAAGGATGGAGGATGGACGGAGGAGAGGAAGACTCCAAACCAAAAGGATTGACATGGTGACTGCTGCAATGGGCTCTTGTGTGTCAGGAAGTATGAGAATGGTGCAGGACAGGACTGGTTTCAGATCTTTTGTTCATAGGGTTGCTATGAGTCACACTCGACTTGATGGCACCTAACAGTAACAACAACAACAATAACAACAGTAGTGATTTTAATATTATGCTCAGTAAAGCTTGGGGATTTGTACGAAGTGTCTTTGTAGCACTAATGAATGGGATGAAAAGAGAGGAGGGAGGCCCAGCAGTTAAGATTTGATCTCCATTTGGTCACTTCACACACCACTCTGACCATTCTTTAGCTTTTGACTATTAAATATTAACCTTTTGCATAGGTTTCCTTGACAAAATGGGCAAAATAACTGAAAAAATGCAGACTGGGATTATGATAACATTAGTAGAAAGTTGTGGAAAAGTCACTGAGGTATTTAAAAGTAGGGCTGAAAAAACAATTCAGTAATTTCTGTCATAAACAAGGGCCTGGAGGAGTTGTATTACCACCCAATTTGTTGTCTGAGGTTCCTTGAACCAAATATGAAACAGACAACTGTGCCCCACTCAAAGATGGCAGCTGCCCTTACTGCATTGAATGTGTGCACCCACTAATAATGTTACTTGCCAAAAGTTCTGCCATGGCCCTTCCTCCAGAAATTTCCTGAGCAAGATGTGGGAGATAGAATTATTGGCAAGACTCTAGGAAATAATACACATTCAAATAGATATGAATGGTTGTCATCTTTGAGGGGGCACATCTATTTGTATAGTAAATTAAAAAATAAACCACTACAAGTAAGCGGATTTTATTAAAATTATCCAGTAGAACTGACTAGAAGAGTCTCCATTGGATTTTCAAGGCTGAATTATTTACAGGAGAATACTGACTTATATTTCTCCTTTAAAGAATATTTGGATTTAAATCACTGACTAGTTAGTACCTGAACTTTATTATTGTTGTTGTTGTTATGTGCCGTCGAGTCATTTGCAACTCATAGCGACCCTATGCACAACAGCCCTAAACCCTAATCTATCCTGTGCCAACCGCACCGCCTCTGACACACCCATCCCAATTACCCCAGTCATCGAATCAATCCATCTCATAGAGGGTCTTCCCCTCCTGAGCTGTCCCTCCACCCTCCCACGCA
>NW_006399941.1:3559095-3572380 GCF_000299155.1 Elephantulus edwardii
CTTCACATCTGCCAAGTCCCTTCAGAAAATATCTTCCATTGTCCAACCCATGATCTGACAGCTTGTATCTTAAGCTTTCTTGGCTTCTGTGATTCCAAACACGTCGACTGCTGACATTTTTTTTTTCTTTTGACCAGTGTCTCTTAAGTTTAGTTGTACTGTCTCCAAGTGAAGGTAACGTGTCCTGTAGAACTCCTGTGTAGATTATGGTTTCCTCTTCCCACCGGTTTTCCCTGTGTACCTTTGAAAGATGCCTCTTCGTTGTTATCTGAGGTGACTTCCCCCTGTGTGCCACTTTTAGGCTTCCTTTCCGCCCAGGTGCACGTTGTCCCTGTCCCCAAGGGCCTCTTCCCGCTGGTTTTCCCTGTGTACCTTTGAAAGATGCCTTTTCGTATTATTATTATTATTATATTGTAAAACTAATATTTTTGTTATTGTTTTCATTCCTTCATTCATGCACATTTTTTTATTATTATTATTATTATATTGTAAAACTAATATTTTTGTTATTGTTTTCATTCCTTCATTCATGCACATTTTTTTTCCTTTCTTTCCCCTCCTACACTTAACACAACAAAGCAGGATTTTTGTTGCTGTTCCGTACTGTTGAGTTGGGACTAACTCATAGCTGATCCTCCAGTGGGTTTTCAGAGGCAGTAAGACTTACAGGAGGAGATGGCCCATCTTTTTCCTGCAGAGCACCGGTTGGATTTGAACAACATGCCTTCACATTGGCAGTCCAACTCCTTTTCAGGACTCCTAATTGGTTTGAAAGATTATAGGGAACAGATATGGTTACTCTATGAAGTATATGGGACCCTAGTTTATAGATAATATTGAACTGATTCAAACAAGTTTTAATGTCTGTTTTAAATCTTTCCTCAAAGCATGGCACTTTGCATTGAGAAATGATTCCTTTCGGAGAGATCTTGTAATGTCATGGAAAGTTTAGTCCAAGAATCAAAGTTCAGACTTCCAGTCCCAGTTTTAACATTGATGACACTTGCCTGTTTCTTGTCTTCTGCACCTGTTCTTGAACTTTCTCCATAGTGATGTCAAATGAATGACATTACATGAGTGATAGATTACAAAGGGAAAGTGGAAGGAAGGAAACTAGAGGAGGTGTGGAGAACCTGGGACTAGAATGTAGGTCTCTTCTCTGTGAAAGAGAAAGGGAAGAAAGGAAGGAGAGGAAAGAAGAACTTCAGAGTACAAATGTCTCTCTGAATGTTTTGATGGGAGCTTTTAGTCAAAATAATTAATAAATAAAGTTCTATATCTTGTTCGATGTTGTTACTGTCAACAAGTACAACTCATAGTTTAAGCCTCACAAATTGATAACTTGTGTCACAATATTGAAGGATGCTATGAGCTATATTTTGAATGAGCCAGGAATCATCAAAAAAAAATGAGGGAATACACAGTGAATGTACCAAAAATAGCTGACTGACATTGAAAAATTTCAAGAAGCACCATATGAACAAGAGCCAATAAAGAAAGAATTTTAAGTTCTACTAAAGGCATTGGAAAAAACTAAGGCCCCAGGAATTGATGCAATACCGATTAACATGTTTCAACTAACAGATGCAGCCCTGAATGTGATTATCAGTCTATGCGAGGAAAACAGGACAGTTGTTTGACTGGTTGGAAGAGATCCACATTTGTACCCATTCCCAAGAAAGGTGATCCAATAGAATGTGGAAATTATAGAATAATATAATTAATAACACATACAAGCAAAATTTTGAGGAAGATCATTTAAAAAACAGGCTAGAACAGTATATGTATAAAGAGAAATGGTAGCAGTTCAGTAGGATTTAGAAGAGGCCATATCATTAGGGATATAATTACTGATGTCAGATGGATCTTGGCTGGAAGTAAAGAATACCAGAAGAATGTCTATTTATGCTTTATTGACTGTGTAAAGGCATTTTTATGTGGACCATAACAATTTATGATCATTGAGAAGAATTGGAATACCAGAGCACTTAATTGAGTTCATGGGAAAACTATATTAGACCAAGAGGCTATTGTGCAAACAGAGCAAGGGAATATTACATGTTTTAAAATTAAGAAAGGTGTGCATTAAGGTTTTATCCTCTTTCCATACTTATTCAAACTGTAGGCCAAGATTTGAGAAGTTTCTTGCCTTTTCTTGTAGCATCTTTATGATTTCTGCCATGTTCAAGTGTATTATTGCAGTCATTATGCCAATCCATCTCATTTTAGTATTCCTCTCCTTTTCTGACCCTTTAATTTTCTAAGCATGATCTCTTTCCCCAAGGACTGGCACCTCCTATTTTGACCTGACATTGTTCCTAATGTGACCTGTCACACTCATATAGCAAGTCATCTCATATTTTTAAATTTATTTTATTAATTTTAATGAACATTTACAGAGATTTTGGATTTTCATTCATTCATTGTTGCACTTTTTTCTTTGCCCCCACCCCCAGTTTGCTCTCCTCTTTGAAAAGCAAAAGATAAATTTTGTTAGTATACAATCCCCCCGCCACTGCCCCCAATGCACTCCGCCATGCAACCTTAATCCTGGATTCCTGTGATAATCATAATATGCTATCATATATCACTTTTAAACTGTTCTCTCCCTCATCTGTTTCAATTCAGTATACATAATCTATCCAGTTTTTGTCAGTCTTACCCCCACCCTGATGTCAGTCACTTTCTACAACAGTGGCACCATGCAGTATTTGTCCTTTTGTGACTGAGGTATTTTACTCAGCATAATGTCCTCCAGGGTCACCCATTTAGAAAAATATGGAACGCTTCACAAATTTGTGTGTCATCCTTGTGCAGGGGCCATGCTAATCTTCTCTGTATCTTTCCAATTTTAGTATATGTGCTGCCGAAGCAAGCACGTAATCTCATATTTTTATGACTTCCACAAAATTGAATATTCTATTCTGATACTGTCATCTTGCACAAATACACTTTAAAGCCACCATCCCTGCATGTTGGACTAGGAAATGGTAAAATTAAAGAACAAACCAAACCAAACAAAAATGGACAATGAGTATTTCACAAAAGTAAATATCCCCACGCCACTGTTCTTTATTTTTGGATTATGTTCCTTCTAAATATCTGGCATTGAAATTTCTTTTAATTTTTCAACGAACCCAAAATGCTAAGAGGTTAGCAATGTTTTTAAAGCTCTTGCCTCCGTGAATTTCAAATTTGGCAACTCACTGAGGACCCTAAAGCTTTTTTTTTTTTATTAAGTCCAAAAGTCTATGGTTCACAGCTCTAAAAGAACCACAAGTCTTGACATAAAGTTCAAGGGAAAGAGTTTTGTTACTACTAGCATTTCCCTATCAAAAATAAGAGGATGGTAACTAGTATCAAACATTCACACCTTTTGCAGCCTGACTTTGGCCAGGAGCACCAGACCCCAGAGGTGTCTTACAGAGGAGTATGTAGTCAGTCATCCCCAAAGTTCCCCGGCCAACCCCTTGGCTTCCTGCTCTGCTTTGTGATGTTTCTCTGCAGTTTTCTGTAACATCCCATAGGAGAATGTGGTGTCAAAGGTTTATTATTCAAAATATCTTCCTTAGTCATTGACTGACTTTGCCTCATGGATGGGTGGGGTATGCAAATAGGGCGTGTTAGCTTATCCATAGGGGCATTGGCCATTAAATTGAGCAGATACAGAAGTAGAAATGAAGAACCTCAACACCTGCAAAGAAGAAGCAAGAGAATGTGTAGCACGTCCTTCAGGGTCTGAGTTTTTTGTGCCCGACACACTAGAATCTATGGGAATAGCAGCCATAGCAGGTACAGAAGAGAACCAGATCCCTGATATGAGACCGAGTGGATCTTGAAGCTGCTACCCCATGGGGACCAGAGCTAAGAGCCTTTGCTTAAGTCAGTTAGATGACTGCGGAGGGGAGAGCCATAACTGACAGAAGTCAGTTTTGTAAAACTGACCTAAAACTGTGACGAGGTTCAAGGCTGAGGTAACAAGAGAACATTCCAGCAGCTGTCTTGACTGAGTGATTAAATTCTGCTAGGAACCTAAATAGTAGCCTTTTGGCTTCTCTAATATGATTCTGAGAGTGAGGTGGAGCTCCCAGAAGAAAACAAGCTTGAAAGGAGGAGTGGCATCCACTTCCGTAATAGCTTGCCTCTGGAAACCCTATGAATCTGGAGAGAGGATGAAAGGCACCCAAGCATCGAGGACTCTCCTTCATAGGGTCGCTACTCGACAGCACTTACAACAGCAATATGATTCTGTTGGTCTGTGAGCTATTGCAGTGGATTTTGGACTTGATAATGCAGTAAGATTAAGATTGGTGTTGAGATGAGTAGGAAAATATGCAGGAGCGTGGGGGATATGTCTGACCTTACGAGAAATGATTTTACGTTGTTGATGTTGCTGACAGGGAGAATTCCCCCTTGGTAAAAGGCCAGATATGGCTGTCCCCACCTGATCCTTGATCTTTTTAAAGGTAAACCATTGAACATAAAGATAACCTCATGAAGACCAGTGAATATTATCTCTTCATTTTACAGATAAAAGTATTGATTGTTGTGATTTCATAGCAACCCTGTCAACAATATATCTGAACCCTGTGCCATCCTCACAACCTCCGACATATTATCCTAAACATTTTTTAATTAAAATATCTTTTTTAAAAAAGAAACCAAAATGCTATCAGAAAATAGTGATGTTTTTAATGTTCTTGTCTTGAAAATGAAAAAAAAAATCTATATGTTTTATTGAAAAAGTTTATTCCACTTGGAGTGGGAGCTAGAATTTTCCAGATACTGGTCTTGTTTCTCCACTTCACTTTTTATGTCTGGCTATACATTGTGAAGGAGCTCTGGTGGCCTACTAGAGTAAGGAGGTGCACTGGCAACACAAAGGTACGTGGTTCAAGTCCACTAGCTGCTCTATGAAACAAAGATGGGCATTCTCATTGCCTGCAATTAACTGTCTCTGATAACTCACTGAGGGGTCAACCATTGGTTGGTTTCAACTCAAAGGTACACAACAAGGAAATATATTCTGAGATCATGAGGGGTAAGATGATATAGAGGGATGATTTGCCCTTGGCAAAGAACTTGCTAAGGAGAAGTAAGAAGACCTTGGTTTCACTAATGCAACATTTTTTTCACTATTTCAGGATGAAGCTAGCTAAACAGTAAGTTTTTCTAAGTGCACTGATACTCAGCAAGCCCAGGCAGATTTCTGCTTGAGTAGGTGAAAAAAAAACCCTCAAATAACCTCCTCTTTTAGAAATCACTTGCGATTTCACATGGCAGTATTACCAAGAATTAGTAATTAATTGGAAATATCTGGTCAAATTAAAACAGAGTCGAGTCAACCAGCTCCCATGAGTTCATTCTGCTTGCATCAGACTTTACACTATGAAATTGCTTATACAAAGCTGCTTCAAAATAACACAAAATAAGGGCTCGAGGACATCTTGTCATTCTTTAATCTTTGCAGGTTAATTATGCATTCAGAAACTAAACACATTGTTAAGAGACATTGCTAAGCTTGGCCACACCCAGCTTGGTGTGTCAGGAGGAAGATTAGTTTAGGCAGGTCAATGTTTTCGGATTACTTATGGTTGAACCATTGCCAGCCTCCATTCTCAGTAAACAGAAGCTGTGCTTTGTGGTGGTAACAGTGTTCTGCTGGGAGGGAGGCTCTGACAGGTACTGTCATCAGGTACATTTGTGTCAAGATGCAGAAAGCCCGTAGGGAGATACTTCCAAGTGTTTACCTACACAATTTGACTTGGCACTGCCAATTGCTGGTGATTGGCCATTTCTGGGCTGGGTACTGTGCATTTCTTGGAGGGTACAGCTTGTATATCATCTTTCTCTTTTGTGGTAACTTGTTAAGAAGCTACAGAAACAGAAACATCTGGAAAGCTGCATCTCAGGGGGATATTTAAGAATCAATGACAGATAAGGTGAAAGTCAACCACAAATTAACAGTATTTATACAAGTGAGTTAATAGAAACAGGATTTAATCATGGGCTGTTTTTTACTCTTTCTCAGAGAACCATGGTGAGCTTCTGAACAAATTAAGGAAAGTGTTTCTACATAAAACACCTAGTTAAATGTGTTGAGCTTGTTACCTGGATAGTAAAGACAGGAAGAAAAATAGAAACAAACTAGTGAAAGGTTGGATTCATGTTGTAAATAATAGTAATTTTTAAAAATATGAGCATTCATAGTTACCTCTAAGGATATGAAGAATTTCAGAGCAGGAGAACAAAATATGTAAAAAAACAGCTCTCTGGGAAGTTAACAGGGAACTCTGGTCAGATGTATGGCATATGAACTTGGCTGAGAAAAACCTACAGCTTTTCCATTGGCAGTTGGGCTGTTAACCCAAAAGGGGCAGCTCTCTGCTGGTTTGCATTCACCTGTGCTTCCAAGGGAAATAAAGAGGTCTCCTCCCTGAAATTTACACTCGCTAAAACCCAATGAAGACTCCGTGATGTGTTTATTCCAATGGAAATGGGTTTTTGGGAGGTTAGTTAACATGCTTAACTGGTGAAGAGTATTGAAGGTATGGACAGTCAAAAGAACAAATAAATATCTTGAAGAAAGTGCAATCAGAATGCTCCTTAGAGGCAAAAATGGTGAAAATTAATCTCATTTATTTGGAGCATATTTTCAGTAAGAACCAATCCTTCAAGAGAGATGTCATTCTGGGAACAGTGGAGGGTCAGCAAAAGAGAAGAGAGCCTTCAAAAAGAAGGACTGATGCAGTAAATCAAGCTACCACTCCGGGCTTGAGGATAGCAGACATCATGAAGACAGCATAGGATAGGCAAGGTTCCACTCTATAGTTCTTGGAGTCACTATGAGTTGTAGTTGACTTGATAGCACAAACAAACAAAAATGATAGTAAAGATGGAGGTTTGAACTCATTGAGAAGCATCTCAGAAAAGCCTGGCAATGTAGTGACAAAGAATCCGTCTTTGGAAAACCATCTGAAGTACAGCTCTCTCAGATACATGTGGGATCAATGCAAGTCAGAAGTGACTCAATGATATCTTTTAGTAGCGGTGGCACAGAAGGGTAGAGATACTTTTCTTGAAAATTTCTTTCAGTGTCTAGTCTGTGACACTAATCTATGACAAGAAGAATATTGCTTTCCTGGAAGATCAGTGGCGATTGTCTTTACAGAAGCTGTTAGTGTTTAAGTGCTTTTAAGTAAGGGACATTTTTCTTAACTTTTGACCTATGGATAGAATTCAGGGAATGGTAGAGATGTGTCATATGAACTTGACTGGAGACTAATCATAGCTTTTAGTGGTTGTTTTTGTTGTGTGCTGTAGAGTTATAACCAACCCATAGCTGACCCACCAGTGGGCTTTTAGAGACAGTTAATTGCACAGGAGGAGATTGCTTTTAGTTACACTCTCTAAATCTTCACTTTTCCTTAAATTATTGCTGTAGGCAAATGTTGTGGTGCTGTTAATAGCACTATTTAAGTTTTTTACATAAAAAGAAAATTTAAAATTTTGTTATCACCTTTTTGTCACTTTAAAACTTACAGTATTTAATAAGTGATAGATGGAGATTGCTATGGTATCTGGGGCAATGGGCCTTGGTGTGTTGGAATTAGTGAGACTGGCTCAGGACAGGGAAGGGTTCAGAGCTGCTGTATGTTGCTATATCACAGGCGACTCTACTGCACATAACAACAAAAACATACTATAGTGATTGTTTTTATTTAAACCTCATGTTTAGAGTCAGCAAGACCATGGGGAGGGCCCTTGTATTTAAAAGTTGGTTGTTATTACATTTTGGAGGAACATTCCTCTAAGTGGTACAGCACTCTTCTGTCAATATGCAATACTGAGGTAACCTGGGGTTGCTGTGATGCTGAACCTTGTGCCATTGGGGTGTCAAATGCCATACGGTTACCCGTGGTGGACAGTGTTTGGTAGAGCTCCCAGTTTAAAACAGGTTTGGAAGCAGGAGTGGCGTCCACTTCCTAAACAGCATGCCTCTGGCAACTCTGTGAACTTTGATAAATGGCGATGGTTGTGGAAAGGCTTCAGATTTTTTGTTCATAGGGTCTCTTAATCATGCTTAACGCGATGGCAATTATCAACAACAACAAGAAGAAGACATTTTATCTTGCTATGATCCATAATCAGCATTCTTGGCACTAGCAGTCAAGAAATCAAACGATTAGTTGCATTGGGGAAATTTGCTGTTAGGAAGATTTCTCCAGCATCCTATAAGGCAATGTATGAGTCTAGAGACTAAGGTGCATCTGATTCATACCATAGACTTCTTAATTCATTGCTATGTTTCAGAGGGCTAGACAATGATGAAGGATGACAAAAGAATAATTGATGTCTTTGAGCTGTGGTGCTGGTGAAGAGTGTTGGGCATACCATGGACTGCCAAGAGAACAAACAGATTTTTTCCTGGAAAGGGTGAAGCCAAGTTGCTTCTGGAGGTAAGGATTTTGAAACTCTGTCTCACATACTTTGGGCATGCTGTGAGGAGGGACCCATCCTTGGAGAAAGACATCATACTTCTAAGTGTGGATGGTTAGCACAGGAAAGGAAGAACCTGGATGAGATAGATTAACACAGAGACTGGGGTCATGGGGGCATGTGTGTCAGAGACAGTGAAATGAACTCAGGACAGAGTAGGGTTCAGAGTACTGTTCATAGGATTGCTATGAGCCACAGTCAACTGGACGGCACATAACAGCAACAACTGGAGAATATATATTACTGTGATTTAATCTTATTACTTTTGTTAGTACATTTGAACATAATTTTTTGTACAAGTATGTTCTCAATGGTTGTATTTCAGTAGATCAGTCAGTGCTTAAAGTCTTTTTCACTTACTGTCTTTCTCCAATCCCGATGCAACATTCTCCTTCATATAGTACAGCTTCTTGAAGGTTTTATCCAACATACAGAGTGAATAGGTATGGGAAAGTGATACAAGCCTGACATGTACTTTTCCTGATTTTAGACCATGCTCTGTTCTTTGTTCTGTTCAGACAACAGCTTCTTGGTCTACGTATAGGTCTCATGAGAGTACAACTAGGTGTTCTAAGATTCACATACTTCTCAATGTTATATGTAATGTGTTATGATCCACAGAGTCAAATGCTTTTGAATAATCAAGAAAACACATCTTTCCAGTATTCTCTACTTTCAAAATTCACTTTATATCAGCAATGAATAAATCTCTACAGCCTTATAATAAAGGTTACATCTCCACATTAAGAAAACAAAAATCCTCACAACTAGACCAATAACAACATCCTGCTAAGAGAAAAACATGGGAACTGTCAATTATTTTATTTTACTTGTGTTCATAATCAACACCCTTGGTATCAGCAGTCAGGAAATCAAAGGATGGATTGCACTGAGGAAATCTGCTCTCAAGGACCTCTCCAAAATGCTAAAGAGCAATGACATCAGTTTAAAGACTAAGGTACACCCAATTCAAGTCATGGTCTTTTCAATTGCTTCCTAAGCATCTGAAAGTTGGACAAAGGCTAAAGATCAAAGTAGTGGTACTATACCACAGTATAGTCCAGCACCACAGCTCAAAGGCATCACTTCTCTTTCTATCCTCTCTAGTCTTTGTCCAGCTCTCTGATGCTTAGCAAGTGATTGCAAAGACCATGGCCTATATCAGGAGAAGGAAATAAAAAGCATCCAGATTAACAAAGAGATGGTTAAAATGTTTCGATATGCAGATGATGTAATAGTGTACACAGAAAACCCCAAGGATTCAAGGAAAAAACTGTTAGAGCTAGTGGACTAATTTAGTAAACTGGCAGGATAGAAGCTCAGTATTAAAAAATCAGTAGGATTCCTCTACAACAACAAGGAAAACACAGAGAAGGAAACTAATACTATTTATAATAAGTAATGCTACTTATAATAGCCAACCACAAATTGAGACTCTTAGGAATAAACCTAACTAGAACACAAAAGATCTCTACAAAGAACACTACAAAATACTTTTGTGAGAAACAATAAAAGAAATAAATGGGGAAAAGTTTCTCATTCATGGATAGGAAGACTCAATATTGTGAAAATTACTATCCTACCAAAAACAATTTACATGTTTAATTCAATCCAAATATAGATAACAAATTAACTTTTCAAAGAGCTAGAAAAGATAATTGACAAGTTTTCTGGATGAGAAAGAAACCTCAAATAAACAAAACACTTCTGAAAAAAAAAATGAAATGGGAGGCATAACACTCCCTGATCTCAAAACCTACTACAAAGCTGTAATAACCAAAACAGCAGGTACTTGTACAATGACAGGTACATAAGCCAATGAAATAAAATCAAGAACCCAGAAATGAACCCATCTATCTATGGTCAACTAATATTCGACAAGGAAACAAAACCTGTCAAATGGAGAAATGACAACTTCTTCAACAAATGGTGCTGACAAAACTGGACTACTGCCTGCAGAAAGCTGAAGGAGGATCCAAATCTCATACCATATAAAATAATTAACTCAAGCTGGATTAGAGACTTAGGTGTAAGTCCCAAAGCAAAAAAGATCATAAGAGACAAAACAAGATCAAGCTAAGAAGTTCTTGCTCATCGTATACATACTCTGATAAGTACAGCCAGAAAAACACAACCAAAAGTGGATAAAATTGATGAATTGGACTTTCTAAAGATTAAATCCCTAGGTGCATCAAAAGCTTTTTACAATTAAGTGAAAAGAAAACCATCTGGTAATACCATCTCAGATAAGGGTTTTATAACAAAAGTTTACCAAATTCAACAGGGCCTCCATAAAAAAAGACTGTTAACCCAATTAAAAAATGGCCATAGGACATGGACCGGCTTCTCACAGAAGTAATTTGGATGGCCAAAAGACACATTAAAAAAATGCTCAAAATCACTGACAATATGATAGATACAAATCAGAATTACACTGAGGTACCACCTCACTCCATTTGTTATTTTTATGTGCCATCGAGTCACCTGCATCTCATAGTGATCCTATGTACAATAGCTCTAAACTCTGCCCTGTACTGATCCAGTCTTACTGACTCCAACACTTACTTGTATTGCCCCAGTTACTGTATCAATCCAATCCATCTCACATGGGGTCTTCCTTTCCTGTGCTGTCCCTCTACCCTTCTGAGGATGATATCATTCTCCAAGGAGTGGTCCCTTTAGGCCACATGCCCAAAATAAGTGAGACAAAGCTTCAAAGTCCTAGCCTCCAAGGAGAAACTTTGTTTTACCCTCTCCAAGTCAGACCTATTTGTTTTCTTGGCACTCCATGGTATGGTCAAGACTCTTCTCCAGCACCACAACTCACTCCAGTAGCAGTGACAACGTTTAATATCAGGTCCTCAGTAGACAAGGATCTTTTCCAGTCAGTTAACTAGGTACTTTGGGGAGAGGGGTACTAGGTAGCTTAATCATGTGGGACCCCTTAAGCTCAAGTAACAAGGAGGCATGCAAGAAGCCACTTCCAGAAGGGAACAAAAGGCTTCCTGCTTTATCATTAAGGTAATTTGGAGGGGTACCCCAAACTCCTGTTAGTCCCGAGGCCCATCACAAATATATAGGTGCTTGACAAAACATTGTTGTATCCAGGGTAATTTTATAGTTAAAACAGCCTAATATCTACCAAGAAAAGGCTCATCTAATGTCAGGAAAATATCAATCCACCCCAGGCATCATGAAAAAACAAAATAACCCTTCTCCTAAAAAAAAAGGAGACTCAATGAATACCCAGATTGAAAGAATCCGAAGAAATATATTGATATAGAGTTATTTGATCAGTTACAGAAAAAGACACAAATGTGGGAAGAAACAATAGAAATCATTAAAAGAGCAAATGCCTCAGAGAAAACAGCCTAGAAGAAATATCTGGATGAGGAGCAACTTGAACAGCTATGGAGAAAAATGCGAAAGATGGAAGGAAGAATTGATAGAATAGATAAAGAGATACTAAAACTTACAGCCAACACAGTACTGGAAATAAGGGAAAAGTGTGACAATACAATCCACAATATTAAGATCAAAATGGCAGTGGTGTCCAACATGCTGAGGGTCAGTGAGCTGGATGACAAGATCTTCACTGGAAACATGCTAGAAGAAAAATCAGAGATGAGGTGTAAAGAAAATGAAGAAACATTAGAATCATGCCAGGTGACATCAAAGGGAATAACATATATATGACTGGAATTCCAGAACATGAAAGTGACAGGAAAATGATTGAGATGATTGTGGGAAAAGTACAAAAAGAAAACTTCTCAGATATTTTGAAGAATGGGGAAATCCACATTCAAGAAGCACAGAGAACATCAAATAGACTAAACCCAAAAAGAAAAACAAGATATAATAAAATTCTCCGAATGAAAATATAAATAAAGAATTCTAAAACAGCATGAGAAAAACAAGGAGTTACCTACAAAAGGGAAACAATTAGGTTAAGTTCTGATTTTTCAGCAGAAACCATGCGAGCTAGAAGTCACTGGATGCCATATACAGACAGTTGAAAGTTAATAATTGTCAGCCAAAGATCCTATACTCAGCAATACTCTCCCTCAAATATGAAGAGGGAATTAGATTATTTGCAGAAAAGAAGGAACTTAGGAAATTTGTGAAAACAAGACCAAAAGTACAGGAAATTTTAAGTGAAACCCTTCACATGGAAACACCGAAGGAAAGTACAAAGATCATAGTAATCAGAAAAAACAGAAAAAGAAGTGCAGCAAAATGGCAAAAATAAAACCTAACTCGACAATAATCACATTTAATGTGAATGGACTAAAAGCCCCAATTAAGAAAAAAAAAATAGTAGCAGAATGGATAAAAAAAACCCCATCAATATATTGCCTACAAGAGACACATCTTAAAAAAGAAGAGAAAGACAGACGCAAGGATGCGGAAAAATATACCAAGCAAGAGGCAACTTCAAAAAAGCAGAAGTGGCAATACTATTCTCTGATAAAATAGATTTCAGAATGAATAATTCCATCAAAGATAAGGAAGGGCATTACCTACTGATTAAAGGTACAATAGATCAAGAAAACATAACCTTGGTCAACATTTACGCCCCAAATGATAGACCTGCAAAATACATAAAACAACAGTTAACAGAATGGAAGAGAGAAATAGCACCACAATAGCATAGAGAGAGATCAGTTGTCTTGTTGTTGTTGTTATATGCTGTCGAGTCGCCTGCAACTCATAGCGACCCTATGTACAACAGCCCTAAACTCCGCTCTGTCCTGTGCCAATCGCACTGTCTCTGACACTCCCATCC
>NW_006399941.1:3573815-3590784 GCF_000299155.1 Elephantulus edwardii
ACTTCCTGGATCATTTAACATTCTGCCGAAAGCATCCTTGATTATAGCAACTCGAGGTTTGAATTTGTTCTTCAGTTCCTTGAGCTTAAGGTATGCTGAGCGAGTTCGGCCCTTTTGATTTTCTGACTCCAACTCCTTGCACATTCCATTGTAATTTTTTGCTTTGTCATCCCGTGCTGCCATTTGAAATCTTCTATTTAACTCTTTAGTATCTTGAATTCTTCCCTGCGCTTTGGCTTCTCTGCACGCCAGTGCAATTTTCAGAGTCTGGACAGAAAGTAATGCTACCAAGCCAAAGGTGGGTGATTTTAATCTTCGGCCCTCAGGCCTGTTTTTGGTCCACCATTCTTCTAGGTCATGTAGTTCTGGTCTGTCCACTTACTGTACAGAGGTAACTTATGGTTGCTCTGAAGTTGAACAATGTGACACTGATGTGTCAAATGCAATAACAGTTAGCCATGGTGTACACTGTTTGGTGGAGTTTCCTGATTAAAACAAGCTTGGAAGTAGAAGTGGTATCCACTTCTGAACTAGCTTGCCTCTGGAAACCCTACAAACTTGGAAAAAGGATAAACATTATACAAACACTCAGGTCTTTAGTTTATACGGTCGCTATGAGTTGCCTATGATTTGATGGCACTTAACAATAACAACAATAACAATAGTGGTAGGAGATTTGAACACTATACTATCACCAAAGGATAGGTCAGCTCAAAATAAAATCAACAAAGATGCATAAAATCTAAACTATACAATTAGCCAACTCGACCTTGTGGATGTGTTCAGAGAACTGCACCCAATTAAAACTCAATTCACTTTCCTCTCAAGTGTACATGGTACATTCTCCAGAATTGATCATGTATTAGGGCACAAAGCAGGCCTCAAAAATGTAAAAAAGTTGAAATAATGTAGCTTCTCAGATCCCAATGCCATAAACTAGAAATTAACCACAGGAGCGTAAAGCTTACAAAACCACCCATGGGGAAACAAAATAACTCTCTGCTAGAACATGATTGGGTTATAAAAGAAATAAAGAATGAAATAAAAAAGTTCCTTTTGAACAAACGATAATGAAAATACAACTTACCGAAATGTCTGTGGCACAGCTAAGGCAGTCCTCAGGGGGCAGGTCATAGCAATAGGCACACACACAAAAAAGGAAGAAAACTCAATGATTGAATTCAACACCTTCTGCAAATAGAAAAAGAAGAAAAATCTAATCCTACAGCCTCTATAAGAAAAGAATTTATAAGGACAGAGCTGAAATACATGAAATATAAAACAGAAAACCAAACATCAAAACACCAGGGGCTTGTTTTTTGAAGGCGGGGGGAAAGACCAATCACCAGGAAACTTAAAAAAAGAAAACAAAACAAAACAAAAAAACCCACAACGCAGATAACTCAATTAAGACATGGTAGAGGTGACATCACAACAGAACCAGAGGAAATTAAATTGATAATATCAGAATACTATGAAAATCTATACTCTGCTACTGAGGGACACCTTGGTCACTGGGTAGAACTGGGAGCCTGGAAGCTGCGAGGGCAGAAATCCAGGCCAGGCAATAGATAAGCGACTAGCGGCAATAGCTTCTGACATGCCCACAGGTACAAAGCCCCAAGGCGGCCCTCAGGCCAAGAAGAAAAATACAATCTATACAGGAGTTCTACGGGACACGTCACCTTCCCTTTGGAGACAGTACAACTAAACTTAAGAGACACTGGACACAGCATAAAAAATTGTCAGCAGTTGACGTGTTTGGAATCACAGAAGCCAAGAAAGCTTCAGATACAAGCTGTCAGATCATGGGTCAGACAATGGAAGATAAATTCTGAAGGGATTTGGTAGAAGTGAAGGGGTATCCTGGTGGAGGGTGGAGCTGGGAAATAAGTGGGTCAAGGCACTTGGTTAAGGGCAGGGACAACACTAACTAATGGGTAATTCCACAATGAGGGATTTATCTTTCACTGCTCCACAAATTGCTTATCTGTCAGATACGCCTCTAAATCTAAACATTAGTATTAAGACAGACTAGGAAGAAGCAGGGAATACCAGAGGAATATCTATCTGTGTTTCATTGACTATGCAAAGACATTTGACTGTGTGGATAATAATAAACTGTGGCTGACTCTGAGAAGAATGGGAATCCCAGAACACTTGATAGTTCTAATGTGAAATCTATACTTGGGCCAGGAAGCAGTCGTCAGAACAGAGAAAGGGAACACTGCATGGATCAAAATTGGGAAGGGCGTACGCCAGGGATGCATCATATCTCCATACCTTTTCAACCTGTATGCAGAACAGACCATCTGGGAGGCTGGGCGGGCTCTATCAGGAGAAATGTGGGGTCAAGATTGGTGGACAATCTATCAACAATCTGTGTTATGCAGATGACACAACCCTGCTTGTTGAAACTGAGGAGGACGTGAAGCACCTGCTGCAGAGGGTCAAGGACTGTAGCCTCCAATATGGATTGAGGCTCAATGTCAAGAAGACAGAGATTCTCACCACTGGGCCAATTGGAAGCATCAGGATGGATGGTGAAGAGATTGAGATTGCTTATAGCTTTAGTTTGCTTGGTTCCACAGTCAACACTCTTGGCACCAGTAGTCAGGAAATTAAAAGGCGCATTGCCCTGGGAAAGTCTGCTGTTAGGGACCTCTCCAAAGTACTGAAGAGCAATGGTATCTCTCTGGAGACTAAGGTGCGTCTGATACAGTCCATGGTCTTTGCAATCACTTGTTATGCATCAGAGAGCTGGACAATGACCAAGGAGGACAGAAGGAGAATTGATGCCTTTGAGCTTTGGTGCTGGAGAAGAATATTGAGAGTACCATGGACTGCTAGGAACACAAACAGATTCATCCTGGAAAGGGTTAAACTGGGTGGCTCTTTGGAGGCAAGGATTCTGAGGCTCTGTCTAACATACTTTGGACATGTTGTGAGGAGAGACCGGTCCTTGGAGAAGTTCATCATGCTTGGGAGGGTGGAGGGACAGCGCAGGAAGGGAAGGCCCTCTATGAGGTGGATTCATTCAGGGACTGGGATAATCGGGATGGGAGTGTCAGAGACAGTGCGATTGGCACAAGACAGAGCAGAGTCTAGGGGTGTTGTGCATAGGGTCGCTATGAGTCGCAATCGAGGACGGCACATAACAGAGTCGCAAGTGACAATGGCACATAACAACAACAACAGGAAGAAGGATTGGACATCCACTTCTGAAATAGCAGGTCTCTGAAAACCCTATGTACAACACAACACACGTAGACGAACAGAAAGGGAAACCAAGGCAGAACTTTCAAGTATGAAAATACAAAGGAAGAGGAACAGTTGTAAGCAGACACTAGTGATTGGAACATGGAATGTGAGAACCATAAATTTAGGAAAATTAGAAATTGTTAAGAAAGAAATGGAACACATAAATATTGACATACTAGGCATTGGTGAGATGAGATGGACTGGCATGGGGCATTTTGAGTCAGATGATCATATGATACATTATTCTGGAGATGAAAAGGTGAGGAAAAATGGAGTTGCTTTCATAGTTAAAAAAGGAATTTCTAGATCCATCTTGAAGTACAACATTATGAGTGATAGGATTATATTTTCAATACTGAAAGATGCTATAGGCAAAATCTTGTATGATTCAGAAAGTGTCAAAAGAATATGGAGAGAATACGTAAACTGTATACTGGGAAGGATTGGTCAACATTGATATACGTCAGGAAATATGAATGCTAAGCTAGTAGGTATAATTGTGGTTAAAATAAGTCTAAGAATATTCAGACATAGTCTCTAAATCTTTGATTATGTTTTTAGTTGCTCATGTAACTAAAATTTCCTACCTAAAATAGGAAATTTTCAACTTAAACACTATTCTAATAAATAGAAAATACCAACTTCTGGTTTACCCCAAAAGAAAGAGTGTATGCTCCAATTCTATCATAGCCTATGAGGAATTAACTTGTCAGTTTTAGTCATTTGCACATAGGCCATTGTTTATGTCTGATTAACACACCATTGTAATCTTGGTTTTGCTCAGTTGAGAAACAAAGGCTACAAGTATGTAAGCCATTTTATTTTTATTAAGTTTATAACCATTTTATTTCAAGGCATTTTGTGGAGTTCTTGTGGTTGTTTTTGTTTTGTTATTTGGTCTAATTGATAAGACTTTCTGGAACATTATGTTCTGAATATTTTCATTCAAAGTATTTAAATAAAAAGTAAGATATATCATGTCTGTTTATATCCCTAATACTGGGAGCAGAAGTGAAAATCCTATAATTGATTAGGTGCTTTCAAAGAGATATTTGACATCATATGATTTATATATCTATATGAATGGCTGCTCTTTTCCTCCAGGTGTTTGGCGTCAGTAACCATGGTGATAATCTCAAATACCAGGCACTGTGTGTCAAAAATATGTGTTGAATTGAAAGCTATTTTTTCTCTGCATGCAGAGAAAATTCCGTTTAGTTTGATTTTTGTGGAGAAAAGAAAAATCAAGAATTAATATTAACGCTTGAGTAAAACTCATATTAAAATCATTTCCATAAATAGAAAGCTCATTTTACTACAAGTTTAAAGTGAAAGATGAAAAGATGTGACACCTCTTCAAGAGGACTGCCTTCATTTCAAGGTGTTATTCTCTAACCAGTCTATGACTAATTGGGAAGGTATTTGACTCCTGGGGCATCCCTGCAGGTACAGTGAATGAGCAAATTCTAAGCAGCATTATGACATCACCAGGGAGCGTGACTTGGGTCAAGAATTTGGCAGGAGGCTTTGGGAACAGCAGAATCAACAGCAATTAAGACTCGCAAGCCAATATGCTAGCCATCATAAAACTGAAAAGAGAGCTTATTATACCTCATCCACAGCAGCAGGTTTAACAGAGAAGTAGACATGTTTATAGTCCCAGATTTACAGCACGCCTTATAAACACCTTATTACTTAGAATCCAGTCTGCTGTCCTAGAAACTAAGAATGTGACTTTGTTAAGCAATTGGATTTGTTGACATAAATGTCTTGACTAAGTTTGCCATTGTGGTTAACCAAAACGCATTTACTCCTGGGAAAGTAAACACAAGCAAACAAAACGCCTCTTATACTACAATACAGTAAGTTTCAAATTGACCAAACTTAATGCTATGACATAAATATGCTTAATGTTTATGGAATTTTTTAGAAACGTTTGCCATATTGGCTTGTCATTCTGTATAGGTCTTACTGAATGGGAATGTGTCTTCAGAATTACATGTGCTTCAAGACTTCATCAGAAATACTCAGAAAACCTGCCGTGAATATGAGGGCTGACCATGCAGCAAATAAAATGGGTCATGGTTGCTTCTGACATTAACATGGATAAATCAGTTCTTCACCATATAATAGCTACACAGTAAAATGGTTACCAACAATTAAAATTAGAGAACTAATGGAAAATAATGTTGAATAAATATTCTAAAGCCACATGAAAATATGTGTAAGGAAGGCAAAGTATCTGGCTAAAAACCACAAATTTGAGAATATTCCTAGGAAAGATTTAAAATTCAGATGGCTCTCCTAATGCTTAAAAATTCATCTACTTAACAGTAGATAACATTCCTGGTCTAGGGGTAGATTTTTTAAATTACTGACTCACAGTCACACTAGAGAAAAATCAAATAAACTCAGAAGTAGGTTTCTTATTCTTTTGGTTTTCTAGTGAACCTTCTCCAAATTCCAAAATTTCTGTAGTAGGAAGGTCTGTATGTCAGATGTAAAAGGATAAGTCAGGGTTATATAGTTTGATTCTAAAAGAATCACTATACTTGTATGCTAGTGCATGTCAAGAGACCCTCAAGACTTTGCCTCCTATTCACCTTTGAGCCTGGAAGTTAACTGATCCACATGGCACAATGTTCCTCCTAGCAACTTCCAGATCCCTAAGGTGAAAACTAATGCCTGGAAAGTGCTCAATCCTTAGGCCTATCAACCAGACAAGACCGAAAGGGTACCATTTGCTCATAAATAAAGCTCAGAAGGCAGGCAGTGAGAGAGTAGAAGGATAAAAGTAAATAAGAATCTCAAGGGGAATAAAGGATGTTATTCCCTTTTGCATATTGTGATCTGTGCTGCAACCCAAAGGCATGCAGTTCGAGTCCACCACTTGATCCGCAGAAAGAGTATGGGCAATCTCCTCCTGTGCAATTACCTGCCTCTGAAAACCCACTGGAGGGCAGCTACGGGTTGATTCTGACTCATTGGTAAACAACACAGAGCACAATCAGTGTCATAAAACAAAATAGGTAAAAATGGTTGCATGGAAAGCAATATGCTTTGTCATCTTTCACTCAGATCACAATAAAAAGTTTAAATATATGCTAATAGAGACATATGAGATATTATTAAGAAAATAATATATGTATGACACAATAAAATATGATCACAGATGCAATCATACTGATTTGCCAAATCCCTCAACTAGTCCCATAGATGTCCAACTAGATTTCCTCTAACAGTGATCTCTAAGAAAGTCAACATTTCTTGGTTCTGTAGTTTATATTTTGAATCTTTAAAGGCCAGAAAGCCAGTCTTAAATGTAAAAATTCCTAGCAGAAATAATATATCAGAGAGACACCTATGCAGGGCAGAGGAAAACCTGTTTGGAACATTGGAGTTTATACAAAGTTCTGTGTAATATTCTGGCATGAAAAAAATTCCATGAGGTAATAGTTAATCTTATATATATCTGTTTTTACTTGGATATGGTGCACAGTTGTTTAGTCAAATATGAGTCTAAATACAAATAAAAATTTGCTTACATAGACAGCCCATAAAGAGATGCACTGCTAACCCAAAGGCTATGCCTCTCTGGTAGTTCAAATACACCAGCAGTTTTGCAAGAGACATATGGGCAATCTCTTCGATGCAATTTTCTGCCTCATGAAAATCTGTAGAAGGTCTGTTGTTGGCCAGTTCTGACTCAATTCAGCAAGTTGAGTTGCCATTAGCATTTAAGTCAGTTGACTGTAAACTAAGATTACTCTCCATGACATAGTTAGGTCTCATCCAATCAGTTGAAAACCTTAAGAGAAAAAAACAAGTTTCCTTGAGAAGGATTCTTTTCAAGATTGTAAAAGGAAAGACTGCTAGATATTTTAGTCACTTGTTTCCTGACCTATTTTGAACTTGATATACTCCACAATTGTATGGGCTACTTCTTCAAAATTTCTCCCTCTCTCTTGTCTAGTGTCTCTTGTCTCTCCTCTTTCCTCTCCGCTCTCTCCTTTCTCCTCTCTTTCTCTCCCTCCTTTCTCTCTTCTCTTCTCCTTTTTTCTCTGTTCTCTCCCCCCTCTTCTCTGTTCTGTCTCTCTCTCTGTCTATGTGTGTGTGTTTATAGATAGACTTTTGGGTCAGTGTTTCTGTATATTTCCTCCATCTTCTAATGCTTTCTGGATCATTCAAGATTTCGTTAGTAGCATCACTAAGTATTGCAACTCAAGACTCAAATTTCTTTTTTAGTTCTTCTGGCTTGAGAAATGCCAAGTGAGTTCTTCCTGTTTTATTCTCTAACTCTTGCACATTCCACTATAGTACTTTGCTTTGTCCTCTTGAGCTGCCTTTTGAGATCTTTTGATCAGCTCTTTTACTTCAATATCTCTTCTCTTTATTTTGTTTCTCAAGGTTCTAGGGCAATTTTCAGGGTCTCTTTTGGCATCCATTTTGGGTTTTTTTCCCCTTCCTTTATTTTTTGTCTTTGCAATGACCTTTTGCTCTCTTCATGAATGATATCCTTGATGTCGTCCTACAACTCATCTGTTCTTCGATCACTGGTGTTCAATGTTTCAAAGTTATTCTTAAGATAATTTTTAGATTCAAGTGGAATAGCGTAAAGACAATATTTTGGTTCTTGTGGAATTGTTTTCATTTTCTTCAGCCCCAATTTGAACTTCCACATGAGTAATTGTCCATTCCAAAGTCAGCACCTGGCCTGATTTTGACTGCTGATTTTGAGCTTTTTTAAAAATTCCTTCACAGATGTAGTCAATCTGATACCTATGTAGTCCTTCTGGCAAGGTCATTATGTAAAGACAATGTTTGTGCTTTTTAAAAAAGGCATTTGCCATGAAAAATCATTAAACATACAAAATTCAGTCATTCTACTTCAACCCTCATTTCTACCAATTTATGACAGATTTATGATTTCTGTCAATTCATTTTGTCATTATGACTGTTCACGACCTAGAAGAATGTTTCACCAAAGCCAATTAAAGACAGGCCTTAGGGCTGCAAATTAGAGTCACCCACCTTTGTCTTGATAGCATCGCTTTCAGTCCGCTAGGCCAACTGGTCTCTCTCTATGTTGTTAAGTGCTGTTGAGTCATAACAAAGTTGTTACGTAAAAATTATTATATAGTCAAATGGACCACACTAGATTGCAAAATGTAGCATGACAATATCACTACTAAACATATTGTTATATAACTGCCAAATTACATCATTTTATAATTTCTTACTTAGCCACAGAGAAACTTGAACCAGTCAAGTTGACATGTAAAATTAACCATGGCAGCCAATGTTACTCTTCTTTCATGTCTTAGTGTTTATTAATAGATATGTAATCTGAATTAACAACACAATCAGAGAGATCTTTTGACTTTATAGTGACTGTTATTAATGCAAAATGACAGATAATGAGATTGTTGACTAATGATGAGTATGAAAGTACCATATACATGGTTGTCAATACTTATGACACTTAAGATACTCAGAGTTCCTTGTTGAATATCTGATAAATGGCAAACACACACAAATTACCATGTCAGACACAATTCCAAAAATATTTGGCCTTCTACAAATATCCAGAATTACCATAAACTGTTTAAAGATAACTTTGGTCAGATATTATACCAGTGACTGCTTGCTTTTTTAAAAACAATTTTTATTGTCATTTTAATGGAAGTTTAAAGAAAACTTGGGTTTCCATTCATTCATCACTGCACATTTTCCTCACAACCCCTCAGTTCAATCTCTCTCTCTCTCTCTCTATCTCTATCAAGCCCCCAGGTATTATAGCACTGGTCTACTGGTCTGTGCATTGCCGTACAGAGGTAATTTGTGATTGCTGTGATGCTAAACACTGTGACACTGATGGGCCAAATGTGATAATGGTTACCTATGGTGTACAGTGTTTGGTGGAGCTTCCCGATTAAAACAAGCTTGGAAGCAGGAGTGGCAGCCACTTCTGAGATGGCTTGCCTCTGGAAACTCTATGAACAGTGCTCAGGTCTTTAAGTTCATAGGGTCACTATGAGTCATCTGTGACTCGATGGCACCTAACAACAACAACAACAAATACACACACACACACACACACACACACACACACACACACACACACACTCATTGTTGCATAATTCCTCCCCCCAGCTCTTTAACAAATTAAGCTTTTGTATTTGCAATGTATCAGAATAAAATGTTATGAGCTCTGAAGTCAGTATGATTTTATCATTTTCTACTTGGAATCAGAAGATTTAACTCTTTGAGCCTTAGTCTCTTTATATATAGCATATACATAACCTTCTGACTAATGGCCAAGACAGGCCGCTTAGTAAGATATCAGCAATAGGCTCATTAGTGTGGGGGCTGGGGTCTTCCCAGGAGTTCTTCAGAAGGTATCCTTAACTTTTAGTTGTTCAGGATCAAACACAGAGGAATATGAGTCAATATTTCCACTAAAGAAAGTTATCGATGATAATCTCACCTGATGACAACTGTTGTTGCTTGGAGTAGGTCATCGAGTCAGAACCAACCCATGGATTTCAACAAGTGTAAATTGTATGGGAGAAGATTATTCATCTTTCTCCCATGGAGCAAAGGGTGAATTTCAGAGAAGCACAACTCCTTCCCGCTAAGCCACTAGGTTCCTCCAAACCCAGAGAAACAAATTATCACAGTTGAGTTAAAAAATGTTGAAATTCCAGGTTTTAAGAAACCATCCAAAAACAAGTGTCAAATTTCCTCATTAATTCAACGTATTTTTTATGAGATGGAAACATTAAGTGGATTTGCTAGAATGCACATTCCATTCTCGAAGATAGTTCCTTAAGAAACATTCCTAAGAAAAATTTACATTAGAATGGGGAAGTTATAAGTTCAGAGAATATTTTAGAATGGAAAACTATGGAGGAAAGAAAGGATTTGGGAGGTTTGAGTTAGACTTAGCATTTACTGGATAACAACAAAAATGGCTAATTTCCCATTAGTGATTACTTTGGAACTATTGAAAATTTGGATACAATTATTACTTTTAATCATTAAAAGCTGTGTGTCTTACAATAATTTTAAAAGTTTTCTAATTCTGTTGAGGGTCAGATATCTTTATTTGTATTCAGATTTTGACGGTCAGAATATACATGTGCCAACAAAGTGTAATTTTAAAAAAAGAAATTAAAACACCAAGAAAAACTCATAATGGTGAATAAATTTTTATTTAAAAAGTCTGAAAGATCTCCCAAAAAGCCTCAAACTCTTTGTCATTGAGTCAGAGCTAACTCATAGCTGGTCATCTAGCAGGTGTGCAGGGGTTGCAAATCTCACAGGAGGAGATTGCCAAACTTTTTCCTGTGGAGTAGCTGGTGGATTCCAGCCATGAGTCTTTCAGTTTATAGTGTATCTCCTTACCCATGAGAAGAGGTACATATTCTGAAACAGACTTACATTAATAATGCCTTCAGTGCTCAATCAGATATTTTATAGATGTATTAAAAATGCATAGTTCGTGTAAACTCAAATTAAAAGATTGAAAATCAATGCTGAATCTTTGACTGCTTTCAAGGACAGTTGAAAAATTTTATGTCCAAGGACACAATTAACAAATGGGACTTTCTAAAGATTAAATCTCTGTGTCTTCAAAAACTTTCTCCAAGAGGATATAAAGAAAACCTACCAACAAAGAATAAACATCTCACACAAGGGTCCCATAACAAAAGTATGCAGAATACTCCTGGGCTTCCAGAAGAAAAAGACTGCTAACCCAACAACAAAATGGGCAAAAGACATGGAAAGACTGTTCACAGAGGAATACAATTAGATGACCAAGAGACACATTGTACACCAATATTCGTAGCAGCATTATTCACCATCACAAGAACCTGGAACAGCTCTAATGCCCAACTACAACTGAATCGACTGAGAAATTGTGGTATATATTAACACAGCAGAATATTGTGCAGCACTCAGGAGTGACAATTTTGAAAAGTCACAAATGTGATAATGGTTACCCATGGTGGACAGTGTTTGCTGGAGCTTCCTCATTAAAACAAGCTTGGAAGCAGGAGTGGCGTCCACTTCCAAAATGGCTTACCTCCAGACAGTCTATGAATGTGGAGAAATGATGGAAGTTATATAAATATTCAGGTCTTTCATTCATAGGGTTGCTATGAGTTGTCTATGACTTGATGGCACTTACCAACAATGACAACAACATAGTATATATTACTAACAGCAAGATGCAAAAAAGAAAAAACCCAACTACCCCCAAACCCCACAAAAACAGAACAGCAAGCAACAAATGCTGGCAAGGTTGTGGAGAAACTGGAACCCTTATTCACTGTTGGTGGAAGTGTAAAATGGTGCAACCACTGTGGAAAGTGGTGTGGCGCTTTCTCAAACAGTTGTAAATAGAGATACCACTTAACCCAGCAATTCCACTACTGGGAATATATCCCAAAGAGACCATAACTGCCATCCAAGCAGATATATGCACACCCATGTTTATCGTGGCTTTCTTCACAATAGCAAGGAGTTGGAAACAATCTAAGTGCCCATTAACAAATGACTGGATAGAGAAGCTGTGGTATATTCGCACAATGGAATACTATGCTGCATTGAAAAACAAGGAACTCATGCAATATTATTCAAAATGGGTGACCCTGGAGGACATTATGCTAAGTGAAATATCTCAGTCACAAAAGGACAAACACCTCATAGTGTCACTGCTGTAGAATGGGACTGACATCAGGATTAAGGTAAAAATGAGAAAAACTAGATGAATTATGTATACTGCATCGAAACAGATGAGGGAGATAACAGTTTAAAAGCAATATATTATAAAGCATTATGATTATCATAAGAGTCCAGAATGAAGGCTGCAGAGTGGAGTATACTTGGGGTGGGGTTGGTGGGGCGCTGGGGGATTGTATACCAATGAAGGAATTTTTCTTTTACTTTTCAAAGAGAAGAGTGGAATGGGGGGGGGGCAGGGAGAAAAGTGCAACGACGAATAAATGGAAATCAAAAATATCTGTAATTGTTCATTGAAATTAATAATTTTAAAAAACCCAAAAAACAGAACTATAATGCAGTTTATTGTAACCCAAATATGTATCAAGTTAGGAACCAATTATATAACCTTTTACCTCTTCATCTGTCAAGGAAGATGGCTTGCCTTGTGAGTGGACTGATTCCTTTCATTTTTGTTAACTTGAGGTAAGAGCTAGGGAACTACTCATCTTAAATGAAGGAATCTTTTTATATTGCTTTTGATCATGTTCCCTGGCAAGCTGTTCAGATTTGCCTTAATATGTACATTTCCCTACCAAAGCACACGTGGTATGTTTGGACATATGGTCACATTTTTATGATCTTCTAACCTTTGCATATTTTAAATATCTTATGGTAAGTTTAATTATCTGTGGTGGCCAAGATTGGCAGCCTGTCTAATGGGACCATGTTTGGAATCCCTAAGGAATTCCATATACTAAGGAATGAGAGGATTGATACCCTGTGAAACACATTTTCAAAGATAAATATGTAGATGTAAAGGAGATGTTTTGTTAATGTAATTAGTGGACAGAGTCTAAAGATGACTAATAGCAAACCTATAATAAATGTACTCTGAGACCTCTCAATATTAACTGTATCAAGATTAGCTTCATAATGCTTCCAACTGTTTTAGAATGGATAAGTATTAGGTTATCTGAATTGTTTAGAAAATTAGTATTTTGCTATTGTTTGTCTCTATATATTCTAAGCAAGCAATTAGGCTGGATGGGTAAAACAGTGATAACAGGAGGAATGATCAAAGTAGTGTGGAATTATTAAGAATATGTCCCAGGTAACTTGATAATATGATTTCCAACCTCATGTTGTTGTTGTTGTTGTTGTTATGTGCCGTCGAGTCGCCTGCGACTCATAGTGACCCTGTGTACAACAGCCCTAAACTCCGCTCTGTCCTGTGCCAATCGCACTGTCCCCAACACTCCCATCCCAATTATCCCAGTCACTGAATCAATCCACCTCATAGCAGGCCTTCCTCTCCTGTGCCGTCCCTCCACCCTCCCAAGCATGATGTCCCTCTCTAAGGACCGTCTAGCCGGAGCCTCAGAATCCTTGCCTCCAAGTAGCCACCCGGTTTAACCCTTTCCAGGACAAATCTGTTTGTTTTCCTATGGTTTGTTTCCATGGTATTCTCAATACTCTTCTCCAGCACCACAGCTCAAAGGCATCAATTCTCCTTCTATCCTCCCTGGTCATTGTCCAACTCTCTGATGCATAACAAGTGATTGCGAAGACCATGGCCTGTATCAGACGCACCTTAGTCTCCAGAGAGACACCATTGTTCTTCAGTACTTTGGAGAGGTCCCTAACAGCAGACTTTCCCATGGCAATGCGCCCTTTAATTTCCTGGCTACTGGTGCCAAGACTGTTGACTATGGAGCCAAGCAAACTAAAGCTGTATACAATCTCAATCTCTTCACCATCCATCCTGATGCTGTAAATAACTCTAAGGGAATCTTGATGTTCCTGGGTGATGATTACAACGGTTAGTACTCAACCACTACGAAAAGGGAGCTCTAGTGGCATAGTCTACAGGAAATCATGTTGCTAATCTAAAGGTGGTGCCCCTCTGGCAATTCAAATCGGCCAGCCGCTCTGAGAGAAAATGATGTGCAGTTTCCTCCCATTTACAGCTTCTGATTTAGTTTCTCCAAACACCTGCTGAAGGGTCAGTTCTGACTTGACGGCAATGAGGAGGAGTAATAGTACTAACAGAAAAATGTAGACATTCCAATCTGTCTTCTAGAAAGGTCTTGCAAGAAAGATGTGATGAACTGCTTCCAAAAATGTCAGGCACTGAAATCCCTATGGAGTAGACCTCTACTTTGACACATACTCTGACATCCAAAGTGCTAAAAAGCAATGAGGTCAGTCTAGAAACAAGGTGCACTATGCATCACCTAAGGTGATCTAGGCACGGTTTTCAGAATTACTCGCTATACAACAGAAAGCTGCACCATAACTAAGGATGACAGAAGAATTGATGCCTTTGAATTGTGGTGCTGGAGAAGAGTATTGACAACCAGGAGAACTAATGGGTCTGTCTTAGAGACAGTGAAACCAAGTTTCTCCTTGAAGGAAAGGATTTTGAAGCTCCATCTATCATATTTTGTGCACATGGCCACGAGGGGCCAATCTTTGGAGAAAGACATTACGATTGGAAGAATGAAAGGACAGCCGAGGAGAGGAAGACCTCAGATGAGATGGATTGACACAGTAAATGGGACAGTGAAATTAGGTGTGTCAGTCAGTGAGACTGGCTCAGGATAGGGCAGAGTTCAGAGCTACTGTACATAGAGTTGCTATGAGTCACAGGCAACTTGACAGCACATAACAAAAACAACATTGATTATCACACTTGTCTCATGAGAGAGATGTGGCAATTTACTTCTGTAATTTGCAAGAAACCATAAGGAATATTTCTACTCTGTTCTGTTAAGTTATCTAAGTTATCATGAGTTAGAATCTACTTTACAACAGTTGTTTTTCATACTTAATGGTGAGTGTCACTGCTGCCTATAGGGTTGCTGCTGAGTTGATTATATTGAGTCATAGTGCCATTGAGTTGATGACAACTGATAACAATTGAACAGACCTGAACCTAATCCTATCCTGATCCATTCTCACCAACATGGCTATGACTGTACAATTAGTATAATGACTGAGTTAATCTATCTTGTTGAAGGTCTTCCTCTCCCTGATCTTCCACAATTCATAACATGATGCCTTTTTCCAGATGTGTTTGTTCTTTTGACATCCCATGGGCTATGGAGTACTCTTTTCCAACACCACAATTTGAAAGTGCCAATTCCTCTTCTGTTATCTTTTATTATTGCCCAATGCCCAGATACATGGAAAACAGTTGAGAATCTCATAGCTTGCATCAGACATATTTTAGTCTTTAAACTGATATTTTT
Source organism: Elephantulus edwardii (assembly GCF_000299155.1). Classification (NCBI taxonomy): domain Eukaryota; kingdom Metazoa; phylum Chordata; class Mammalia; order Macroscelidea; family Macroscelididae; genus Elephantulus; species Elephantulus edwardii. Next base: position 3,589,058 of record NW_006399941.1, read on the forward strand.
GTTCTATAACACTTTGGAGAAATCTTTGACCCAATGCAAGTTATCTTTTGATGCTTTGACTTCCACTAACAATGATGTCAGTTTGAAGACTAAGGTGCACCTGATTCAAGCCATGGTTTTCTCAATCACCTGTTATGCATCAGAGAGTTGGACAATGAATAAGGATGACAAAATAAAAATTGATGTTTTTGAATTATGGTACTGGAGAAGAGTACTGAATATCCCATGAACTGCCATAATAATAGACATGTATGTCTTGAAAAGGGTGTGTGATTAGAGCACTCCTAGGAGGCAAAGATGATGAAGCCTCATCTTTCATGCTTTTGACATGTAGCTAATCAAGGCTACTCCTTGGAAAGGAACACCAAGCTTGGAAAGATGAAGGATCAGTGAAAGAGAGGAAGATCCCCAATGAGATAGATTGACATTGTGACTTCAGCAGTGGGATCTAGCATCTCAGTGATAATGAGTATGGAACAGGATAGAGTAGGTTTCAGCATGGTTGTTTATAATCACTACAAGTCGTACTCAATTCAACAGCACCTAACAATGTCAATAACAGGGAACTTGGTTACCTAGAGAATAGGGAGTTGTACTGCCAATGCAAAGACAAGATAGTTCAAATCTACTTACATCTCCTCAAGAGAAAGATAGCCAATCTCCATCTCCCCATATGATTTGTTGTTGTTATGTGGCATAAAGTTGCATAATGGCTCATAGTGACCCTATGTATAATAGGTTTGAACCCTGCTCTATCCTGTGCCAACTGTACTGTCTCCAACACACCTACCCCCATTACACTAGTCACTGAGACAATCCATCTCATCCAGGGTCTTCCTCTCCTGTGCTGTGTCTGCACCCTTCCAAGCATGTTGTTCTTTGCCAAGGAGAGGAAGACCTCCTGGCCACGTGCCCAAAAGATTTGAGATGGAACTTCCAAATCCTTGCCTTAAAGGAGAAACTTGATTTCACCCTATCCAGGACAAACTGTTGTTCTCTTGAAGTTGTCAAGGGTTTCATTTTACTTGAATACACAATCAACATTCATCTTTAAGTAGTAATCAAGTAGTAACTCTCTATCTTTGCTGCCAAGTCAGAACTGATCTTCCAGAGGCTCGTCAGAGGGTATAAATCACATGGCTGCACAATGGGCTCAAGGATAGAGGTGATGAAGGTGGCATAAGATAGGAAAAAGTTCAGATCTGTTGTTCATAGAGTCGCTATGTATCATACTCACTTTGGTGATGCCTAACAACAAGAACAACAATTAATATTTTAATCCACAGTTTAATACTTCAGTTATAATAATAATTTATAATAATCCAGTGTAACTTTTACTGTCTAAAATGTATAGCTCTATTAATTTATTATAAAATATTTACACCAATTGTTTTTCTAATAAAAAAGCAATTCTGAATGTCAAAGATAAATGTTTCATAAAGAAGAACAAGCAGATTTTAGATAAAGATATTTAGCCAACTATTATCTGTCATGGATTAAATTGTGTGTGTCCCTTCAAAGTGTGTGTCTATTTGGCTAGAAAAGAACCGCTGGAGAAGCTCAATATCAGCTGTGAAAACTAGGCCAAAAGCTGATTGTGGAACAGACCACCAACTACTCATATGCCAATTCAAGCTGAAGCTGAGGAAAATTAAACCAAATCCAAGACAACCAAAATATAACTTGGAGTCTATCCCACCTGAATTTCAGAACCACCTTAGGAACAG
>NW_006399941.1:3592531-3611482 GCF_000299155.1 Elephantulus edwardii
AGGGACAGTGCAGGAGAGGAAGGCCCTCTATGAGGTAGATTGATTCAGTGATTGGGATATTTGGGATGGGAGTGTCAGGGACAGTGTGATTGGCACAGGACAGAGCAGAGTTTAGGGCTGTTGTACATAGGGTTGCTCTCAGTCGCAAGTGACTCAACAGCACATAACAACATAACAATGATTCTTAGAATAATATCATTATCCTGTGTACAACCTCTTTAATGTGAAGTAAAAGCTTAGGTAATGCTTGATCATTCTCAATGATATGATGTGAGATGTGCCGTGAGATGTGATTAGTCAACTGATTGTAAGTGGTTTACAGTGCAATGAAACATCTTTCCTTAGCCTACATCTCTGATAAGATGAAAGGGCAGTTTCTAGGAGTGTGGCCTGTAATACCTTTTATCTTACAAAGATAAAAGAGCAGAGAGAACAAGAAGTGAAAGGTAGATTTCCATATCATTCAGAGGGAAGTAGGGAGAAGATCTCATTGTTCTAACCCAGGGCCCAGTCCCGGGAAATTCCTCTACAGAGACAAATGCCAAGGCAGATCTTCAAGGAATAAGTTCACAAATGATGAAGGAAATAGGGACTTTCTTCCTCACTCAAAGAAAACGGACACAAAGAAAACATCTTCCTTTAGAATTAATAACATCAATATGAATGTCTAGCCCTCTAAGCCGTAAGAAAATGAATTTTTCTTTTTACGCCTTCTGTATTATATTATTATTATTTTCAGTCACTGACAAGTCAACCACTACTTATAATGACATTATGGTCAACAGATCAGAACTTTTTCCTATTCTGTGCCACCATCGTTATCTCTGCCATGATCAAGTCCATTGTTGTAGTCACTATGTCAATCCATCTAGTTAATAGTCTTCCTTGCTTTCACTGATTCTCCATCTTCTCTAGAATGATGTCTTTTTTCCAAGGATTGACCCTTCCTGGCCCAAAGCACATGTGATGAAATGTCTCCATATTTGCCTCTGAGGAGCACCTTGTTTGTACTTTCTCTGAAACAAATTTGTTTGTTTCTTGGAAGGCTATAGTATATTAAGTACTCTTTGCCAGCATCACAATTCAAAATCATCAATTCTTCTTTGATCTTCCATATCCATTGTTCAGTTTTCAAGTATTATGAAGTAGCTGAAAATATAATGGATTGGCCAAAGCTGCACATCACCCAAGCTGTGCATATGTGGATTTCTTTCAGTTGATTAGCTAAGCACCTGTCTTAAAAATTTCTTAGTGCATCTTGTACTGTTCTGCTGCTAGGACTACTAGACTACGGCCCCTGGACCAGAAGCCTGGACCTCTACACCTACTGCCTGGAGGACCCAGTCCTTTTGCCTTGATGTCCTGCCCGTTGTCTGGACACCCTGGCCCAGCAGCCTGAAGGACCTGGCCCCACTGCCTGAATGCCCAGGTGCCACCACCTGGTGGATGACCCACTGATGACACTCTGAACTGTGCCGGAGACACCAATATCACAGACAAAGCCATTTCTTCTACACTGTCAGAGCATGAGCTGACTATAGCCCCAGAAACTTTAAACCCACCTAGCTGAAGCAGTTCCCTCACAGAGAAGGCTGCTAATTCACAGGCCATACATCTCCCCAATTGAAGCAAGATTTTCCCTGAGTCAAAAGCTCAAAGAGAAACTCAGGAAGGATAGCTGTCCCACCGTCCTCTGGAGCACTGACTTCCTGAGAGAAGGTTATCAGACCAAGAGCCAGCTAAGACCTCAAACATGAAAAACCTCTACCACAGTAATGACACGGAAGAAACAAACTTCCTCATACCCTACACAAAACCAAAACAGGTGTCACTGCCCAAAAATAACACAGTAAGAATGGATTTCCAGAAGCCAGAAAGTCTGAATGAACTTTTTGACAGACTTCAAAAGAACAATAATCTAATATTTTCAATGGATAAAAGATAAACTTGAAGAATTACAGGACTCTGCAAGCAAAATAAAAAAGAACTTAAAAACACAATCCAAGATAATGCAGATAAAACAAATGAGGCAGTAGAGGCTCTGGAAAAACAAGAAACCACAGTCCAAATATGAGGAAAATGTTTCAGATGCTGTCAGCATGTTGGAGGGACATATGAACAGAGTTGAAGACGTGGAACACGGAACCAGTGAAATAAAAGGTAGATCACCACTGATCTGCTAGAACAAAAGGCAAAATCAAAAAGGAAGGAAAAAGAAGAAAGCCTGAGAATAATGTGGGGCACCATTAAGAGGAATAACATGTGAGACATTGGAATCCCAGAACAGGAAAAAGTGGGTAAAGGCACTGATAGAGTTGTGGAATAATTACTAGAAGAAAACTTTGCAGGCATAATGAAGAGTGGAAGAATATATATTTTAAAAACTGAGCAAACACCATATAGAATAGAACCCAAAAGAAAAACACTAAGGCATATCATAGTCAAATTTGCCAGAACCAAAGATAAGGAGAGAATTCTGAAAGCAGCTATGGAGAAATGAGGCGTAACCTATTGTTGTTGTTGTTATGTGCCGTTGAGTAAACTATTAGGAAGAGTAAATAAGATTAAGTGCTAATTTCTCAGCAGAAACCATGCAAGCAAGAAGACAGAGAAATGACATATATAGAACACCCAAATAATAAAACTGTCAACCAAGAATACTGTACCTAACAAAACTGTCCATCAAATATGAAGGAGAGATCAAGATATTCTCAGAAAAACAGAACCCAAGAGGGCTTGTAAAAACAATACTAGTGTTGCAGGAAACACAGAGAAGTCCTTCTTACAGAGATGCCACAGAAAGCAGGATGGGCCAAAGTAACCAGCAACACCACCAAAAAGAACTCAACAAAATGATAGCAATAAATCCTTGCCTCTCGATAATTACAGTGAATATGAATGGTTTAAACATGTCACTAATGAGCAAAATAGTAGCAGATTGGGGGAAAAAAACACACCAAAACACCACAAAACCCATCAATATGCTATCTACAACTGACTGACACATCCAAAAAGTGAAGATAAAGAAAAACTAAAAATAAAAGTGTGGAAAATGACATAACAAATGGTGACCAGAAAAAAACAGGAGTGGTGATATTAATCTCTGATAAAATAGATTTCAATGCAAAAACCATCACAAAGGGCAAAGAAGGTCACTGTATACTGCTTAAAGAGTCAACAAAACAAGAGGACATAACCATAATAAATATCTATGCTCTTGGAGGCAAGGATTCTCAGGCTTCATCTGACATACTTTGGTCATGTTGTAAGGAGAGGTAGGTCCTTGGAGACGGACATCATGTTTTGGAGGGTGGAAGGCAGGAGCAGGAGAGGAAGGCCCTCTGGGAGGTGGATTGATTCGGTGACTGGGGCAATCAGTGTGTCAGAGACAACGAGATTGGCACAGGACAGAGCAGGGTTTAGAGCTGTTGTACATAGGGTCGCTATGAGTCGCAAGCGACTCAATGGCACACAACAACAACAACAACAATAATGCACTAAATGATGTTGTTGTTGCTATGTGCCATCAAGTCACTTGCAACTGACTCTTAGCAACCATATGTACAACAGCCTGAAACCTGCTCTATCTTGTGCCAACTGTACTGTCTCCAACACACCTACCCTCATTACCCCAGTCACTGCATCAACCCATCTCATCAATGGGCTCCCTCTCTTTCTTCATCCTTCCACTCTTCCAAGCATGATATTCCTCTCCAAGACCCTCCTTGCAACATGCCCAAAGTATGTTAGATGAAGACTCAGAATCTTTGCCTCCAAGAAGCAGGTTGGCTTCACCCTTTCTAGGATGAACCTGTTTGTTTTCCTGGCAATTCATGGTATATTCAACACTCTTCTCCAGCCTCACAGCTCAAAGGCATAAATTATCTTTCTATCATCCATAGTCATTTTCCAGCTCTCTGACGCATAACAAACAATTGCAAAGATTATGGATCAGCCACACCTTAATCTCCAGATTGACATCATTGCTCTTCAGTACTGTGGAGAGGTCCCTCACAGCCGGCTTTCCCAATGCAGTTTATCTCTTGATTTCCTGGCTGCTGGTACCAAGACTGTTGATTGTGGAGCCAAGCAAATGAAAGCTGTTAACAATCTCAATCTCTCCAACATCCATCATGATAATGCCAATTGGCTCAGTAGTGAGAATCTTTGTTTTCTTGATGTTGAGCTTAAATCCATATTGAAAGCTGCAGTCCTTGATCTTCTTCAGCAAGTGCTTCAGGCTCTCCTCAGTTTCAGCAAGTAGGGTTGTGTCAAGAGCTTAGAGACTCTTAAATCCAGGAAATACTGGCCACAGCATAAGAAACTGGCAACAGCATGAGGTGTTTGGAATCACAGATGCCCTGACGTCTTGAGGCTTAAGCCATCATGTCAAGGGCTGGATAAGGGAAGAGAAATGTTGAATAGTGTAGGCTAGAGTGGAAAGAGATGCTGGTGGAGTAGGGAAAGAGGTGGGTCAAAACACATGTGCCAAGGGTGGGTAGCAACACTGAATCTATCAGTCATTTCTATAATTGGGTAAATGTCTTTCATCTACTCCTTTCTGTAAAATGCTTGTCTGTCAGATACTATTCTAAAAAAAAAAATTAAAAACAGACTAGGAAGAAGGATTGTCCATCCACATTTGAAATAATAGGCCTTTGAAAACCTATGTACCAATTATTGTTGTTGTTGTTGTTTAATGCCGACGAGTCGTAGACGACTCATAGCGACCCTATGAACAAACAGCCTGAGCACTGTTCGTACATAGAGTTTCCCGAGGCAAGCCATTTTGGAAGTGGATGCCGCTCCTGCTTCCAGGCTTGATTTAGTCGGGAAGCTCCAGCCAACACTGTCCACCATGGGTGCCCATTACCACGATTGGCACATCACTGTCACAGGCTTCAGCATCACAGCAACCACGAGTTACCTCTGTATAGACCTGCAAAATATATAGAGCAAACATTAGCAGAACTCGAAAAAGAAATGGACAATACCACTATAGTAGTAGAAGACTTCAATACACCACCCTCAAGAAAATATAGAACTACCAGAAAGAAACTCAACAAAGATGCTGTAGAATTAAACCACACAGTTAACCAACTTGATCTCATAGATATATAAAGGTTAACACACCCCAAGAAAATGTAGTATACCTTCTCCAATATGCATGGAACATTCTCCAGAGCAGTTCTAGGTCACAAGGCAAGCATCAATAAATTAAAAACAAACAAACAAACAAACATAGAAATAATACAAAGCTTCTCTTCAGACCAATATGCAACAAAATTAGAAATGAATAACAAGAGGATAAATGGGAAAAACACCCATACATTTGGAAGCTGAAAACATCTTGCTTGAACATGCGTGGGCACTAGAAGAAATAAAAAATGGAATTAAAAAGTTTCTTGGTACAAATTACAATGAAAACACAACTTACCAAAACCTTCAGGAAATAGTCAAAGCCTTCAGTTTATACCAATAAGCAAACACATCAAAAGACAAGAAGAAAATAATTTACTTTAATGCAACATCTTCAACACACTGAAAAAGAACAGTAAGAAATCCTGAAACCCTCTAAAACAACTAAAATTATAAAAATTATGGCAAAAATAAATCAAATGGAAACCAGAAAGATAATTGAAGCTACCAACAAAATTAGGAGTTGGTTCTTCAAAAAGGTCAATAAGATTGACAATTATGAGCAAAATTAGCAAAGGAAAAGAAAGAAAAGACACAATAACTAAAAAAAAAAAATGAAAGGAGCAATGTCACAACAGAACCAATGAAAATGAAAAGGTTAACAGTGGAATATTATGAAAAACTGTACTCAAACAAATGGGAAAACCTAGGCTAATTGACAGCACTCTGATGGCTGTAAAAGAAATTGAGGTTGTTAACAATTAAAGCTTGTTTGGATCCTCAATCAACACTTTTAGTACCAGCAGTAAGGAAATCAAAAGTTGAACTTTAGGTAAAATGTTAGGTAAACAGCAGTAGGTAAATCTGCTGTCAGGGCATCTTTCCAGAGTTCTGAGAAGAAATGATGTCAGTATAGAGATGAAGGTGCATTTGATCCAGACCATGGTCTTTGCAATTACTTGTTATACATCAGAGAGCTAGATAATGACTAAGGAGGATAGAAGAAAAATTTAGGCATTTGAGTTGTGGTGTTGGAGAAAAGTTTTGAACATACCACCACCTGCCAAGAAAACAAATAGGTCTGTCTTGGAGAGGATGAAACCAAGTTTCTCCTCGGAGGTTAGAATTTTGAAGCTCTGTCTCACATACTTTGGAAACATGGCCAAGAGGGACAAATCCTTGGAGAAGGATGTCTTGTTCAGAAGGGTGGAGGAACAGTGCAGCAGAGGACGACCTCAATGGGATGGATTGATATGGTAACTAGAGCAATGGGAATAGGTGTATTGGAGTCATTGAGACTGGCTCAGGATAAGGTAGGCATCAGAGTATTATTGTTCTTAGGGTCACTATGAGTTGTAGGCAACTTGATAGCATATAACAACAACAAAACAGAGGAAATGGACAAATACATAGAAACCCATAATCTACACAAACTGACTCAGACTGAAATAAAACTTCTGAACAGATCCATTACAAAAGAAGAAATTGAACAGACTTTCCAACAACAACAACAAACAACAACAAAATAGCCCTGGACTAGATGATTTTAAAAGTGAAAGTTATCGAACACCCATAGAAGAACTGTGACCAATTCTACATAAAGTATTTCAGAAAATAGAAAAAGATGGATTTCTCCTAGACTTATTCTATGAAGCAAACATATCTTTGATACCCAAATCAGGTAAGGACACCACTAGAATAGAAAACTATAGGCCAAAATCTCTCCTGAACACAGATGCAAAAATTATGAGTAATATCCTGGCCAACAGAATCCAACAGTATAGATAGATAGATAGATAGATAGATAGATAGATAGATAGATAGATAGAGATATAAAACAAACATTCAACAGGACCAAGTGATATTCATCACAGGTATCCAAGGATGGTTCAACATGAGAAAAACAATCAGTATAATGCATCACATTAACAAAGCAAAGAAATAGAACTACATGATCCTATCAATTGATGCAGAAAATATCTTTGACAAAATCCAACACCATTTCCTGATTAAAACGCTCAATAAAATAGTAATAGAGGAGAATTTCCTCAACATCTAAGAAGCATATACCAAAACCAAGAGCCAACATCTTTCTCATCTTTCTCAAAGGAATTCCCTTTGAGAACAGTAATGAGAAAAGGATGCTTACTATCACCTCTCCTATTCAATATTGTATTGAAAGTCTTAGCAATAGCAATAAGACAAGAGAAAGAAATAAGAGGTATCTAAATTGCTAAAGAGAAGGCAAAAATATGTCTATAAGCAGATGACATGATAGTATACTTAGACAACCCTAAAGATTCAGCAAGAAAACTATTGGACGTAGTTGACTAATTCAGCAAAATGGCAGGATACAAGATCAACATACAAAATCAATTGGATTTCTCTACAGTGACAAAGAGAATACAGAACTAGAGCTAAAAAAGCAATACCCATCACAATAGCTAGTCACAAGATTAAATACTTGAGAGTAAATCTAACCAGAAACACAAAAGACTTACGCAAATAAAATTACAAAAGAATTGATGCCTTTGAGCTGTGGTGCTGGAGAAGTGTATTGAATGTACCATGGACTGCCAAGAAAACAAACAGATTCATCCTGGAGAGGGTTAAACCAAGCTACTCCTTGGAGGCAAGGATTCTGGGGCTTCGTCTGACATACTTTGGGTATGTTGCAAGGAGGGACAGGTCCTTGGAGAGGGACATCATGCTTGGGAGGGTGGAGGGATGGCGCAAGAGGGTAAGACCCTCTATGAGATGGATTGATTCCCTGACTGGCGTAATCAGGATGGGTGTGTCAGAGGCAGTGGGATTGGCACAGGATAGAGCAGGGTTTAGGGCTGTTGTACATAGGGTCACTATGAATCGCAAATGACTCAACGGCACATAACAACAACAACAACAACAACAACAACTGCTACAAGAAACAAACAAAAAGACCTAGAGAAATGGAAGAATATACCATGCTCTTGGATAGAAAGACTCAATATTGTGAAACTAATCATTCTACCCAAGGAAATCTACACATTGAATGCAATCCCAATACAAACACCAATTCCATTCTTCGACAAGATGGAAAAGACAATTTCCAGTTTCATCTGGAAATAAGCAAAGCATTCCTTAAACAAAGAAACCAGGTAGGAGGCATCTTCACCTCCTGATCTCAAGTATTACTGCACAGTCATGGTGGTCAAGACAGTGTGGTACTGGTACAATGACAGACACATGGATCAATGGAGTAGAATTGAGAACCCAGCAATCAGCTTATCTACCTATAGTCAACTGATTTTTGACAAGGAGATGAAGTCAGTTAAGTGGGGCAATGAAAGCCTCTTTAAAAAATAATGTTAACAAAGTTTGAAAATTAACTGTAGAAAGCTCAAGCAAGATCCACACCTCACACCATACACAAAACCCAACTCAAAGTGAATCAAGGACCTAGGAGTAAAACCAAGCACTGTGAACTTCTTCAGAGAAAAGCTCAGAACTCTAGCAGCCTTAATACACAACATGAACAGTCTCCCAAGCATCCTGAAAAATCTACAACCAGGAGATAATGAAATAGATTAGTCTATTCTTCTAAGAATCAAATCCTTATGCCCATCCAAAAACTCTTCCAAAAGGGTAAAAAGGAAAACTACAGACTGGAAAAAAATATTTGGTAATGACATGTCTGATAAGAGACTTACATCTAGACTCCAGCACCTCAACAAGATAAAGGTTAACAATCTAATGACAAAATGGCACAGGATATGAACAGACACTTCATCAAAGAAGATATTCAAATGGTGAGGAAACATGAAGAAATGTTCAAAATTACTATCTCTAAGAGAGATGCAAATGGAAATGTTGAGATATCATATCAGCCACATAAGAATACTAAAGGTCAACAGAGCAGCAAACAACAAATGTTGGTGAGGTTGTGAAGAAATTTGAATCCTTATTCACTGTTGGTGGGAGTCTAAAATGGTGCAACTACTATGTAAGGTGGCATGGCAGTTTCTCAAAAAAGTTGGAAATATAAATACCATTTGACCCAGCAATTGCACTACTGGGAATATACCCTAAAGAAACAAGAACTTCCACCCTAACAGATATATGCACACCCATGTTCATTACTGCATTGTTCACAACAGCAAAAAGATGGAAACAACCATAAACAAATGCCCATCAACAAATGAATGGATAGAGAAGTTCTGGTATATTCACATAATGGAATATTATGCAGCATTGAAAAACAAAGAACTAATTAAATATTACACAAAATGGGTGATTCTGGTGGACATTAAGCTGAGTGAAATATCTCAGTCACAAATGAATAAGTACTATACAAAGCTACTGTTATAAAACAGTACTGACATTGAGGGGAGTTGGGGGAAACTAAGAAAAGAGAGGCTAAATAATGAACAGTGCATTGGAACAGATGAGGATAAGAATTGTTTAAAAGGAATATACAATTGGGCATTATTTGTATGACAACAGTCCAGAATATGAGGTGCATAGCAATGTGGATTCAAGGGGTGTGTGATTGTGCAACAATGAATTAATTTTTTAAAGAGAAAAGCGTACTTGGCAGGAGAGAGTATAGGGAAGAAAATGTGCAAAAATGAATGGATGGAAATCTATGTTTTCTGTAAACTTTCTTTAAAAGCACAACAAAACAGGAAAACATAATGGATTGAATTGTTGCTAAACTGACATCATTGCTTCTTAGTATTTTGAAGAAGTCTTTGACAGTAGACTTTTCCAACAGAATATATAATTTTATTTCTTTCTTTTTTATTTTTCCTTTTTTATTAATTGTTGCACATTTTCTTCCTCCTTCCTCTCCTTCCCTTCTCCAATCCCACTCCTCAATGCGTCTCTGTTCCAGACTTTTGTCATGCATATATACCTAATTATACATTCCTTTTCAACTGTTCTTCCCCTCAACTACTACTGCAGTTTCATCATCTATCCACCTTTTCTCATTCTCTTTCCAACCTCCCCAGCCCATCTGTCCTGTTTTATAACACCGGTGCTATGCAGCACTTCTCCTTTTGTGACTGAGAAATTTTATTTAGCATAATGTCCTCTAGGCTTCCCTATGTTGTGCAATGTTTTGCGTGTTCATTCTTTTCAATGTTGTGTAATATTCTCTTGTGTGAATGTGCCATCGTTTTTCTATCCATTCGTTTGTTGATGGGCACCTGGGTTGCTTCCATCTCTTTGTTGTTGAGAATAACTTAACTCATCAATTAATATGCTTGCGCACACTCAATTTTTCTTTTCACAACCTTTTATCACATAAAATGGTTGAAAGGAGAATATATTTTCATAGAGAAACTGTAAAGTGCTTGAAACAACAGAAATTTACGCTCTTTCAATCTTGAAAGCTAGCTTTTTTTTTATTTCTTCACTGCTGACACTAAGGATACTTAGGATTTGTGGATCCAAGAAGATTAAATAGTTGACTATTTCAATCTTTTTCCCATCTGTGATGATGTTGCCTTGTGACCACTGGTGAGGATTATTGTCTTCTTGAAGCTGGGATGTAATCCATATTGAAAGCTATTGTCTTATGTCTTCACCAGCAAATACTTGAAGTCTTCCTTGTTTTCACAAAGTTATGTCAGCTGCTTGACACAAGTTATTAATGAGTCTTCCTGTATTCTTGATTCTATCATTCTTTCTCACAGAGTCAAACTTCTCAAATGATTAAATAATATGAAGAAAGGATATAGGTCTGACATATATTTTTGAATTTTAAACCATGCATAAAGAGTTCCCTTGCTCTGTTTACTAGATAAGTTGAATTAGGCACATCTTAGTCTTTAAACAGATATCCTTACTCTTTAGTACTTTGGAGAGGTCCTGATAGTAGATATTTTTTTTCCTGTACAATTTGTCTTTTAATTTCTAGATGGTTGTACCATGAATGTTGGTTGTGGTATAGCAGCAATAAATAGTTAAGACATCACCGTTAAGAATTTCACTAACCCAAAGAGAATACAACTAGGAAACTATCAGCCAAGTCTTTTGGACCATGCAACCAGATATTCTTTCTTGAAACATTAGGATAAGCTGAACATATACTTTCAGTTACGATTCATGTTTAGACAGAGTTTGTTTCATAAAATATTCATGATGAATAAAAAGGATATCCTAACATCATCTGGAGAGTATGAAAGGTATGGAGGTAGGAGACCTTCCTCAATAAAAATTAAATCAATAGGTCACACCTTACACAAAAATCACCTCAAGGTGGGTAAGAGACTTGGGAGTAAAGCCAAAACCATACAGTTCATAAGAGACAAACTAGCATCAAGCTTATAAACCCTATCTATGGTATAAAGAGACTGCCAAATACAGCCAGAAATGTACAATCTGAAGAGAATGACATTGATGAATGGGACTTTCTAAAGATGAAATCCCTGTGTTCATAAAAAACTTTTCCAAACAGGGTGGAAATAATAACTACTGGCTGTGAACAAACATTTGACAATACCATTTCAGAGAAGAGTCTCATAATGAAAGTTTGACATTTATAGAATACTCCTGGGCTTCCACAAGAAAAATTACAAAATGGGCAAAAGACATGGAAAGAATCTTCACAGAAGAAGATATTCAAATGGCCAACTGACACATGATGAAATGCTTCAAGTCACTGGCAATGAAAGATATGTAAATCAAAACCATAATGAGACACCATCTGACTCCAGTAGCAGTGACAAAGGTTAACAGGACAGCAAATAATAAATGTTGGAAAGAATGTGTTGAGATAGGAACTCATACGTTGCTGGTGGGATTGTACAAATGGAACAACCATTTTGGAAGGCAGTTTGGTACTTCCTCAAAAAGCTGAACATAGAAATTCCATATAACCCAGCTATCCCATTGCTTGGTATATACCCCTAGAAAATGAGAACTGAGGCACAAACTGAGACTTGTACACCAATGTTCATAGCAGCATTATTCACCATTATAAGAACATGGAAAAAGTCCAGATGTTCGACAACAAAAGAATGGATTGAGAAGTTGTGGTACATTCATATAATGGAATACCATGCAGCATGCAGGAGCAATTATTTTGTAAATTACTACCTAACTTAGGAGGAACTGAAAAGCATTGTGCTCAGTGAGCTAACTAAGTCCTACAGGACAAATACTGTATAAAACCATTACTGTAGAATAAGTATGAAGATCCAAGGCAAGAGGGAGAGTGGAAATAGAGGGGTGAGGATGGAGGGGTGTTAGTGCTAGGGTTGCGCGATTCGATGGGTGGGTGGGGTGAAGGAAATGGGAAGGATCTTTTGTGAAAAACAATGTATTCAAACTTTGTAAATAAATTGGATTAAAATTAAAAAAGGAAAAATATTAAATCAATATGAAATTTGAAGACTAGGTCATGGTAGTTCGATAAAGAGAGCTGAGTTTGGAACATAACACTGAGGTAACAAAAAAAAAAAAGTATTACTTTTAAAGGCCCTGTGATGAGTAAGAACTTAATATGTTCAAGAACATAGGTTGGCTCTTTTCTCATCCTCTAATGACAGATTGTCCTCCGTTCTCATACAGCCTCAGCTGCATCCCTGAGACATGGTGCTGCATCCCTGAGACACTGGTGAAGGTCAGAGTAAATGGATTTGGTCTCATTGAATGCCTGATCACCAGGGTTGCTTTTAATTCTGGGAAAGTGGGTGTCGTTGCTATCAATGATTCTTTCATTTGTCTCAGCTATATTGTCTATATGTTCCAATATGATTTCATCCATGGCAAGCTCAATGGCACTGGCAAGTTCAATGGCACTGTCAAGGTTGAGAATGGGAAAGCCATCACTAGGGGCAAGATCCCACCAACATCAAGTGAGGTCGTGCTGGTGCTGAGTATGTTGTTGAGTCCACTGGTGCCTTCACAACCTTGAAGAAGGCTGGGGCTCACTTGAAAGGTGGTGCCAAATGGATAATCATCGCTGTTCCTTCTGCTAATGCTCCCATGTTTGTGATGGGCACAAACCATGAGAAGCATGACGATCCTCTCAAGATTGTCATCAATGCCTCCTACACCACCAACTACTTGGTTCCCTTGGCCAAGGACATGCTTGATAACTTTGGCATCATAGAGAGATTAATGACCATATTTCCATGCTATCACTGCCATACGGAAGACTGTGGATGGCCCTTCTGGAAAGCTGTGGCATGATGGCCATGGAGCTGCCCAGAACATCATCCCTGCAACTACTGGCATTGCCACGGCCATGAAAAATGTCATCCCTGATCTGAATAGGAAACTTACTGTCATGGCTTTCCATGTCACCATCTCCAATGTGTCAGTCATACATCTGACCTGATCTCTGGAGAAAACTTCCAAATATGATAACATCAAGTAAGTAGTCAAGCAGGCATTAGAAAGCCCCCTAAAGGGGATCTTGGGATACACAGAAGACCAGGCTGTCTCCTGTGACTTTTACAGTGACACTCACTCTTCCACCTTTGATGCTGGGCCTGGAATTGCCCTGAATGACCACTTTGTCAAACTCAGTTCCTAGTATGGCAGTGAATTTGACTACAGCAACTGGGTATCTAAGCTAATGTTTCACAAGCCCTGGAAAGGATAAGAGCTCATTGGACCACTGAAAGAGACAGAGAGACTCAGCTTCTGGGGAGTTCTTGCCCCAACTTGATTCCCCTCCCTCCACTGAGAATCTCATATCCTAGGCACAGTTTCCATTCAGTCCCCTTGAGAAAGGGGAGGGGTTTAGAAAGCCATCTTGCCATGTACCATCAATGAAGTACACTGTACTCAGAAACAAACAAACAAAAAACTGACAGGCTTGTGCATGGTTGCCATGAGGAGGTTGCCACATGAAGCCTGAGGAGATAATCATAATCTTGAACCAATAAAATGAGATGAACACCTTCCAGTTCATTGTCTTCTGTGTCTGCTATACCGTGGAATTGAACGAAATAAATGACCCGATGAGTCTGACTATCCTTAATTAGCAATAACACAAATCCTAGCATGGTCATTCCCAGAGAATCTCCTCCAGGCCTTCTAGGGCAAAAGGGATCCTTGTGTTTTGACAGAGGGAAATTCCTTAGTAGAGAAAAGAAGCAGAGAATGTTAAATATGCTTCCATCTGTTTGCCTCTTGTCCTCATTCCTGCATCTCAGGCAAAGTATTTCTCCTGTGCCTTAGATTCTATCTCCCTCCTGCAAGAACAGCTTTGTTTTTTTCTCCCCCACCCCCCGCCCTTTTTATTTTTCTCCTTTTGGCCCCATACTCAGGACTGAAAATGTAAAACCTGCAATTTTGGGTATGTTACCAAAGGAAACAGTTTTACTTAAAATCTTGTTTTTGCCAAAATATTTTCAAAGTAGCTGGAGAGCTGTCAAACCACAGTGGCTCTCAGCTGCTTTTCCTTCTAGCATTTCCCCAGGTTTTCCCAGCACAGCACTCAGTAATTGGATATTATTTGGGGGGGGGGAATTGCTGCATGAGATGGTTTGTAGATTTAAGAATTAATCTCTGGGTGCTGAGGCCAGAGATGGAGAGGGACTCAGCTGCCAAGCTCCAGGGCTGCGTGACTGTGTATCATTCCTAGATGGAGCTTTCAGCAGGGAAACCTAAAGGAAACATGCCAGGGATTGTCAATATTTAGACTCTCATTCCAAAGTCTTTACATAATTTTCTGTCTTTAGTCACGTGACTTTGACCTAAAGAATTCATTCTGATAGGAAAAAGAAGAGTACCAAATACAACTTTAAAATGACCTACATTTAGTGTAATACATTATTGCATTTCCCCCATCCCAAACTATCATTTCTTATTCTAGATAGCACTGAGAGCCTTGTTGTTGTTAGGTGCCAACAAACTGACTATGATTCATTGTGATTCTAAGAACAAAAGATTTGAGACTTTCCCTATCTTGTGTCATTGTCACAAAACTTTGCCATCGTCAAGTCCATTGTTACAGTCACTGTGTCAATCTACCTTTTTGAGGAGAGTTTTTCTCTTCTTTGCTGACACTCTGACTTACCTAAAATAATGTCTTTTCCTGAGAACTGACCCCTTTTATTACTACATGCCCAAGTATGTGAGACCAAATTTCCCCATCTTTTCCTATAAGAAGCAATCTCTTTGCAGTTTAAAAAGACAATGGAAAAAAACCCCAGCAACCCAACCATGCATTTTTGGCAGCCTGAGGGATATTCAGTACCCTTCTCCAACACCAGAATTCTGAGGCAATAATTCATCTTCAGTCATCCTGAATCATTATCTAACTTTCAGGTAAGTCGGAAGCAATTGAAAATACCAGGACTTGCATCAGATGTACTTTAATCTAAACTGATATCCTTGTTCTTTAGAGAGGTCTCTGGCAGTAGATTTCCCAGCGCAGGAAAGGAAGACCCTCTATGAGGTGGATTTATTCAGTGACTGGGGTAATCGGGATGGATGTGTCAGAGGCAGTGAGATTGGCACAGGATAGAGCAGGGTTTAGGGCTGTTGTACATAGGGTCACTATGAGTCACAAGCGACTCGACGGCACATAACAACAACAACAACAACATGTATTTTGGTTTCTTAAAACATTTTTATGAGATCTACTATTATAACTGTTCTGGCAAAAAACCAAATTGAATATTTTAAATAAATAATTGAAGAGCAATTAAAGTAATGAACCTTAAGTGTCTTAACAAGAGCTACCAAGAATTATAATAATGCAATCACCTTATTGTTTCTAGCACTGGGGAGCTGGAGAGAGAGCATTGATCAGGGCCTAAAGAAATGTCTAATTATTACAGAGATGCCACCTGACTGGCTCCATAGGAATAAATGCTCTGGCCTTGCTTTTGTCTTCTCCCATTGGTCTAAACCTACAACATGTAAAAAGATGAAAATGCTTGAATGATGTTTGAAATTCTTCTCTATCTTATATCCAGTCCTGAATTTCCCATCCCAGATAATAAATTTTCTACTAGATATATTTTAAATGCACAATTTTATAAGCTTTCCCAGAAGTCTTTTCCTTCCACAATTACCCACATCTTAGTTGATAGCCACAGATCCCTAAATGTTTTCCTTATTTAAAAAAAAATTTGGCAAATTTCCTTCATTAAATCTGGTTTACCTCTGGTTTACCTCCTTTGCATCCAGAGTTCTGTTACTTCTCAACATTTTCAACATTATCCCACAAACTGAGTCCTAATTGTCTCTTGCCTGAAATATTACACTAGGTTTCTAAAGATCCACCTGCTTCCACTTGTCACCTCCTATACTTTTACCTCAGTGGAGAGACTAAAGTGATCCTCTGAAAAATCTAAGGGAGCTCATGTTAGACATCAATTCAGAATATCTAATAACCTCTCATTTCATTCAAACTAAAGGAAACTAAACACTTTAAATGGCCAAAATGATCCTAAGCCACCTTCCCACTCCATTCCCACGCTTTTAGCACTTTGACATTTCTTATTACTCTTTAATATATATTAAACTAACACTACGCTACTGGCTATGCCTGAGAACACCCGTTAAACTTCACTTCTAATCAACATTTACAATTTCTGTTCACTCTGATGGGTACATTCTTTCTTAAATATCTGCATGGCTCAGTCTGTAATTTCACATATTACTTTACTAAATGTTGCTATGCCAGTGAGGCTTTCTCTTACTACCTTATATTTAAAAACATGATCTACCTCTGTGCTAGCATTATCAATCTCCTTATTTATTTCCCAGTATATTCAACATTCTTCACCAACATCATAATTCAAAGACATCAATTCTTCTTTGTCTTCCTTATTCACTGTTTAGCTTTTGTATTTCAGAAGCTGCAAATTTTTATGGGTGATTTCCCATCTTTCTTCCTCAGAATTAATTCACGGCAATAAATAGGTTTGAAGTTTTTGTCTATTTGTTTTAGTATGTTAAACATTATAAAAATTAGTCTGCAGAAAGCAGCTAAGAACTCTTTAATTGAACATTTGCCAGGTCTGTATAGAACTTACAGAGTTCTGGTAGCTTAGTCCACAGGGAGCTGTGCTGTTAACCCAGTAAAGGGATGGGAGGGGAATTGGTGTGCAGAGGGGAAGGAGAGGTAATAGGTAAATTTTTCATTAATTTACAAAATCCTGTATAAAGATACATTTTAAACTTTAAGATTCATACTTGTAAGCTTTCTCCAGTTAGAGTACTTATCTTCATTAATTTATGTTTGGGCAAGGTTGTTTTCGTAACATTAAAAATGTTCAAGGTGGTATCCAATGTAGTCTAAATTATTTATTCAAGATTCAATGTGCACTAGAAGTTCAGTAAAAGAAGAATACAATGAGATTTCAAGTACGAACAATTCAGAGATCAAAACAAGCTTGCCACACTCAAAGACTGTAGGAGTGTAAAACGGTGCAATCATCATGGAAGGGGGTTTGGTGCTTTCTCAAAAAGTTGAAAATAGAAATACCATTTGACCCAGCAGTGCCACTACCGGGAATTATACCCTAAACAAATCATATGCACCATCCAAATATATATATGCACGTTCTTATTTATTACTGTATTATTTACAATAGCAATGAGATGGAAGCAACACAAATACCCATCAACAAACAAATGGATAGAAAAATGATGGTATGTTTATGGAGTGGAATAATATGCAGCACTGAAAAAACCCAATGAACTCATAAAATATTACACAACACAGGTGACCGTGCAAGATATAATGCTGAGTGAAATATCTCAGTCACAAGAGGACAAATACCACATATCATCACAGTTATAAAGCAGATCTGACACGAGGGTTTGGAGAGGATAAGAGTGGATAGTTAATGAAGATTGCAGAGGAAGAAGTGAAGGAAAAAAGCTGTTTAAAAGGAATATATGATTAGGCATTATATGTATGATAACAGCCTAAAATAAGAGGCATCTTGCAATGAGGACTTGGAGGGAGGGGGGAAAGGAGGTAATTGTGCAACAACGAATGAATTTTTTTTAAGAAAAAAACAAACCAAAAACACCAAACCCAAAAAGAATGAACTGGGGGAAGAGGAAGGGAGAGAGAGGGGGTAAAAAGGTGCCATAATGACTGAATGAAAAGATAACTTTTCTGTAAACTTTTGTTAAAATAAAAATTGAAAGAAAAAAGTATTTAAAATAAAAGACTGTGAAGATACATAACCAGCTTTGAAAAGTTTCATTTCCTTAAAATAAAAGATGAGAATAAAGCAGAAAATTACTCCCAAACCACCAGCTACTTTTTCACAGTTGCTGAAAATCATCATGTTTAGAAAAACCATGATCATTGTAAAAACTTCCACATTTTGAGGATTAATACAACATAACCACAGTTAGGAGGAAAGTAGAAGAAAAGTCTAGGGAAAAATTAATATAGTGGCAGGGAGGAAACTGTACAATAATGAATGAATAGAATTCAATTTCTTGGTAAATTTTAATTAAAATCTCAATGTTGTTGTTGTTGTTGATTGCCCTTGAGCCGAGCACAACTCAAAGCAACCCCATGAACAAAAGACCTGAAGCCTTTCTATAACTATTGACATTTATCAAAGTTCATAGAGTTTCCAGACGCATGTTGTTTAGGAAGTGGATGTCACTCCTGCTTCCAAACCTGTCTTAAACTGGGCGCTCCACCAAACAGTGTCCACCATGGGTAACTGTTAAAAAAAACAAAAATAAATTTAAAAACTGAAGTCAAACAGACATTCGGATGGCGGGGAAGAAGAACAAACTGGGGAGGAGGGTGGAGAGAATGGTGCGGCAATGAAGGAGTGAAAGCCCAGAATCCCTGTGAATGTTCATTGAAACTAATAAAATTTAATA
>NW_006399941.1:3611817-3634403 GCF_000299155.1 Elephantulus edwardii
CTTACAACATGTCCAAAGTATGTCAGACGAAGCCCCAGAATCCTTGCCTCCAAGGAGCAGCCTGGTTTAATCCTCTCTACGATGAATCTGTTTTCTTGTCAGTCCAGGTTATAGTCAATACTTTTCAGCACTATAACTCAAAAAGGCATTGATCTTTTGTCATTAATATCATGCACTTTGTACATATTTCTAGGAGAGGCTATTACTTGGAGAAGGGCTTTATGCTGGGAAAGGTGGAGGAATGGTGAAGGAGGAGATCCTCCACCAGGTGGATTGACATACAATTGCAGCAATGTGTGTCAGAGATTTTGAGGATGGCACAGGACAGGATAGGGTTTAGATCTATTGTTCATTGGGTCATTATTAGTCATACTCAACTTGATGACACCTAACAACAACAGCTAAGGAGCATCCTCATTGCACTTCTTCTAGGATAGTCTTGTTTGTTCTTTTGGCAGTCTATGAGATATCCAACACCCTTCTCCTAGGATCCATCCAATATTAGCAGCGATATTTCTCCTTACACAGTATGCTTGAATTCAGGGAAATTTCCTACGAATATACTTTGAACATTTTAGGAACAATGCCATATTCCTTGTCAAAAAGAACATTTAAAAATCCATCCTAAAGTATGAGATTGTGAGCTTTAGGATACAATCCACACATATACAAGGTGGTGGTTGTTAGGTGCTATTGAGGCAACTACGACTTGTCACTCTCCTATGAACAGCAGATTTGAACCTTGTCCTATTCTGTGCCAATCTCAATATTTCTAACATACCTGAGTCCATTGCTGTAGCCATTGTGTCATTCCATCTCATTGAGGGTCTTCCTCTTTTCTGCTGATCCTATGCTTTCCCATGCATGTTGTCCCTTTCCAAGGAATAGGTTCTCCTAGAAACATAAAAGTTTATGAGATGACTCTTTTGTTGTCTTTGCCTCCAAAGAGCACTCTGGATATATTTTGTCCAAGACACATCTATTTCTTTGATGGTTTGTTCTTTTGGCAATCCATGTGGTATCCAGTACTCTTGTCAGTACCACAGCTCAAAGGGATCGATTATTCTCTGTCATGCTTATTCATTGTCCAGCTCTCAGATACATTGCAAGAGACTGAAAAGACCATGGCCTGAATCAGGTACACTTTAATCTTCAAACTGACCTCATTTCTCTACACTAATTTGGAGAGATCCCTTACTGTAGACTTTCCCTCTGTAAGACATCTCCTGATCTCCTGATTGCTGGTACCAAAACTGTTGTGAATCTAATAAGGAGGAAGCCATTGATAATTTCAATCTTTTCTCCGTCTGTCATGACGTTTCCTGTTGATCCAGTGGTGAGAATTTCTGTTTTCTTAATGTTGAGATGTAATCCATACTGAAGGCTGTAGTCTATGATCATGTGCAGAAAACACTTAAAGCTTTCCTTAGTTTCAGCACGCAAGGTTGTGACATCAGTATAATGCAGATTGCTGATGCATCTTCTTCTGATCTTGATGCTACATTTTTATTCATGGAGTCCACTTTCTTGAATAATTTGCTCAGGATACACATTGATTAGGTATGGAGAAAGGATAGAACCATGATGTACACTTTTAAAAATGTTAAACTATGTAATTTTAAATTATGTTTTGCTCTATAAATACAATAGCTTCTTTGTCTTGGTGTATGTTTCATATGAGCTCAATTAATTATTATTAATTATTCTGGGATTCTCATTATTCTCAAGGTCAGACATAATTTGTTTTGATCTACACACTCAAATACCTCTGGCTAGTCAAGAAAGTTCAAATAAACCTACAACCAGGAGAAAACTAAATAGATGAAGGGGATCTTCTAAGAATCAAATCCCTGTGCACATCCAAAAACTTTTCCACCAGGGTAAAAAAGGGAAGCCACAGACTGGGAAAAAGTATTTGGTAATGACATATCTGATAAAGGACTTATATCCAGAATTTATAAAATACTTGAGCACCACAACAAGATAAAGGTAAATGATCCAATAGAAAAATGGGCACAGGATATGAAGACATTCACTGAAGAAACATTCAGATGGCCAATAAGCACATGAAAAAATGTTCAAAATCCCTAGCTCTAAGGAGATGCAAATCAAAACAACTATGAGATATCATCTCACCCCAGTCAGAATAGCAAAATTTAACAGAACAGCAAGCAACAAATGCTGGTGAGGTTGTGGAGAAACTGCAACCCTTATGCACTGTTGGTGGGAGTGTAAAATGGTGCAACCACTGTGGAAGGCAGTATGGCACTTTCTCAAAAAGTTGCAACTAGAGATACCATTCGACCCAGCAATTCCACTACTGGGAATATACCCCAAAGAGACCTTAACTGCCATCCAGGCAGATATATGCACACCTATGTTTATTGCTTCTTTGTTCACAATAGCAAGGAGTTGAAAACAACCTACCTAAGTGCCCATCAATAAATGAATAGCTAGAGAAGCTGTGGTATATTCGCACAATGGAATACTATGCTGCATTGAAAAGCAAGGAACTCATGCAATATTATTCAAAACGGGTGACCCTGGAGGACATTATGCTGAGTGAGGTATATCAGTCACAAAAGGACAAATATTGCATGTTGTCACTGTTGTAAAGCAGGACTGACCTCGGGGTTGGGAGGAGACTGAGAAGAATGGGTTCAATAATGTATACTGCATTGAAAGAGATGACAGAGAAAACTGTTTAAGAGGGAAAATTATTAGGTATTTTTTTCATCACAGGAGTCCAGAGCTAAGGCTGTGTTTTGAAGTGAACCTGGGGGGAGGAATTCTAAAACAATGAAAGAATTTTTCTTTTACTTTTCTAAAGAGGGTAGTGTACTAGGGGGCAGGGCTGGGAGGGGAGAAAAGTTCAATGAATGAATGGAATGAATGGAAATCCAAAGTCTCTGCAAATTTTAATTGAAATTAATAATACATTTTAAAAAAAGAAAGTTCAAATAGACATTCTTCTGGCATTCTTTGCTTTCAACCAGGGTCCATCTGACATTACCAATGATATTCTTGGTGCCACTATCTCTTCTAAAACAAGCTTCTAAAACTTGTGGCAATTCTCTGTTTACATGCTATTCTAGCCATTTTGGGATGGTCTTAATCAATATTTTGTTTCCATGTAATATTAACGATATTATTAGACAATGTCTATATTTTGTTAGATCACCTTTTTTTTTTTTTGGATGGAAACAAATATAGCTCTTTTCCAGTCAGTCAGCTAGGCAGATGTCCTTCAAATGACATGGTATAGACTTTAAGCCAAATAACTCTTCCTTCCTTCTTTCTTTCTTTCTTTCTTTCTTTCTTTCTTTCTTTCTTTCTTTCTTTCTTTCTTTCTTTCTTTCTTTCTTTCTTTCTTTCTTTCTTTCTTTCTTTCTTTCTTTCTCTTCCTTCCTTCCTTCCTTCCTTTCATTTTTTTAAACTAAAAGCAAAAGAGGTTTATTGAAAAATAATGACAAAAGACATTAAATTTCACAGAGTAAAGGTGGCTGTTATGCCCACTGATTCACATTTTTGTAACTTTGTCTTCATTGTAGAGAAAACATGGTGGCTGGCTCTAGTGCCTCAAATCTCTTGAGCCAAATACCTTTTCTGCTTCAGCTTATTGGACAGACTCACAGTTGTGTGGTACAAATAATATTGGCCAAGAAATCATAGGATTTAAGTTCAAATCCTCCCTTAACCACAAACTCAAGTCTCTTAAAATTAGAATTTTATTTTCTATAGTGTAGATTTAGGTGTCTGATAGGGTTGATTTTAATGCAAAATTAAATACGTAAATATTTAATAAATATTTAATATTTGAGACACAGATGTTGTGCGTACAGTCTCAGTAATTTGTGGAAAAACTTTATGAAGGATAGTGTTATTTCACAATGATTCTTTATGTTAATCAGAAGAAATTTGGACTTTTCTTTGACGTTGACCTTTTTTCATTGTTAGAGAACTTTTCTACTCCATTAATATCTTAGGCAATATTTGCTTGATATTATTTTTACAAATCTAAATAGATGGCCTGTGAAGTTATTGTATTATAGAGCATTTGCTTTTCTCCTTTGGGGTGTAATTATTATTAAGTAATGTGGCACTATTCATTATAGAAACTATCTTGACTGTTAGAAGCATTGTCCAACCCATATTTGGTAAACCAGGAATGAAAATTCATCCTTATTTAGTTATTCAACAATTTTTGAAGTGTACAATTGGAACCATTCACGGAGAGTTTTTTTAAAGCTTTTAATTTTCACTTGAAGCAAGGAAGACAAGTCTAGACAAATATTCCTTAAAGGAAATATTTTAAAATTAAGAGTTTTCTGAAATGGCTATATGCTGTTGTGCCCTAACTTTTCACTTTGAACTCACTGTGGTATTTGCTTTCTTGCAACCATGCTAATATTCCATGAATTAACTAAGCTGCAGAAAATCCTCATTTTTTACAAAGAATAAATTTTCAGAGACTTAAAAAAAGGAACCAAACCAAAACACAACACATCTCCAACAAACTATCTTAGTTTTGTTAACAAAAAGGCTTTGACACACATTTTAGGAAGATTTTGAAAAAGTATTTAATAGGATTTATAGGCTTGTAGATATAAAAAGTTATGGGGAAAATCTTAAGAAAAGTCCAATATAAATACATTAAAAAAAATCAAATGAGAACTCTTAAATTTGTGGTGGCAAATCTTTTAGTAATTGAGAAAATAATCCCTGACGACCATAGATGCTTAAGATGTTATTTGGGTTTCAAGGTTTGCTGACGTTCTTGAGTTGTGTTTATACATGTCAAAGACCAAACAAATAGTTGACGACACAACATGATCAGTTAGCCTATTGCTAGGTGACATTTAACTGCTTTATCTCAGCTATGTGGGGCTTTCTAGGCAAAAAACATTGGCATCAAAGGGAAAAAAATATCTTCTGGTTCTTTACTCTCTAGTGTAATTTCTAAAGGAGAAAAAAGTTGCTCCTAACTACTTTAACAAGTCACTTCAAACCAGTTTTTATACCATAATCTGCAAGGTGCCCAAATAAAATGCTCCCACTGAGTTCATTCTGTAGGGAAACTGAGGAGTAGTCACACGTAGCAATGACAAAGGCATGAGGAATTTTTACTTCCTCGTAACTCTGCTGACTCATTCACTCATTCAGTAACCATTTACTGAGTTCCTATCAAGTGCCCAGCGGTACAAATCTAAACATTGAGAATATACAATTGAACAACATAGACAGAGGCCCTGACTTTTGGGAACATTGTCGTTGTTTTGTTGTTTAGAACAGACCCATAGCTGACCCTCCGGCAGGTTTTCAGAGGCGTTTAATTGGACGGGAGGAGACTGCCCATCCTTCTTCCAAGGAGCAGCTGGTGGATTCAAACCACATGTCTTGGCAGCACAGCTTCTTACTCCTAGGTTACCAGAGCTTCTTCCCTTTAGGGAATTGTTGTTGTTGTTATGTGCTGTCGAGTCGTTTGCGACTCATAGCGACCCTATGTACAACAGCCCTAAACTCTGCTCTATCCTGTGCCAATCGCATCGTCTCTGATACACCCATTCCGATTACCCAGTCATTGAATCAATCCACCTCATAGAGGGCCTTCCCCTCCTGCGCTGTCCCTCCACCCTACCAAGTATGATGTCCCTCTCCAAGGACCGGTCCCTCCTTACAACATGTCCGAAGTATGTTAGACAGAGCCTCTGAATCCTTGCCTCCACGGAGCCGCCTGGTTTGACCTGTTCCAGGATGAATCTGTTTGTTTTCCTAGCAGTCCATGGTACCCTCAATACTCTTCTCCAGCACCACAGCTCAAAAGCATCAATTCTCCTTCTATCCTCCTTAGTCATTGTCCAACTCTTGGATGCGTAACAAGTGATAGCAAAGACCATGGCCTATATCAGATGCCACTTAGTCTCCAGAGAGACACCGTTGCTCTTCAGTACTTTGGAGAGGTCCCTAACAGCAGACTTTCCCATGGCAATACATCTTTTAATTTCCTGGCTACTGGTGCTGAGAGTGTGTTGACTGTGGAGCCAAGCAAACTAAAGCTGTGTACAATCTCAATCTCTTCACCATCCATCCAGATGCTTTTAGGGAATACACATTGTTAAATGGATGATAAGCAAACAAATTAAGATGTTGTTAAGTGCCATGGAGAAGTATGAAGCTGGAAACTGCATGCATAAGCAGATATTAGTTACTATTGTCCATTGGGTATTGTTGGGTATAACCCATTGAACTGAGTACCCATTTAACTGGTACCCATTGTACCATTTGAACTGAGACCTAAAAGGGAGAAAGAAAACCCATTTTGTCCAAATATATTGTTGATAGTTGCCATAGATTCTAATGTATGTCAACCCCATGTGTATGTCAGAGTTTTTAGGACTATATATGCAAGCAGATTTCTAAGCTAGTTTTCTGAGGTGCCACTGAATAGGCTTAAACCTCCAATCTCTTATCTTGTAGTCAAACAATTAACTATTTGCACCACCTGAGGCCTGTGCCAAAAAGAACAAATTTATCTTTAAAGGCAGTGCAACTAAGGTGCTCCTTAGAGGAAAGGATGATGAGACTTCATCTAACATACTTTGCCAATGTTTTCTGGAATGGCCAGTTGTTGGAAAAAGACATAATTCTGGAAAAGGTGGAAGTTGAGAGAAAGCTAGAAAGAACCTCAACAAGATAAACTGATAAAGTGACTACAAATAGGTCCAAGCATGAGGATGGTGCAACGTAGAGCAAGATTCAGATCTATTGTTTTAGGGTTGCCGAGAATCATGCTTGACTTGATTGCACATAGCAATGGAAATGCCTTATCCAAGAATGGTATGTATCAGAGGAAACATCTCTGTGGTGAGAGCAGAATTAGGAAATACAGCAAAGCTTGAAAAAGCCAGATCCTGTGTAAGATGAAAACCTGCGGAGACAGTCCAAATACTTTCCAATAATTTCTCTTGTGTACCTTGAGTCAGAGCTGATCCATAGCCGACCTTCCAGTGTGTTTTGAGAGGCAGTAGGAGATTGCTCATCTTTCTCCTATAGAGCCACTGGTGGATTCAATGCACATACTGTCACCACTAGTGGAGATCTATGCTAAAGAGTATGTGCCCTGTCAAAGGTGTAAAACTTGTGGGATCCAGAAAGATAAGGCATCCCCACTGAGTTTTTACTCCTACTGGTTTTACTTTATAAGGAATGGGGGAAAGGCCAGTGTGGTTGGAGAGGGGAAACAGGAGGGACTGGAGTCTTAGAGGAATCCAGCCAGATCTCTTGGTGAAATTCATACAGTGAGTGTAAGATTTAAGGATGTTATTGAGAAGGAAGGAAATAAGATTATCAAGAATAAAAACTCTGACAATAACCTCTCTTAAGAAAATGGAAGGGAAAGGTAGGAAGAGATAGTTACTACAACCTGTTCATAAATTTCATGAACTGTGGTAACTTATGCAATGCTGTGATACTAGAAGCTATACCACAGGTATTTCAAGTATTAGCAGGGCCATCTGTGGTGGAGAGATTTTAGTGGATATTTCACTCTAAGAAAGACTAAGAAGGAAGGTAAAGTGATCTAGTTCCATAAACTAGCTAACAAAAAGTAATCCTATGCATTTCAGAATATTGTCCAAGATTTTGACTTGTCTACTTTGGACTTTGTACATACCATAATGGACTGCTAAGAGAACAAAGAGGTTTGTCCTGGAGAGGGTGAAAAGAGGCTGCTCCTTGGAAGTAAGGATTTTGAAGCTCCGCCTGATATATCTTGGTCATGTTGCAAGGGGGGTGGTGGTGGGACCAGTCCTTGGAGAGGGACATCATGCTTTGAAGGGAAGTGTAAGCTAGGAAGCCCCTGGGTGAGAAGAACTGACTCAGTGACTGGGGTAATGTGGGTACATCTGTCAGAGACAATGAAATTGATTCAGGACAGAGCAGATTTCAGTACCATTGTAAACATAGGGTTGCGATGAATCAGAGTCAACTTGACAGCATGTAACAACGACTTTGTGCATGGTAAACCCAGTGCAGTTGAGTCAATTTTAACTAATAGCATCTCTGTAGGATAGAGTAGAACTGCTCGTAGGGTTTCTAAGCTTGTCATCTTTATAGACAAATCATTCTCCTGTGGAGTGACATGTCATTGTTGTGGTTATGTGAACATGATTCACAGCGACCCTGGGACCAACAGACTTGAACCCTGTCCTGTCTTGTGCCATCCTCATCATCTCAGACACACTTGAACCCATTGTTGCAGTCACTGTGTTCAGTCCATCTCATTGAGAGTCTTCTCTTTCATTAATCTTCCACCTTTCTAAGCATAAAGTCCCTTTACAAGGAATAACCTCTCGTAGCAACACATCCAGAGTATGTGAGATGAAGTTTTGTCATCTTTGCCTCCAAGGAGCAATCTGGCTGCGCTTTATTCAAGACTTACTTGTTTGTTCTTTTGGCAGCACATGGGATGGGATATTCAGCTCTCTCCTTTATCGCCACAGCTCAAAGGCATTAATTCTTCTGTTGTCTTTATTCATTGTCTAGTTCTCGGAGGCATAGCAAGTAATTGAAAATACTCTGGCTAAATCAGGTGCAACTTTGTAATCAAACCGACACCATTGTTCTTCAGCATTTTGCAGATATCCCTGACACCAGAGTTTCCCAGGGCAATATATCTCCTAATTGCTGGTACCAAAGGTGTTGATTTGGGACCCAAATAAATTAAAGTAATTGAATATTTAAGTCCTTTATTCATCTATTATAATGTTGCCTATTGGACCATTGGTATAGACCTTTGTTTTCTTGTTGTTGAAATGTACTCCACATTGAAGGTTATAGTCTTTGACCCTTTGCAGGAAGTGCTTCAAGTCTTCCTCATTTTCAACAAGCAAGATTGTGTCATTCCCAATCTTGCAATAATGCAAGTTGTTGGTAAACCTTCTTCCTATCTTGATGCCACATTCTTCTTCATAGTGTCTGGCTTCATGAATAATTTGCTCAGCATACACATTGAATAGTTATTGAGAAAGAATACAATACTGATACTCACCCTTCCTGATTTTAAACCACGCAGTGTCTCCTTGCTCTGTTCAGACAACAGCTTCCTGATCTATGTACAAATGTCTTTTAAAGTTCAGAAAGAACTTGAGAAATCATCTATTGGATATCCTTCTTTGTGACAAGCTGACTAGTGACTCACTGCAGAACTGGAAATAAGCCTGTATCCATCCCACATTTGTGGTAGGGAATTCTGCAAATTCAAAGGCATGCAGTTTGAATCCACTACCTGCTCAGTGAGAGAAAGATGTGCCGTTTCTTCCCACGTAATTAACTGTCTCTGAAAACCTGCTGGGTGGTCAGCTATGAGTCTATTCTGACCCGACAATACTACATAACAACAGCTAGCACCGAGAGATTTATTAGTGTAAAATATCTCTTCACAACTAAGTTTATGACATTAGCTTTTGCTCAAGTTATGTTGTTGTTGTGTACCACTGAGTGGAACTGATCCATAGCTGACCCTTCGGAGGGTTTTCAGAGACACTTAATCACATGGGAGGAGATTACTCATCTTTCTCCCAACAAGCAGTTGGTAGACTCGAATCCTGGTGCCTTTGGGATTGCAGAGAAGCTTCTTGCCACTAGGCCATCAGAGCTGCATTAAAATTCTCAAGAGCAAGGATGACAGCTTAAAGACTCAAGTGTGTTTGATACAAATCATGATATTTTCAATTGCTTCCAATGTGTCTGAAAGTAGAACAATGAATAAAGAATAATGCAAAAAAAATATCAATGTCTTTGAATTGTGATGTTAGCAAAGAATATTGAACATATCACACACTGCCAAAAGAATAAACAAATATGTCTTGGAAGAAGTGTAATCGTTGCCAGAATGCTCCTTAGAAACCTGGATAGAGAAGCTTCTTCTCACACATTTGGGGCATGCTGTTAGAAGAGGCCAGTCTTTGGAAGAAGACATCATGCTTACAAAAGTAAAACATCCTAAAGGTTAGGGAGAGTCTCGGCAAGAAGGATTGACACAGTAATTACAACCATTGACACAGTGAAAATTGTGGAGATGGCACAAGATCTGGCGTGTTTTGATCTGTTGTACATCAGGTGGTGATTGGAGGTAGAATCAGTCCTACGACACCTACTAACAATAGTGCTATGTATGCATTGATCCTGCAAATGCTCCTTTGACAGAAACAGTACGTTATTCTAGTTCATCTTGGCATATTTGTTAAGATGATGTAAATAGTATTTCTTTCTAAGTAGATAATAGTGAAACTGATTGATGATAATGGATTTTGGTGAGAGAGAAACCAACTCTTGTGGTTAGCTTCCCCCACACAGTGATTTTACAAATACATTCTAAGTCCTTTTTTAACAACTGCTTTAAAAAATTTTGGCAGCCTTTTTTATGCTAACTGGCAGGCACTATGTATGACTTGTGCTTTGCTCAATTCCTAGGGCAGCACAGACCTTCAATAAATGTTATACATTAATATTAATATTTTCCATGTAACTTGCATTAAAGTTTTATACCTGAATTAAATGATTACACTGGAAGCAAACCAGATGATTGTAAAATATTTCACTCCAAACATCAAAGATCAAAGTTTTAAGATCTAAGGTGTGCTCTTCATAATTGACCAATGAAAGCATATTTATGTTTTCACATAGAAGGTGTGATTTGCTTTCCTCTCTTTAAAGAAGGGAACAGAACGAACATCTAGTCGTGGTTTTTGGCTTACTGGTCTTCCTAGGATGTGCAATTAGAGTGTCTCTGTGTCAGTCACATTTTGTCTTCATGCAGACACAGTATGATGCAAAGTATGAAACTTTTACCAGAAAGACATTTTACAGTGGAAATTAAGATTCTGCTGACTAGAGCCACAGCTCTCCCCATCATAACTTAGATCACAGAGCAGATAAAAATAATGATTAAAGCAAAATAGATAACTCATGTAATACAACTCTGTACTAATTAGTGTTGGAGTTCAGTGAAACTTCTACACTGGGAAAGTATGTTTAGAGAAGGGGAACTTTTTCATTGCAAATCATCCAAATTAGTGCTGGGGATGAAGGAAGATGAGGTGAATAGAAGAAATCGTTTACAAAACATATACTATGGAATTAAGTGAAGACCAAGCCCAGTTTTAAAACACCAATCACTAGTCATATTCCAATTATGCTTTCTCACTCTTTGAGAGAACCTAGTGTCATTACTGGTTTCCATTTTGCTCTGTGACTCATCCTTCATTGAATTAACTGTATTTTGTCTTTGAAATCCATGGTTTTCAAAAGTTGTTTTGTATGAAAATGTCAAGCTGGGTGTTTTGAACTTAAATCCACTTGGTCCAAATGACTATCCAAACTGTAGGTGTTTCCCCATCACACAGGAACGAAATGGGATACTTCTGATCCAAGAAAATTTTATTAGCAAATGTATTACACTTTTACTGTAAATGGGTAAATGATCTGACGTTTGACTGACAAAAGCAAATTAGAAGTAGCCAGAAACAGTGCAAATATCTATATTTCAAACCATAAAGTTCAAAGAGAAAAAAAGGTAAATGTGTTCTGAGAACATGAAACTGTTTGCACATCAGTGTCTGATCAACACTATAAAGAAAAATGGCTGTCTGCACAGTGATCCCAGAGTAGGTTAGAAAGTGGCATTCAGGAGCTTTTTTTTAAAAAAAATACTTATTTATTTAAGGAGCTTTTAATCACTGTTTTCCCTTTTCTTTCACCAGTCACTTCTTTCCTCATATATAAGAAACCAGCACTGAAAAATGATTCTGGACTTCTACTACTTCTGGCTTCTAAGTTGTAACTCCTATATGAAACTTAAAGATTTCTACCTTTCTTTTTGATTGTCCCCTTTCTACATAACTCCGCAAAATCAACATTCATGGATAATTAATATTATATTTAGACCTAAAGAATTTACTTTCTCTAAATTAGCACTGACTCCATAATTAAATGTTGTTTCTTTTAAAGTTAAAATAAAGAACAATTTACCTTAACTCAGCTTTATTGATGAATATGTGTGTGTGTGTGTGTGTGTGTGTGTGTGTAATTGTGACTGACCATGAGACAAATGGAAATTCCAAAACACTTGCTTGTGCTCATGTGAACCTATACTTGGACCAAAATGTTATTGTGTGAAAAGAGCAGGAAAACACTGCATGGTTTAAAATTAAGAATGGAGTGCGTCAGAATTGCATTCTCTTTCCATACGTATTCACTCTGTATGCTGAGCAATTTATTGAAGAAACTGGACTCCTTGAAGAAAAATTTGACTTCAGAAATCAGAGGAGGCTCATCAATAGCCCATGTTATGCAGATGACACAACCTTGCTTGCTGAAAGTGAGGAATACTTGAAGCACTTGTTGCAGAGGATCAAGGAATGCAGGCTTCAATATGGATTGCATCTCAGTGTCAAGAAAACAAAGATTCCTATCGCTGGACCTATAGGCAACATTATGATAGATGGAGAAGAGATTGAAACTGTCAACAACTTCATCTCACTTGGGTCTACATTAACATTCTTGGTACCAGCACTAAGGAAATCATGAGATATATTGTACTGGGAATGTCTGCAAATTATTGAGGAATAATGACATCAGTTTGATAACTACAGTGTGTATGATTCAGGCCATGGTCAATTTGTTATGCATTTTAGAGCTGGGCAATAAATAGGGATGGCAGAAAAAGAATTGATGGATGCCTTTGAGCTGTGGTGTTGGAGAAGAGTACCAAACATTCCATAATTTGTGTAGGAGAGGGTGCAGACGGAGTGCTCTTTAGAGGCAAGAATGATGAGGCTTTGCCTCATATAAAGGGCGTGTACTTAGGAGGGGCTATTCCTTGGAGAGGGACATGATTCTTGGAAGGGTGTAGGGTCAGAGAAGGAAAGGAAAACCCTCATTCAAGTGAATTGACATGGTGACTGCATCAATGGGCTCTAGTGTGTCAGGAAGTGTGAGGATAGTGCAGGATAGAATGGGGTTCAGATCTTTTGTTTATAGGGTCGCTATGAGTCACACTCAACTCAATGACACCTAACAACAACAACAACAAGATCCTATCTCTCTTGGCAATGCTGAAATATCATCTTCTCTTTGTCTAGTCAAGATGTTCTAATATGCAGAATTTTTAATGAACAAAACACATTGGAGTGAGGCTAGTCAGAATCCCTAAAGGCACCACCATATTGAAAGAGCCTTGAGCTAAAAAAGAAAATTAGCTACATAAAACTTTTGTCTCTAACTACTAAACAGATGTACATGGTTTTTATTTTCATAGATATTGTGTTGTTGTGGTTGTGTACCGTGGAGTTGGAGTCAACCTATAGTTCACTATCCAGTGGGTTTTCAGAGGCAATAAATGAAACTACAGGAGGTTGAATGGCTGGAAACCCTAAGTCTCTGTAAACTTTCATTAAAATTAATTAAAAAAAGAAAGAAAGAAAATCTTTAAATTAAAAAAAACCCAAAATCTAAAAGAGATTGCCCATCTTTCTTCTGTGGAACAGCTGATGGATTTGAATGTAGAGGTTTTAATTAACTAGGATTAAATTTGTTAAGAGCATTTTCCTCTAAAGAGGAAGATAACCTGATGTAGTCCCAGTACTGATTCTTAATTTCAACCAGTATTTTTTAAAAATATTTATTTTATTAATTTTCATGAACATTTACAGAGATTTTGGATTTTCATTCATTCATTGTTGTACTTTTTTCTTTACCCCCTTCCCCCCAGTTTTCTCCTCTCTTTGCAAAGCAAAAGATAAACTTCTTCATTGGTATACAATCCGTCCCCCCCGTCCCCAATGCACTCCACTATGCAACCTTAATCCTGGATTCCTGTGATAATCATAATATGCTATCATATATCACTTTTAAACTGTTCTCTCCCTCATCTGTTTCAAATCAGTATACATAATTTATTCAGTTTTTCTCAGTCTTACCCCAACCCTGATGTCAGTCACTTTCTACAACAGTGGCACCATGCAGTATTTGTTCTTTAGTGACTGAGATATTTTACTCAGCATAATGTCCTCCAGGGTCACCCATTTTGAATAATATTGCATGAATTCCTTGTTTTTCAATGCAGCATAGTATTCCATTGTGTGAATATACCACAGCTTCTCTATCCATTCGTTTGTTGATGGGCACTTAGGTTGTTTCTAACTCCTTGCTATTGTGAACAAAGCCGCGATGAACATGGGTCTGCATATATCTGCTTGGGTGGCATTTATGGTCTCTTTGGGGTATATTCCCAGTAGTGGAATTGCTGGGTCAAATGGTATCTCTATTTGCATCTTTTTGAGAAAGCACCATACTGCTTTCCACAGTGGTTGCACCATTTTACACTTCCACTAACAGTGAATAAGGGTTGCAGTTTCTCCCCAACCTCACCAGCATTTGTTGCTTGCTGTTCTGTTAAATTTTGCTATTCTGACTGGGGTGAGATGATATCTCATAGTTGTTTTGATTTGCATCTCTCTTAGAGCTAGGGATTTTGAACATTTCTTCATGTGCTTGCTGGCCATATGAATGTCTTCTTTGGTGAAGTGTCTGCTCATATCCTGTGCCCATTTTTCAATTGGATTATTTACCTTTATCTTGCTGTGGTTCTCAAGTATTTTATAAATTCTAGATATAAGTCCCTTATCTGACATGTCATTACCAAACACTTTTTCCCAGTCTGTGGTTTCCCTTTTTACCCTGTTCAACCAGCACTTTTTACTGTGCATTTAACATGATCACATATTTATTAGAACAAATGAAACTATTTCATCCCTCTTTTAGATAATATTTTTCTGCTCTACAATAACATTGGCAAAAACCCTTTTGACTCTTATTTTAGGTTTCCCCTAAATTAGTTGAGGATTTTGTTTGAGGATCTGGAATTTTGTTCTGTGGCTGCTTCAGTTACAAATGTAATCTGTGACAACCTAGTAAGAGATACAGCCAATTGACAAGTTAAAAGGGATGTAATATCTTAATTAACCAGCTCCCATCTGAAATTCTTGTTAAAATTTTTGCTGAGATAAAAAGATTAGAAATTTCATCAGCTCTAGAGTTTCTAGGCGGTCAAAAAGCCTCTCTTTCTCAAAGTCCTTTTTTGTAAGCATGTTGTGGACACCAAATGTTCTGATCAATTGCTTCTCAAAGAAAGAAATTCACATATTTAAGTTCCCAATTCCAGACATTCTTTCTTCAGTGTCTTTCTAAGTTGATTCTGGTACTAAACCAAAAAAGATTGTGGGTTCAAACCACTAGGAAGTAACTAGGCGTTGATGGACTGTACCGTCTGCTGGCACTGCAGAGGATGGGGGCCTGGGAGCTGGGCTCTTAGATCCAAAATTTGGTATGGCAGACCACCCACAAGATTCAATCTTTTGACAACCGTCAGGGAAATGCCTACTACTGTGAACCAAGGAATCAT
The DNA here is from genome assembly GCF_000299155.1 of Elephantulus edwardii. Classification (NCBI taxonomy): domain Eukaryota; kingdom Metazoa; phylum Chordata; class Mammalia; order Macroscelidea; family Macroscelididae; genus Elephantulus; species Elephantulus edwardii. The sequence continues at coordinate 3,627,281 of NW_006399941.1, forward strand.
TTAAGCAAGATTTTTTTTTAAGAAAAATCTTTCATTTACACACACACACACACACACACACACACACACACACACACACACCTCTCAATAGGCTGTCTCCAATTGTTTCCTGGAAATGACCAGCACAACAAAATCCTCCATGTTTCAAAAAACAGATTGCATATCAGGTGTGATAGAAAGAGATGCGCCAGGTTAAGAGAAGAACACTAACATGAGTAAGAAAAGTTCTGCACTGAAAAAGAACAGTGAGAGAAATATGGGCAATCACTTCTCATGCAATTTACTGCCTCTGAAATCCTACTGGAGAGTCACTTACGGGTTAGTTCCAACTCTATTGCAGTAAGTTTTTGGTGAGATGAAAAAGATATTTTTTTCCGTACATTTAATGATTATGTTGTTATTGTTAGGTGCATCAAGTCACTGACTCATTGCAGTTCCATGAACAACAGATTTGAACCTTGTTTTATCCAGACAACAGATCTGAACCTTGCCTTATCCAGCGCCATCCTCACATCCTCTCTGATATGCTCAAGCCCGTTGCCACAGTTATTGCTGAAGGTTTTCCTTTCTTTCTCTGACCTTCCACCTTTCCCAGAATGGCGTCTTCCCCCTACCCCCGCCCCAAGGACTGGTCACTCCTGACAACATGCCCAAACTATGTGAGAAAAGATTTTTGTCATTCTTGCCCCAAAGGAGCACCTTGGTTGTACTTCTTCCAAGGTTTGGTTGTTATTGTTGTTAGGTGTCTTCAAGTTGAATATGATTAATTCCAGCTCAAACTAAATTCATTTCCATCAAGTTGGGGAACTCAAAATCTCACAGGATGAGATTGTCAATTTTTCTCCTGTATAGCCTCTGGTGGATTCAAATTACCAGAAAAAGGGTCACCTTTGAACTGTGCCACTAGAACTCCACCAATAATTCCAGGTGAAATAATAATAAACATTCAAAAATATATACCAATTTGTATTGGGTACTATTCATAAAATACTCTATTAGCAGATGTTATCCTTATTATATAATAATTCCCATATATTGGATGCCTCTGAATATATTAAAGGGATCCCTGGTAGCCTAGTAGGTTTGTAGTTGTGTTGTCAATCCATAGGTAAGACATTTGAGTCCCCCAGTGGCTATGCAAGGGAGCTCTGGTGGCCTATTGTTAAGAAGCTGCACTGCAATCCCAAAGACATGTGGTTCGAGGGCACCAGCTTCTCCAAGGGAGAAGGATGGGCAATCTCCTTCCATGTGATTAGCTGCCTCTGAAAACCCGCCAAAGGGTCAGCTATGGGTCAGTTCCGACTCTACGATAAACAACAACAATAGTGGCTGCTCTGGAGAAAGATGGGCAGTCTCCTCTTATGTGATTTATAGTCTCCGATCATCTACTAAAGGGTCAAATACGAGTGGATCTTGGCTCAATCCAATATCAATGACTTGGATAGTGATCTAAATGTATCATATGTTTTAATTTTTATTGTTGTTGCTGTTGTGTATTGTCGAGTTGCAACCGACCCATAGTTGACCCTCCAGTGGGCTTTCAGAGGCAATTAATCACACAAGAGGAGACTGCTCATCCTTCTCCCACAGAACGGCTTGTGGCCTCAAACCATGTGCCTTCTGGATTACAGTACAGCTCCTTGTCACTAGGCCACCAGAGCGTGTTCAATTTTTTTTAAATGAATAAAGTGCTGGCAATGGAACACAAACCAAGGTACTCGCTGATTCCATAGTCTTTCTTCTTTTCACATAGCATCCTGTTATTTCAAATCATTAATTTCCACTTTTGCTGTACATTGGGATCATGTAGGAAGCTATAGTAAAACTGATGTCTGAGTAGGATACAGTCTGGATGGAAGAATTTTCCAAAAACCCTTAAAACTACTCAGGCTATTTTAATGTGCAGCCAATGTTGTGAATCATTTAAATCATGAGTTAAAAAACAACAACAACAAAAAAAACACCACAGGACAAAACAAAACAGAGTACAAACTTAATGGCAATAACGTAGTAGCTCTTGGGATATAATGGCCAAGAACTGTGCTGCCAACCCTAAGAACACATTGGAATCCATAAGTTGCTCTGCTGAAGAAATATGGGTACTTCTCCCATGTAGTTTATTTACAGTCAATGAAAAGCCACTGGAGGGTCAGCTATGAGCTGGTTCCAAGTTGATGGTACATACATCAATAACAACCTGATTACAGAAACATTTTAGCCACTAAAATAAGAAACATGCCATTTTACTAGTGGCTTAAGATGGTTCTAGATCATCTACATATAATTTATTTTTACCAACAGATAATTTATTAAAATAGTTGATTTAGGCATCTGCAATGGTGACGTCAACCTCTACTCCAGGCTCAGTGCTGATGGAGGTGATCTGCTTGACAATCTCAGAAGGGCTGAGAAATCAATGAGTCGGTTGTGGATCCTCATCTGGAAACGATCCCAGGTCTTGGAACCTTCCCTACAAATCTTCCTTGTAGTGATTCTCAGAGTCTTGGTAGGCATCCTAACCGGTCCCTTCACTTCCAGGTTCTTCTCCTTTGCGCCTCTGATCAAGTGGGCACACACCTTCTCCAAGGCTTTTACCTTGTGGCTGGTTAGTATAATCATAGTTCCAACGGCATCTTTCCTTAAAAGCCATGGCCGCGGCAGGGCTTCCTGACCGACTTGTTCCCCGGCAAGAGCGAACAGCGGTGAGACAGGAGCAGGAGCGGGAGAACAACGCACACCTGCAAGAGCGACCGCGTCTTCCTCAGAGAGATAATTTAACGCTTCTAAGCATCAGGAATTTTTAAAAGTAAGGGTAGTGGCGCTAAGAGGCACCTCAAGGTTAAAAAGGTAACAACTCACTTGAGCAGTAGAACCTTGTTCAGATGAATAAATGAGCATTCACTCATTCGCTCACCCACTATTTGCCATTGAGTCTGAACCCATTCGTGGCTGACTCTTCTGTGGGTTTTCTAGCTATAAATCTCTTGAGAAAATTGCCCATGTTTTTGTATGGAGCAGCCTGTGGAGTCAAATGATCAGAGAGGCCCTACCTTAACAGCACAACTCCGTACAGTCTAGGTGGTTGTTGTTAAGTGCCATTGTGTTGGACAGGACTGATAGCTGACTCTCCAGTAGATTTTCAGAGGTAGGAAAATGCACGTCTGAGTGCTGGCCAATGACTAAAGATGACAGAAGAATTATTGCCTCTGAGTTGTGGTGCTGAAGAAGAGTCTTGAACATAACATGGACTGCCAAGAAAACAAGTAAGTCTGTCTTGGAGAGGGTGAAATCAAGTTTCTCCATGAAGGCTAGGATTTTGAAGCCCCATCTCATATAGTCTGGGAACATGGCCAAGATGGACTGGTCCTTAAAGAAGGACATCATGCTCTGAAGCGTGGAGGGATAGTGCAGGAAAGGAAGATTTCAGATGAGATAGATTGACACAGCAACTAGGGTAATGGGGGTAAGTGTGTTAGAGTCAGTGAGACTGGCTCAGGATAGGGCAGATTGCAGAGCTGTTGTACATAGGGTCGCTATGAGTCACAGGGAGCTTGATGGCACGTAACAACAACAACAACAACAATAACAACACATTGCACAGGAGGAGATTGCCTGAGTATTCTTCCCGAATAGCAGTTGGTGGATTTGAACTGTGTGCCTTCTCCGTGTCGGCACTATAGCTTCTTACTACTATTTACAATGCTTCGTGCATTGAGATGCATGGGTGATTAGGCAGAAAGAGTGCTTTCTGTTACTTGTTTTAATACTTTTCCAAGTATCTTAAACAATGCCTTTGTCGGGTTTGAAAAAGGTCAATCTACTTTCTAGAATCCTCTATCCATAACTGGGTCTAGAAGATTTCAGCAGAATTATCTATAGTTACCCCCTTTTTATCCACTGTGGCACATTTGAGTCAAATGTGTAGCAACTTCATACTAGTAAATTTATTGTCCAGCCTACACAAAAGCCACATGAAAGGAAGGAAAATCTGGGATTTGTAATGTGGTCACCTGCCAACTCAGCCAAAACTAACTCTTTGATATCTTTATGCTCTTAACATCTGCATTTTGGTCAATCTCCAGTGCAGTAAAAAATGTAATAGAGAAGACAGATGAGGAAAAAAATGGAGGAAAAACGGCCCTCCAAAAACAGTATAATAAATTATTATATTGTATCTTCATTAATCATTCCCCGCTATGGTTTCAATTATTTATTTTTCAGTAGAGGTTTCAGGGTGAGTAAATGAGGCTTCTCTCGAGCTGCTTTAGGACTCTTTAAAAGTCTGAGATGGAAACATTTTCGGGCTTTAGTTCTGAAATCCTATTGAGGTCTCTCTCCTACAGAAACCAAAGAGAAGATAAGGAAGGGATTCCATCTTGAAACCTACATATTCTTTTCAGTTAGTGAATAGGATTGAGTGATTATTTCTTCTCAAAAACATAATTTAGTTCTATTATTTTGCCACATTTTATAAATGATACTATTATATTCAATAAAATTACCTTCAAGAAAATCTTACAAAGACTGTCTTTCAGCAGTAGAAATATTCCCTTCCTGTAGAGTCTCCATACAGTAGGGTGAAACAGTTTATTCCAAGGTCAGGACAAATGATTTCTTCAGTTCTCATGGTTTTGCATTAGACTTCAACTTCTAGTCATAACATGGCTTGAATAGCTTGAAAATGAGCCCTTTCTCTTATGCCCGCTGAGGGTGGCCTTGTCTGGAAGCCCACAATACATGGAATGTCTGAGATTCTGAAGGTTCCTCTTTGGAGTTTTAAGACAGTCCACACTTCCTCAAAGATAGTGCCAAATTCACCAAACTTTTCATAAGTCTGACCTAAATTGTAGTCTGTGCCCAGGGCCAATCACCAAGCCAAACTCATCTGGTTCAAATGTGTAATTTTGTTTGTAAAACTGGTTGTGTCTGGCAAGAGATCAGTAGAACTGGGCACTGATGCATAGCATGTGAAACCAGAAGTTGTGGATAGGCATAAGTTTTGCAGGAACTGAGCTTGAACTAGGCCTTCAGGTCCAGAGAGGTCAAAGGGAGGAAAATTAAGAATGGAAATTAATAAAATGTGTAGGTGTTTTGGTTTTGGGGTTTTTTTTTTAATTGTCTGTTGTCTTTGAGAAAACTAAAAAGACATATAACAATTTATAGTACTATCATCCTCAAGTACATCACAACTATTATAAACTGGAATTCTCTTTCACATGACTAAATCTAGAAGAGGAAAAAGCAAAGATAGATGGCCCTAGTCAATCTCTGAGTGGGTGACACACAGAAAGGGACCTAGAAGTTTGGGACAGATGGCAGAGCTGAAATTTGAAAAGAGTGATGTCTTGGAGACACATCTGGTAACCACATGTTTCCTTCATACTTGAGCATACAGAAGCAAGAGTTTTTCGTCTATCTCTATTTATTATGTTCCATAATTCTACAATTCACATTCTTCCTGACAATGTCCACAAGAGACGTGAGAACACTCTACCTTGAGACACAAGTTAACAATTTTTCCTCTTTCTTCTCTCTTCTCTTTTCTTCTTCCTCTTCCTCCTTACTAATATCTGAGCTGTTGACTTAATACAGAGGAAAGTTAAGAGTCAGAAAGGTAAAAAGCAAGGGGACAGCCTGTAAGAAAGAAAACACCATTAGTTATGAAGACAGAAAATCAGCAGGTTTTCTGAAAAGGATGTTACAAATTATGATCAGAATCAAGAAGTTAAAACACCTTTAAGCTTATTTGTGATTAAAATAATTTCTGTAAAATCAGGGGATCAAGAAATGGTCATTTCAAATGTGAGAAAAAAATGAGAAGCAACTTCAGTGAGGGTGTAAAGAGGCGTTCCTGACTCAGTACTGACTCAGAGACTTGACAACAAAGTGAAGCCCTGTCTGGTCTTGCACTACCCTTGGAAGCATTCACCTGAACCCAATGTTGCAGCTACTGAGTCAATCCATCTGGTTGAGAATCTTCCATTTTCACTGACTCTCAACTTTACCAAGTCCTTCTCTAGGTTCCTCCTCATAACATTCCCAAAGTACATGAGACCAAGCTTCACCATTCTTTCTGTGTTTCCTCTAAGACAGATTTATTTGTTCTGGCAGTCCTTGGTATACCCACTACTTTTTGCCAACAACACAATTAAAAGACATTAATTATTTTTCTATCTTCCTTACTAATTTTATTGGTTTTCCATGCATATATTGTTCCTATTTTTATATATATTCAGAGCTGACTCTCCAGTGGGTTTTAAGAAGCAGTCAAGAAGGAGATGGCCCAGTTTTCTCCCGTGGAGCAGCTGGTGGGCTTGAACCACGTAGCTTTGAGTTGGCAGTGCAGCTCTTTTCCACTGAGCCACGAGAGTTCCTTGCATGCACATAAGGTGATTGAAAATATTGTGACTTTAGTCTGGTGTATCTTAGTCTTCACGTTCACATCTTTGCTTATAATATTTTATAGAATGCTTTTGCAGCAGATATTCTCATTGCAATTCATTGTTTGATCTTCTGATTGCTTCTTCCACAGGCTTTGACTATTGATTCGAGTAAAGTAGTATTGTTGAAAATGTCAACCTTTACTCCTTTTATCATGATGTCACTTACTGGTCAACTTTATGCAGAAAAAAAATTACAATAGATTTGGTTAACAATTTAATGGACAATACGAACATTATTTTAATACTTTTGAAACTATTATGGAGATTGCTTTAGGATAGGCATTAATTAGCACAGAAAATACGTATTTCATAATCCTTTCTTTGAGGAATTATAAACTAGTTATATAGTTGAAACATATAAAAGCAAAAATTTTCCATGATATGAGATAACCAGCATTTCAGACAGTAAAAACTAGCAAAAAATTCTATACTGAAACAAAAATATTTGACAGACAGAAAAAGCCACTGCCCAAAAATCCCCAAGTGATGTGACAGTGGAGAAATGTGATCTCACCACTGAACCAATTGGCAGCATCAGGATGGATGGTGAAGAGATTGAGATTGTACACAGCTTTAGTTTGCTTGCCTCCACAGTCAACACTCTTGGCACCAGCAGCCAGGAAATTAAAAGGCGCATTGCCATGGGAAAGTCTTCTGTTACAGACCTCTCCAAAGTACTG